>NC_054711.1:19295503-19475201 GCF_016097555.1 Gigantopelta aegis
TCCTCCCCAGGTCAGGGCCTTAAATAATTAATGAACCTAGAGGTTTGAAGATAATATTTTGGCTGCCCGCTCAAAAAATGGTGCTGTTAATTAGTAGGTTTGATTTTATATTATATATAATTATAATAAATTTTTGGATATACACCAAATAAAATCTATTTATTTTTTGTAAAGTGTCCCCATAAATATTTTATATTTTGGATAAATATCAAAATTGCCCATTAATTTTCTGGCCCGGAGCAGACCCCTGGCTATCCAGGACTCGGCCCCGGGGCAGACATGCTTGAAGCTCTAGTGGCATATAAGCATGTAAAAAATTTACAATAACAATAATAACCAACGTGCCTACAGTAGACATAATGACATAAACAAACAGAAACTACAACACGGTACCAACGTGCCTAAAGTAGACATACTGTCATAAACAAACAGAAACTACAACACGGTACCAACGCGCCTACAGTAGACATACTGTCATAAACAAACAGAAAATACAACACGGTACCAACGCGCCTAAAGTAGACATACTGTCATAAACAAACAGAAACTACAACACGATACCAACGTTCCTAAAGTAGACATAATGTCATAAACAAACAGAAACTACAACACGATACCAACGTTCCTAAAGTAGACATACTGTCATAAACAAACAGAAACTACAACACGATACCAACGTTCCTAAAGTAGACATAATGCCATAAACAAACAGAAACTACAAGACGGTACCAACGCGCCTAAAGAAGACATAATGTCATAAACAAACAGAAACTACAACACGGTACCAACGCGCCTAAAGCAGGCATAATGACATAAACAAACAAAAACTACAACACGGTACCAACGTGCCTAAAGTAGACATAATGTCATAAACAAACAGACGGTATCAACGTGCCTAGAGTAGACATACTGTCATAAACAAACAGAAACTACAACACGGTACCAACGTGCCTAGAGTAGACATACTGTCATAAACAAACAGAAACTACAACACGGTACCGACGTGCCTAGAGTAGACATACTGTCATAAACAAACAGAAACTACAACACGGTACCGACGTGCTAAAAAGTAGACATAAGTCATAAACAAACAGAAACTACAACACGGTACCGACGTGCCTAAAGTAGACAAATGCATAAACAAACAGAAACTACAAACACGGTACCGACGTGGCCTAAAGTAGACATAATGTCATAAACAACAGAAACTACAACACGGTACCGACGTGCCTAAAGTAGACATAATGTCATAAACAAACAGAAACTACAACACGGTACCGACGTGCCTAAAGTAGACATAATGTCATAAACAAACAGAAACTACAACACGGTACCAACATGCCTAAAGTAGACATAATGTCATAAACAAACAGAAACTACAACACGGTACCAACGTGCCAACGTGCTTAAAGTAGACATAATGTCATAAACAAACAGAAACTACAACACGGTACCAACGTGCCTAAAGAAGACATAATGTCATAAACAAACAGACACTACAACACGGTACCAACGTGCCTAAAGTAGACATAATGTTATAAACAAACAGAAACTACAACACGGTACCAACGCGCCTAAAGAAGACATAAACATAAATTACTTCGACTTTCAACTGGGGTGGGTGGCAGTATACAATCATTACAGTTGGAGAGGCCGTTGCCACTCTGCCATCGCCCAGCCTTTTTCTATCGCTTATGATTTCAACTATGTGATCTATTAAATGTTTAAATATTGAAACAAAACCCGATATTGCTGCTTTAATGCAGACTGAACCCAATCTCATTTGACCGCTCAAGAGAACGGCATCAGTGTAATAATATTTTGTTTTAAAATATTCAACTAATAGTCGATATTGCTGCTTTAATGAAGACTGACCCCCAATCTCCTGTGATCGCTCAAAGAGAACGGCCTCAGTGTAACAATATTTTGTTTTAAAATATTCAACTAATAGTTGATATTGCTGCTTTAATGAAGACTTACCCCAGTCTCTTGTGATCGCTCCAAGAGAACGACCTCAGTGTAATAATATTTTGTTTAAAAATATTCAACTAATAGTCGATATTGCTGCTTTAATGAAGACTGACCCCAATCTCCTGTGATCGCTCAGAGAGAACGGCCTCAGTGTAATAATATTTTGTTTTAAAATATTCAACTAATAGTCGATATTGCTGCTTTAATGAAGACTGACCCCAATCTCTGTGATCATAAACAAACAGACGGTACCATCGTGCCTAGAGTAGACATACTGTCATAAACAAACAGAAACTACAACACGGTACCAACGTGCCTAAAGTAGACATACTGTCATAAACAAACAGAAACTACAACACGGTACCGACGTGCCTAAAGTAGACATAATGTCATAAACAAACAGAAACTACAACACGGTACCAACGTGCCTAACGTAGACATAATGTCATAAACAAACAGAAACTACAACACGGTACCAACGTGCCAACGCGCCTACAGTAGACTTACTGTCATAAACAAACAGAAAATACAACACGGTACCAACGCGCCTAAAGTAGACATACTGTCATAAACAAACAGAAACTACAACACGGTACCAACGTTCCTAAAGTAGACATAATGTCATAAACAAACAGAAACTACAAGACGGTACCAACGCGCCTAAAGTAGACATAATGTCATAAACAAACACAAACTACAAGACGGTACCAACGCGCCTAAAGTAGACATAATGTCATAAACAAACACAAACTACAACACGGTACCAACGTGCCTAAAGTAGACATACTGTCATAAACAAACAGAAACTACAACACGGTACCAACGCGCCTAAAGTAGACATAATGTCATAAACAAACACAAACTACAAGACGGTACCAACGCGCCTAAAGTAGACATACTGTCATAAACAAACAGAAACTACAAGACGGTACCAACGCGCCTAAAGTAGACATACTGTCATAAACAAACACAAACTACAAGACGGTACCAACGCGCCTAAAGTAGACATACTGTCATAAACAAACAGAAACTACAAGACGGTACCAACGCGCCTAAAGTAGACATACTGTCATAAACAAACAGAAACTACAAGACGGTACCAACGTGCCTAAAGTAGACATAATGTCATAAACAAACACAAACTACAAGACGGTACCAACGTGCCTACAGTAGACATAATGTCATAAACAAACAGAAACTACAACACGGTACCAACGTGCGCCTAAAGTAGACATACTGTCATAAACAAACAGAAACTACAACACGGTACCAACGCGCCTAAAGTAGACATACTGTCATAAACAAACAGAAACTACAACACGGTACCAACGTGCCTAAAGTAGACATAATGTCATAAACAAACAGAAACTACAACACGGTACCAACGTGCCTAAAGTAGACATAATGTCATAAACAAACAGAAACTACAACACGGTACCAACGTGCCTAAAGTAGACATAATGTCATAAACAAACAGAAACTACAACACGGTACCAACGTGCCTAAAGTAGACATACTGTCATAAACAAACAGAAACTACAACACGGTACCGACGTGCCTAAAGTAGACATAAACATAATTAACAGAAACTCAACTGGGGTGGGTGGCAGTATACAATCATTACAGTTGGAAACTAGGCCGTTGCCAACTGCCATAGACATAATGTCATTTTCTATCGCTTAACATTTCAACATGTGATCTATTAAATGTTTAAATAACGAAACAAAACAACGTGCCTTAAGAAGACATAATGTCATAAACCAATCTCAACACTACCGCTCAAGAGAACGGCATCAGTGTAATAAATTTTGTTTTAAAATATTCAACTAATGTCGATATTGCTGCTTTACTTCGACTTTCAACTGGGTGTGGGTGGCAGTATACAATCATTACAGTTGGAGAGGCCGTTGCCACTCTGCCATCGCCCAGCCTTTTTCTAACGCTTATGATTTCAACTAGGTGATCTATTAAATGTTTAAATATTGAAACAAAACCCGATATTGCTACTTTAATGCAGACTGAACCCAATCTCATTTGACCGCTCAAGAGAACGGCATCAGTGTAATAATATTTTGTTTAAAAATATTCAACTAATAGTCGATATTGCTGCTTTAATGAAGACTGATCCCCAATCTCCTGTGATCGCTCAGAGAGAACGGCCTCAGTGTAATAATATTTTGTTTTAAAATATTCAACTAATAGTCGATATTGCTGCTTTAATGAAGACTGACCCCAATCTCCTGTGATCACTCCAAGAGAACGGCCTCAGTGTAATAACATTTTGTTTTAAAATATTCAACTAATAGTTGATATTGCTGCTTTAATGAAGACTGACCCCAATCTCCTGTGATCGCTCCAACAGAACGGCGTCGGCTTCTGGTGGCTGACTGACAGTCAGAGCGGGAACTCCCTTCTGAAAAACACATTATAGATAAGCTTAAATTACGGAAGACCATTAGAGCCAGGTGAATTCTACCTTTTTTATTTCCTCTGTCTGTCTGTCTGTCTGTGTGTGTGTGTTTGTGCGTCTCTCTCTCTCTCTCTCTCTCTCTCTCTCTCTCTCTCTCTCTCTCTCTCTCTCTCTCTCTCTCTCTCTCTCTCTCTCTCTCTCGCTCACTTTTTATCTACGGAAGACCATTAGCACAAGGCGGGAAAATATAACAATAATTTATTGTCGCTTCGCCTTAACTAAAGAAGAGCATTAAGTGCATGTTGAAGTAAAACAAACATTGTTGTTTTGATTAACAACACCACTAGAGCGCTTTCATTTATTAATAATCAGCTATTGGATGTCAAACATTTGGTTATTGTGACATGTAGTTTTAGAAAGAAAACCTGCTACATTTATATTTTTTATATAACCAAACCTCAGACAGGATAGCACATACCACAGCCTTTTATGAACCAGTCGTAATGCACTGGCTGGAACGAGAAATAGTCAAATCCACCTACGGGGATCGATCCCAGACCGACTTTAACTTTAGCTTCACTGTAAATTTCAGGGTCAAACCTAGCCTGAGGTAAGCGGGGCGTCAGTACAAATATATCTACGCACTGTAAGAAGACAATCTCCATGTTGGAAATAACCCCACCCAAAAACCCCACCCCACACGTTTAATCACTAAAGTCATTTTTTTTTCTTATTTTTGTAGGGGTGCATGTACAATTACCATTCCACTAAATATTGTTCTTGGATTTACCTTAAAAATCCCCGCTTTATGCCACGCTATTTTCTCTATCGTGTCGCCAAGCTTATCACAATGGTCTAATCCAAGGGAAGTAACTCCACACACCACGGGGGACCGAATGACGTTCGTCCAGTCGAACTGTCCGCCAACACCAACTTCCATCACAGCTACATCGACTTTTTCTTTAATGAACACGGTGAAAGCCATGGTTGTGTGAAACAAAAATAGCCGTGGAAACTTTCTGTCGTGCATGTCTTTCTAAATATATTAAAAAATTCACTCATATATATATATATATATATATATATATATATATATATATATATATATATATATATATATATATATATATATATATATATAATATTATATAAACATTAACTATAACTTAATACCAGCCTCAATGGTGTAGTGGTTAAGCCAGGTCAGGTCGGGTCATAGGGCTTCACGTGCACATTCAGAGCAAGCTGGTGTAACGCACGCCTGTCCTGGGCACAAGAGCCGGCTTCGGCCGGCTCCTCCGTCCAGGACAGAAAAGGTGGGGGGTGGGAAGGAGGAGGGACCGCCTGCACTGGCAGGTGCAAGATAGCACCAGCAGCCCGACCGTGGTCGGTAACAGGCGGTGGGGGGTGGGGGGGGGTGGGGGAGTTACGCCAGCGGTTCTTCTCTATATATAGTGTTGGGCGCACATTAAGTCAAGAGACACCTCATCATCCGCGGGCCCTAATTAACGAGCTACTCTCGGCCTACTAAAATCCAAATCTATACGTAGCTCCCTACCTTTTATTCTTTAGAACGACCATCAAAATTGCGCCAGACTTCCTTCATCAAAATGCGCACCCATTTCCCTTTGGCTTAATCCTACGGGAAATTCAAATTACATAGCACCATACCACCTTCCGCCTGTTACCGGCTACGGTCGGACTGCTCGTGGTCCCTTGCACCTGCCAGTGCAGTCGATCCCTCCTCCACCCAACCCAACCCTTTCTTGTCCTGGACGGAAGAGCCGACTGAGGCCGGTACTTGTGCCCAGGACAGGCGTGCGATACAACATCTTGCTCTGAATTTGCACGTTGAACAATTTTCCAAGTTCCAAGTCCAAGTTCCATTAAGTCAAGACCGGTACCTGTGCCCAGGACAGGCGTGTACTACAACAGATTTCTCTAAATGTACACGTTAAACAATTTGTCCTTGTCCTATTAAGTCAAAACTTTCCTTAATGTGCAGGGGGAGTTGCCTCCCTCTATTTAGCTATTTTAAAATGGCGGACACATTTTTTATGTTGTCGTTGAAAGATTAATTTTTTTAATAATGATGCAAGTACTTCAATCGGGAATTAGGTAGTATGGTAGGTTATACATTTTTGACTTGTATGTCCATTTGTTGCACTGTTCCGGTTGAGAAACGGTTGAAACATGGTGCCACAAGTTTGAATACCAGCTATATGTTGGTAATAAACATAATATCTATGATACCAATACGGGCATATTGGTAATAAAAACAATATCTATGGTATCAATACAGGCATGTTGGTAATAAAAATAATATCTATAATACCAATACGGGCATGTTGATAATAAAAATAATATCTATGCTACCAATACGGACATGTTGGTAATACAAATAATATATATAATACAAATACGGGGCATGTTGGCAATAAAAATAATATCTATAATACCAATTCGGGCATGTTGATAATAAACATAATATCTATGATACCAATACGGGCATGTTGGTAATAAAAACAATATCTATGGTATCAATACAGGCATGTTGGTAATAAAAATAATATCTATAATACCAATACGGGCATGTTGATAATAAAAATAATATCTATGATACAAATACGGACATGTTGATAATAAAAATAATATCTATGATACCAATACGGGGTATGTTGGTAATAAAAATAATATCTATAATACCAATACGGGCATGTTGGTAATAAAAATAATATCTATGATATCAATACAGGCATGTTGGTAATAAAAATAATATCTATGATACCAGTACGGGCATGTTGGTAATACAAATAATATATAATATTATAATACCAATACAGGCATGTTGGTAACAAAAATAATATATATATATAATACCAATAAGGGCATGTGGGTAATAAAAATAATATCTATGATACCAATATGGGTTCTATTTTGTTGTAAACGTCGAAGAAGTAAGAGCAGAAGTCTTCGTCAGAAAGAGGCTGGCCGTTGATTCGAAACCTGTCATTCAGTTTCACCAGATGAGGAGAGCTAGAAAAGAAAAAAAGAAAAGAAAGGGGAAAAAAGAGGAATTTCTAACAACACCCCAGCACATTCTAAAGACACTGACAGGCAAGGCGGAAAGGGGAGGGTGGAGGTGGGGCTCATACCTCTCCCCCACATACACACACAATAATTCTGAGCCAAAAATATTATTGGTACCGGTAGTAAATCCAGACCCTTGTTTCAGCCCGTAAAAATGGACACCAAGTTTAGTTAATCTAAAAGCCTGCAACACACATTTGGATATGGTTATAACATAGAGAAGCTAAAGATAATTAAACAGAAATAACTAGAGCTAGTCTCATTAAATATTACTTCTTAGACGAACGTGCGTTTTTAAAAAACTAGAGTATAGCGCTTTTTAAGGCAGATGTGAATCTTACTTATAGGAAGAAGAAGTAATGTTTTATTAAACGACGCACTCAACTCATTTTATTTACGGTTATATGGCGCCAGACATATGTTTAAGGATCACAGATATTGAGAGAGGAAACCCGCTGTCGCCACTTCATGGACTAATCTTTTCAATAAACAGCAATGGATATTTTATATACACCATCCCACAGACAGGGTAGCACATACCACTGCCTTTGATATACCAGTCGTGGTGCACTGGCTGGAACGAGAAATAGCCCAATGGGCTATGTCCCGCCCCTTTACTTGTAGGATGCAGCAAATAGCATTTCAGGACATCTAGTTCTCAAAATTTTACGGAAGAGCATATCCCCGAATCCCCTAGAAACTTTGCTTTGATCTCAGACACCCCACCCCCCCCCCCCCCCCCCCCCACACACACACACACACACACACGTCAATGTCTGTTTCCAACGTGCCTGACTGTCCCAAGTTTTCTGTGACTGTATCATTTCACGACTAAATATGACATACAAGTTAAATGCAGTTTCTTGTTTACAATATCAGGTTTTGCATACAACGTGATATTGGTATAGCGCTCGCTTGATGCGCGGTCGGTTTAGGATCGATCCCCGTCCGTGGCCCCATTGAGGTATTTCTCGATCCAGCCAGTGCTCCACAATTGGTGTCACAAAGGCCGTGGTATGTACTATCCTCTCTGTGTGATGGTGCTTATAAAATATCCCTTGCTGCTAATCGGAAAGAGTAGCCCATAAAGTGGCGACAGCGGGTTTCCTCTCTCTATATCTGTGTGGTCCTCAACCATATGTCTGACGCCATATAACCGTAAATAAAATGTGTTGAGTGCGTCGTTAAATGCATTTCCTTGTCGCCCTAAAGGACGGCATGTCGCCCAGTGGTAAAGCGCTTGATGCGCGATCCGTCTGGGATCGATCCCCAGCGGTGAGCCTATTTGGCTATTTCTCGCACCAGCCAGCGCGCCACGACTGGTATATCAAAAACCGTGGAGTGTGCTATCCTGTCTATGTGACGGTGCATATAAAAGATCCTTTGCTACTACTGGAAAAATGTAGCGGCTTTCGTTTCTGAAACTATATGTTAAAATTACCGAATGTTTGACATTCGATAGCCGATGATTAACAAATCAATGTGCTCTAGTGGTGTCGTTAAACAAAACAAACTATAAACACTGTCGTTGTAAGGTTTTTGTAGCTCGAGTACTTTGCCGTTCGAGAGCTAGACGGACAATTGGACGGTTATGGTCGCTCTTTCTTTCGCAAGAGATAACTGTATAGCGACAACACGGAATGGCAGCCTACCATAGCGATTATAACCGTCCAAATGTCTGTCTAGCTCTCGAACGGCAGAGTACTCGGGGTGCAAGATTTGTGGTAGCCAAAATTTGATTTTACCTCCAAATAAAATCACACCTACGGACAAATAAAAGGTGTTTGAGTTACTACGTTTGCTTAAAACGACCAGAGAAATACCAAATACGCAAACATTGATATTCTAAACAAGAAAATTACTTAGTATGTAATTTTGTTCGCAAATTTAGAACAATAGGCCTATCTTTAGGCTGTAATTGTCAGCTGTTTAATATGTAGCAATTGTTTTGTTTGGTCATCAATTCATTTAAGTTATTTTAGTGTTAATATCCAATTACGGTTCAAGCACGCTGTCCTTGGCACACACCTCAGTCATCTGGACAGTATGTCCATGGCAATGGGTTAGTGGTTAGTTGCTAATGAGAGAGATGAGGGTGTAGTAGTTTTACACCTACCCATTGAGTTGTTAAAACTCGCTCTGGGTGGGAGCCGGTAGCGGGCTGCGAACCCAGTACCTACCAGCCTTATGTCCGATGGCTTAACCACGACACCACCGATGCCGGTCATTTGTTTGGTATAGAGATTGAAAGACGAAACTCGATGCGGTCGAATAAGCTACTTTTTAAAATTAGTAGTAACTAGTTAGGAAACAGTGAATGAACTTACACATTTTTTCATTTTTGATAACACATACTTGTTAACATATGTACGTCTGATAACGATTTCAAGAAATACAACTGGCTGCGCCTAGGTATGATCAGGTTACCAATACCATACCATCCAGTGAAGAAACAAAACACCCAGCACGATCGAAATAGATTACACTGTGACGTATAGTTAACCTGACAATCATTTAGCTGCAAGAGGAAGGGCTGTAAAAAAATATTTTAGTAAAAAAAAACTGGGTTCTTTTTGATGATGTGTAAGAAATAGAATATTACATTCGTGTCCGTTAGATACCATTTATCTTACAACTCGTTGTTTAAAAACGTGTCAAACTCACTTTCGCTCGCTTGATACATTTTAAAACAATTCATTGTAAGATAAATGGTGTCTCACGGCCACTCACGTAATATTATCTATATCACACAAAAAGCAGTGCAAATAACACGGCCTTTGAGTGACAAGGAAAGGAATGTTTCTTTAACGACACCTCTCTACATGTTTAACCACTGCTATTTGGTATATTGTTAATAGCCCAGTGGTAAAGCGTCGCCTGATGCGCTGTCGGTCTGGGATTGATCCCCGTCGATGGACGCATAGGGCTATTTCTTTTTCCAGCTAGTGCACCACGACTTGATTATCAAAGGTCATGGTATATGCCATCTTGTCTTTGAGATGGTGCTTATAAAAGAAAAAAAGACATCTTTTATTTAACGACGCACTCAACACATTTAATTTACGGATATATGGTGGCAGGCATATCGTTATGGACCACACAGATATTGAGAGAGGAAACCTGCTGTTGTCACTTCATGGGCTACTCTTTTCCGATTAGCAGCAAGGGATCTTTTATATGCACTATTCCACACACAGGGTAGTACATACCACGGCCTTTGACATGCCAATCGTAGTGCACTGGCTGGAACGAGAAATAGCACAATGAGCCCACCGACGGGTGTTATAAAAGATGCCTTGTTACTAATGAAAAAAAAAAATGAAGCCGTTTTCCTCTCCAAGACTACATGTCAAAATTATAAACTGTTTGACATCCAATAGCCAATGATTGATCAATCAATGTGCTATAGTGGTGTCGTTAAACAAAACAAAATTAAAAAAATATATGGTGAATTCAATACGTGGCTGAGAGGGAAACCCTTCTCCCTGCATTCATTAAGTATTATTATTATTATTATTAATATTATTCTTATTATTATTATTTTATAATCTTTATTGTCCCAGACGAATACGTAGAGTTAGGGAACTCATGATTTTATTATAATGAGATTGTCCTACCACTTAATTACTTTCAGATATCTAAAAAAATCCAGTCTTGTATCCGCGGTGTCTGAGAATACCCCCGATATTATTATAATTAGATTGTTCTACTACTACACACAGATACCTGAAACATCGAGTCTTGTACCCGCTGTTTCTAAGAATACTCAAAATATAAATATTATTAGAATGTTTTTCTAGTAAGCTACATACAGGTACCTGCAAAATCCAGGCTTGTACCCGCTGTGTCTGAGAATTCTATAGAAATTATTATAATGAGATTGTTCCACCACTGAGCTACATACAGATACCTGAAAAATCAAGTCTTGTATCCGCTGTGTCTGAGAATACTCTAGATATTATTATAATGAGATTGTTCTACTGAGCTACATACAGATACCTGAAAAATCCAGTCTTGTATCCGCTGTGTCTGAGAATACTCTAGATATTATTATAATGAGATTGTTCTACTGAGCTACATACAGATACCTGAAAAATCCAGTCTTGTATCCGCTGTGTCTGAGAATACTCTAGATTTTATTATAATGAGATTGTTCTACCACTGAGCTACATACAGATACCTGAAAAATCAAGTCTTGTACCCGCTGTGTCTGAGAATACTCTAGATATTATTATAATGAGATTGTTCTACCACTGAGCTACATACAGATACCTGAAAAATCAAGTCTTGTACCCGCTGTGTCTGAGAATACACTAGATATTATTATAATGAGATTGTTCTACCACTGAGCTACATACAGATACCTGAAAAATCCAGTCTTGTATCCGCTGTGTCTGAGAATACTTTCACAAAATGTCGATGTCGATCCCTTCCCCTTTGTTCCAGTGATGTGAATCACAGGCAGTTTGTCAATATCTTCCAGCTAAACAAACACACATGTAAAACAAACATTGTAATATATTCTAATATAGAATAACAAGTTTTCAATTGCGACATATCATCTTGGTTTTGAGTGTATTTCATCAGCAAAACTAATGTCAGTACAAAGTGTCACCTATTATTTTTGGTGGGGTCTTTATTCCATAATTTCGACGTGCTGAGTCAAATGACCAGAAACTTGGTACGCCAACACATAATGACCAGAAACGTTTTCGAATGTTTTAACACGACGTAGTACTAGCTGAATATTTTTGGGTTTAAACAATATTTATTACCACCCCATTTGTGGTTTAGGGAAGAAAAAACGGTGACAGGCGTATGCCAATATTAAGGTTTGTCACTAAATGTTTACAAATACAAAGGTTTCATGTAGGGCCAAAATGACAAAAAAATAATAAATTGATATTAACAAGTAAAAACAAATGAAAGGAGAGCAAGAAAGAGATAATGATGTGTGTGTATATATGTCATAAACCCATGTGATAATTTAGTGTATTAACCCGGTTAACAATGGTATGCAAATCTGCAAGGTCTCTAGGTAATGTGCTGCTGTGGATGGGTCATTCGCTTACAAGCCAACAAGACCTGTGTACCTGAGTGTAACGTTTTCAAATATTTAGTTAAAATGCGTGACGTCAAACTTGTTTGTGCTAATCGTGATGACGTCATATTACCAATGGTGACGACTTTAGTACTGTGATTTACTAAAAAAAATGAATTCAAATTAGGTATGACAAAGTTTGCCGTCACTTTGCGCTGCATATCTGCCACCAGCTTAAATGACTCACTTTTCAACACACATATTACAGCTTCCCAATGAAATACAGTGATATTAAATAGATGTACATACACAGCGTTTTGTCGTCTTTCCAACAGATATAATAATTTAATTTGTAATTCGGTTAAAACTACACCAATAACGATTTTCAAGAGAGCTCTGTCAATGACGTCGCGTAAAAAGTACGACGTCGCGGCCATTTTTACAGCTGATAGGGTCACATAATAATTTTGTCTTAACGCGGCGTCTGACGTCAATGGCTTCTTTTAGAAGTGTTTTGAGTCATTTATGACCTGGCTCATTATAGAGAAAAGTCGATTTTGTCACTAATAACGAAATGTAATATTTTAAATGTACTTTGAAAAACTCTTAACTTGAAATGGATTTTGAATATATTTCTATACTTCGGCACATCGAGTTCACATATTCAGTTGTTAAATTGAACCTATTTCTATGTTTTCTTTGAAGTTTCAAGTCATTTCACCCTAGCGCATTTGAGCGCAAGGCGTCCTAACTGGGGTTGTCTCAGCAGTCATTGCGGCAGACATTTTATTAATCTCATAATGCATTGCTTCAAGGTGGCACTGCCTAGTATGTTACATGTGTTTTAGTTTTTGAAGATAAATATTAGGGCCTAAGTTGCTGAAATAGCGTTTTATTATAACTGACCAAGTGTCAAATATCGGAGGTGAATCTAGCCCAAATACATTATGGCTAGTGAGCTTTCACCCACAATTACATTGTTTTGGTAGTTTCTTGCCTTTTTTTTTTTTTTTTTTTGAAGCTGCCATATCGCCTCACATTAATTAGCATAACTTCATAGAAACACACCTACGGTTTTTATCAAGAATTGTGTGTGACAGTAACACATTTTTAATAGTTAAATAAAAAAGAAGAAGATATTTTAGGTAATATTCCTATCAGCACACAGTACCCTCCCCCACATGCTATATTGTTCTTTTTTAATGTATTTTCCAGGGAAACATGACTCGACCCCCACACCCACCCCGACACACACACATACACACACACACACACACACACACACACACACACACACCACACACACACACACAAACACACACACACACACACACACATGCACCTGTTTTACAAAATATTTCGTTTCAATGCTTCAAATTAATTTTATATGTACATTAAATTGTATTATAAACATGCTAAATTGTATTATAAACATGCTAAATTGTATTATAAACATGCTAAATTGTATTATAAACATGCTAAATTGCAAATATTGCTGTAATAACAGGAACAATTATTTATCCTAAAAACACCGACCTAGTAACTGTAACATTAGTATTTGTATAAACATGTTTATGTTGGTCTTGCATGTCGATTTTTCAAGATAGATAGGGCCTAGATGTCCGACATGTTAGAATGAAAACATTGTTGTACACGATTGTAAATCAAAACATAAATAAAACAAAAACAAAAACAAATAAATAGCCCAATCCCCCCCCCCCGCCCCCCCCCCCCCAAAAAAAACACAACAACAACAAAAACAAAACAACACACACACCCCAGTAACAACACCAACCCCCCCACCCCCAAAACCATACTTTTTCTTCAAAATATTTTCAACTATCGTTAAAATACAAAATTCACACCCTCCCCCTTCGGCAAACACACACACGCCCCCCCCCCCCTAAAAAAAAAAAAAAAAAAAAAAAAAAAAAATATATTAAGTTGATACAAACAACAACGAACAAAAAAAGAACAAAAACAACATATTCAATATATAGAACATGGCGATCAGAGAGATTAAAACCGAGTTTAAAAAAGAGAGAGAGAGAGTCCGGTTTTCAGAGTGTGTGTGTTGTGTGTTTATATACATATACCATAGACTATATATAAAATAATCTCGTGATATATCTATATATTATATTCTACACAACACTCTCCTCTCTCTCTCTCTCATATACCACATATATCTAGAGAGAGGAGAGAGAGAGAGAGAGATATCAGATTATATATATACACCAGAGGGAGAGAGAGAGGAGAGAGAGAGAGAAGAGAGAGACAGAGACAGAGACAGAGAGAGACAGACAGACAGACAGATAGACGAACGAACGGACGGATAGACAGAGAGTACAATATTTGAATAGTATTTTAACATAGACTCGGTTGATATTTTACATATTAAAAAATACTACTCGTGACGAATCCCCCCCCCCCCCCCTCTCTCTCCCATCTCTCTCTCCTCTCTCTCTCTTTCTCTCATCTCTCTTATCTCTCTCTCTCTCTCTCTCTCTCCTCTCTCTCTCTCTCTCTCTCTCTGTATGTATGTATGTATGTATGTATATGTATATATATATATATATATATATATATATATAGAGAGAGAGAGAGAGAGAGAGAGAGAGAGAGAGAGAGAGAGAGAGAGAGAGAGAGAGAGAGACAGACAGACAGAGAGAGAGAGACATAGACAGAGACAGATAGACGGACGGACGGACGGACGGATAGACAGACGGAGACAGAGAGTACAATATTTGAACAGTATTTGAAATTAATTACCGTTATTCCGCAACACTTGAGCGCCTTTATTGTCGATGGAATATTGTGTTCTCTGTGTGTCATATAATCGGAAATATCACCTGACATGAGATTTTGCACAACAGATATCACATCCTGAAAGGAAAATGCAAAATGCATCAGTTATTAAAGTGACAAACACTGGTTTTTACACACTACGGCGTGGGGTTTTTTTGTGTGTTTTTTCACTATTAACGCCATTTTTTAATAATTGAAATTATACTTTACTTATATTTTATTGTTTAGAATATCCATTTCCGTACATCTCAGTCCTGCCGCGAAACGATTTTGTCATAATTTTACAAATGCACGTACCTCTGAGAAGTAACGGTTAAGGAGACGACCGCTAGTCTATTTTCACAAGGTCTTTTCTCTGTTTCAATGTCAAATACTCTGGGTTTACTCTATAGTATATACTCTTTATCCACATGCTATAAGGTTTGTAGATTAACCAAGCATAGTGTCTATTTTCGTGCTCTTTCTAAATAGCCCCTGCGCGTGCTGTAACCTCACCGTGGTGCAGGGGTGTAACATTCTCTTTGAGAATGGCCAATACAGCACTAATTGACGTTTTGAGTAAAAGTCAGTATCTATCTGTGACATTTGTATTTGTATTTTTGCACAGTTCTTTACACTGTTTTTATTTATATCTTGAATTTTTATATCGATGTTTATCATCACCGTATTTGTTTGCATTACCATAGTTTGACACCCAATAGCCGATGTGTTTTTCGTGCTGTGGTGTCGTTAAACAATCATTCTTTCTAAATAGCTAACTAAAGTTTCCTTAGTGCATTAAAGGTGAAGAATCACACATCATAGATACACGTAATATTCGTTATATTCACATTTATTAGTGTAATTATACGGTAGTCGGTTCCACACATAATATTTGCTTAAATAATGCAGATTTCCTCAAATACTATATCTGCCCTGTATCATTCATTGGTTGAAAATGTTTAATCGGTAATGTATATATATATGGGCTATTCCACCGGAGGGTACATAATTTAGGGGAGGTTTGGAGGGGGATCGTAAAATAATGGAAATTAATATATAATAAAATTATAACTATCGCAAAATTTAGGGGGGAGGGGGGCGGGCCCAAGCCACCCCCCGATCCGCCTTTGCAGTAGATGAAAAACAATCATTTTGGGAAAACGTGAAAAGCCTACATTTTTTTTATATTTTTTATCTTACAATAAAGTAATCGTAACCATTGAAAAGGTCGTACCCAAAAATGGTTTATACTAAAAGTATAAACCGAAAATGATACTATAATTTTATTATGACAGCAGGTTTTCTTGTTTTTGTTTTTTTTATTAAATATAAAAAGCATTTATTGCGTTAATTTGCCGTTTACGTGATGTTAAAATCAGCTAAAGTTAGTAAAACAACGTGGTCATGCAAGACCGATTTATTCCGCATGGGCTGACGTCATGGAACACGCCTGTCTTGCATGGCTAGAGATGGGAGAAATGTGTGGTACTTAACCATGTCTGACGCCATATAACCGTAAATAAAATGTGTTGAGTGCGTCGTTAAAAGAAAAAAAAAATTATTTCAATATATATATAAAATCTCGTCTACAGCAACAGCTGTGATATATAGTAATCTAATAGGAGCATTAATAAACTACAATAGAAAACTAATCGCATGTATACAATTGTTATCACGCTATGTTGCGCGCTTGTGTATGTGTATGTGCGTGTGCGTGTGCGTGTGTGTTCATCTGCGTTGCTAATGTTATTACTCTCTTTCTATGCAAACAATGTTAAACAATCTGAACATATTTACTCTAACAATACTCTTTAAGTATCATATGTATTTGATATTATTTATGTCCAACATTATTTGTATGATAGTGATTCAGGGCCACATCCCTGGCATTATTGACATTTTTGGGTCAATGAAAAAAGAAGAAGATAATTTGAATTCTAAGATCGGTCGTGAGGTGGGACGTAGCCCAGTGGTAAAGCGTCTGCTTTATGCGCGGTCGGTCTAGGATCGAACCCCGTCGGTGGACCCATTGGCCTATTTCTCGTTCCAGCCAGTGTTCCACAACTGGTGTAACAAAGGCCGTGGTATGTATTATCCTGTCTATGGGATGGTGCATATAAAAGATCCCTTGCGGCAAATCGAAAAGAGTAGCCCAGGAAGTGGCGACATCGGGTTTCGTCTCTCAATATCTGTGTTGTCCTTAACCATATGTCTGACGCCATATAACCGTAAATAAAATGTGTTGATTGCTTCCTTCTTTCTAAGATCAGTCCTGCCTGTCGCTAGCCACGTGCGTTCAGTTGGGAACATAAAGCATCTTTCGAGTTTCATAATAAAGTATTAGTACTGATCCACAATGCGGGTCACTTAAATTCATAAAAATATTTTTTTTTGATAACACCGAAATGGGATTCATCTATACATCAATATCTCTATTTCGAATCGCATTTAAACAAGAACTAAAACAAACCTCTTCGGTCAATTCGTACAGCAGCATGGGGCGGGAGATAGTTCAGTGGTGCAGCGCACGCCTGATGCGCGATCGATCTAGGATCAATTCCCGTCGGTGGGCCCATTGGGCTATTTATCGTTCCAGCTAGTGCACCACGACTGGTATATCAAAGGCCGTGGTATGTACTACCCTGTCTGTGGGATGGAAGATAAAAAAGATCCCTTGCTGCTAATCAAAAAGAGTAGCCCATGAAGTGGCGACAGCGGGTTTTCTCCCTCAATATCTGTGTGGTCCTTAACCATATGTCTGAAGCCATATAACCGTAAATAAAATGTGTTGAGTGCGTCGTTAAACAATACATTTCCTTCCTTCCTTCTAAGCTCGGTCCTGTATGTCGCTAGCCACGTGCGTTCAGTTGAGGACATAAAACATATTTCGAGTTTCATAATATTAGTACTGACTTATGATGCTGATCGCCTAAATATAATTTGTTTTGATAACACCGGAATGGGGTTCATCTATACTAAACAATATCTCTATTTCGAATCTAAAGAGTCCGCTCGATGCGCGGTCGGTCTGGGATCGATCCCCGTCGGTGGGCCCATTGGGCTATTTCTCGTTCCAGCCAGTGCACCACGACTGGTTTATCAAAGGCCGTGGTATGTACTACCCTGTCTTTGGGATGGTTCATATAAAAGATCCCTTGCTGCTAATCGAAAAGAGTAGTCTATGAAGTGGCAAAAGCGGGTTTCCTCTCTCGATAGCTGTGTGGCGCCATATAACCGTATATAAAATGTGTTGAGTGCGTCGTTAAATAAAACATTTCTTTCCTTCCTTCCCATAGGCTGTATTACAAGTATTTGACTGTATTATAAATTTTACAAATTGATTATTTATAGTATTAGCGTTATCAACACACACACACACACACACACACACACACACACACACATGCGACCTTAATTCTAGTTCAATATATTTTCTGGGGTAGCACGACTCGAAACCCGCTAAAAGCTTCGCTCGCTACAGACCCCCCCCCCCCCCCACCCCCCTACAATTTTCTCAACGTGTGAATAACTAACCTGGTAGGACGGTGATCCGCGGCCAGGTTTTCTTGCTTTAACCTCCGAATCCATCTGTACTGGATTGGTATAATTACAAAATTGTCTGTCGCCTCCAAACGGAACGCAAAGCTTTGAAAGCTTGAATGGTGGTCAGTTGATTTTATACAGAGCGGTTCGAACAATACGTGATACACGTTGCATAGCAAGGGGGCGGGACGTAGCCTAGAGGTAAAACGCTCGGGTGATCCGCGGTCGGGTTAGAATCGAACTCCGTCGTTGGGCCCATTTTGGGTTATTTCTCGTTCCAGCTAGACAACCACGACTGGTGCAATAAAGGTCGTTGTATGTGCTATGCTGTCTGTGGAATAGTGCATATGAAAGATCCCTTGCTACTAAGTGTGCATATAAACGATCCCTTGCTACTAAGTGTGCATATAAACGATCCCTTGCTACTAAGTGTGCATATAAACGATCCCTTGCTACTAAGTGTGCTATATAATACGATCCCTTGCTACTAAGTGTGCATATAAACGATCCCTTGCTACTAAGTGTGCATATAAACGATCCCTTGCTACTAAGTGTGCATATAAACGATCCCTTGCTACTAAGTGTGCATATGAAAGATTCCTTGCTACTAAGTGTGCATATAAAAGATCCCTTGCTACTAAGTGTGCATATAAAAGATCCCTTGCTACTAAGTGTGCATATAAACGATCCCTTGCTACTAAGTGTGCATATAAACGATCCCTTGCTACTAAGTGTGCATATAAACGATCCCTTGCTACTAAGTGTGCATATAAACGATCCCTTGCTACTAAGTGTGCATATAAACGATCCCTTGCTACTAAGTGTGCATATAAAAGATTCCTTGCTACTAAGTGTGCATATAAACGATCCCTTGCTACTAAGAGTGCATATAAACGATCCCTTGCTACTAAGTGTGCATATGAAAGATCCCTTGCTACTAAGTGTGCATATAAACGATCCCTTGCTACTAAGTGTGCATATAAACGATCCCTTGCTACTAAGTGTGCATATAAACGATCCCTTGCTACTAAGTGTGCATATAAACGATCCCTTGCTACTAAGTGTGCATATAAACGATCCCTTGCTACTAAGTGTGCATATAAAAGATCCCTTGCTACTAAGTGTGCATATAAAAGATTCCTTGCTACTAAGTGTGCATATAAACGATCCCTTGCTACTAAGTGTGCATATAAACGATCCCTTGCTACTAAGTGTGCATATAAAAGATGCCTTGCTACTAAGTGTGCATATAAAAGATTCCTTGCTACTAAGTGTGCATATAAACGATCCCTTGCTACTAAGTGTGCATATAAACGATCCCTTGCTACTAAGTGTGCATATAAACGATCCCTTGCTACTAAGTGTGCATATAAACGATCCCTTGCTACTAAGTGTGCATATAAAAGATCCCTTGCTACTAAGTGTGCATATAAAAGATTCCTTGCTACTAAGTGTGCATATAAACGATCCCTTGCTACTAAGTGTGCATATAAAAGATTCCTTGCTACTAAGTGTGCATATAAAAGATTCCTTGCTACTAAGTGTGCATATAAAAGATGCCTTGCTACTAAGTGTGCATATAAACGATCCGTTGCTACTAAAGGAAAACACTGTATCGGGTTTCTTTTCTAAGACTATATGTCAAAATTATCAAACATTTGACATCCAATAGTTGATGATTAACAAACAAGATGATTGCATGATTGCACTGCAAGAAAAGAAAGAAATGCATTGTTAAATTGCAGATAGGAATATCTTTTCTCATTGCTCGCGTCTAATCGCATTATTGTCACGCCTGGAATGAGTCATGGTCCAATCTATGTATATATATATATATATAATTGACCGCAATTATTTTTTGGTTCAATCAAGTATGAACCGAAAAAACGATGCGCACACTGTATGACTCCGCCACAGACAGGGTAGTACATACCACGGCCTTTGATATATCAGTCGTGGTGCACTGGCTGGAACGAGAAATAGCCCAATGGGCCCACCAACGGGGATCCATCCCAGACCGACAGCGCATCAAGCGAGCGCTTTACCACTGGGCTACGTTCCGCCCGATAGAACCGATTATGTCCAAAACTTTCATTTTCAGAACAATTTTAACGTTTGAAACACAGGCCAATATGAACCATATCTGGAGTTAGGGTGGGGGTGGGGTGGAGGGCTCAACACAAGTCATATTTTTACCGTTATTTATATAGAGTTGGACAAAAACACCCAGTACGTGAGGGCACAGGTTCCCCAATCCACCCCCAACCCCCGGTTCTTAAAAGTCGGAGAATGTAAAGCTGGAGAACTAGAAAATGTGTGAGAACACACACGCACGTATACATGTGCACACACAAGCATATGCACACATACATTCATAAATCCACACGCACACACGCACGTATACATGTGCACACACATAAGCATATGCACACATAAATCCACACGCACACACGCGCACAAATCTTACTGGGAGTAGACAGGACGTGGTTAGATATTTTTGAGGGACGGGGGGGGGGGGGGGGGGGGGGGGGGGGTAGATTCTTTCAGTTTGCTTGCAAAGTTTAGTTATATTTTCTGAATGTGAATGCAATGTAGTTAGATATTCTGAGTGTGTATGTAGAGTTTGGATAGCTATTCTGAGTGTGTCTCTATCGAGCAGGATAGCTTAGGATAGTGTGTGTATATAGAGTTTGGATAAATATTGCGAGTGTGTATGCAAAGTTTGGATAGATATTCTGAGTGTGTATGCAGAGTTTGAATAGATATTCTGAGTGTATATACAGAGTTTGAATAGATATTCTGAGTGTGTATGCAAAGTTTGGATAGATATTCTGTGTGTATGCAATGTTTGAATAGATATTTTGAGTGTGTATGCAAAGTTTGGATTGCTATGCCAGGTCCGTAGGAACCGGGGGGAGGGGGTCATATCTAAAATTTACCCCCAATTGTGAGCCTTTTGTTTCTTTTTTTTAAATACATTGTTTACCATTTAACCAAAATCTGATATAGTTTGTACCCGATCCGTCAGTGCCCGACCCACCCCCACCCCCCACCCCCTCTCAAAGTGGACTGTATTCCGAGTGCGTGTGCAATGTTTGGATAGGCATTCTGAATGTGCATGCAGTTTTGCTGGATGTTCCGAGTTTAGTAAATGGTGGAATACCTATTTTATGTTACTAGTATTTCTAGTATATAGTATATCAAAAACACAATGCACTTAATATTTCATTTTTTTTATTATTTCTCCCTGCTCCTTTACAAACACGAACCATACGAATGTAATAACACGTGTTAATGCTACACTCGCGGTCTATTTCTTAAATACTGTAGCAAATGTCCAATTGCTATTGTCAACAAAAAACAACAACAACAACAACAACAAAAAATGATAATAATAATAATTACCACGGAAATTAGAGTCAATCGTTGTCTTTTTTAAATAACTATAAAAAATATACTTAAATCACCTTGTTCAAACATTAACCATTGGTTAACAAAACATTTTTTAAACATGGGGACTGAATGAATACAAATACAGGCCCGTAGGAGGCGGGGGGGGGGGTGTGTGTGTGTGTTGGTCTAGCCCCCCCCCCCCCCCCCTTTTTCGTCAGTTTTTATTTCGGGACTTTAAATAAGCCGGTAATAAGCCGAAAACACGCCAGAATCGCTATGAAGGGGGGTTAATATTTTTAAATTTTCCTTGCGGCGCTCGCAGTTTCGCACAAAACATTTTATACAACCATAAAACTGAGCCCCCCACCCCCCACCCCTTTCAAAATCCATCCTACGGACCTGAAATAATAATTGAAAATATATATTTTGTATTTATGCAAAAATAATTAAAAGGAAAATATTAGACTATCTCAGGGCCCTCTTTTAAACAATTAATATATTAGTAGGCGTGGATCGTGCATATTTAATTGGGGGTGGGGGTAAAAGAGTAATATAGTTTGGTGGCGTCGATAAACATGACTCCCTCAAAAATAATTACTTGACCAAAAATAGGGTTTGTTCTCACTGCCCCCCTCCCCCTAAACCTGCGCCTGCTTAGTATGGATGTTCACTCGACAAAAATCTGTAAACCGCTGCCACCAAACTCAAACTGCCCGTGACGAGGACCTGAATGTGATCTGCGTCTTTGAGTCTCTCGGGGACGCTGTACAGGTCTGAGTTTGCGACATGACTCAGTTTGGACTCACGGCCTTGAGTCGCCCAATGCAAAGCTTGCAGGTGGCTGGGGAACGCATAGGACGGGCAGTTCCCGCTATTGGTGACGTTTTCAGTATTCATTCTCGAACTGGATTTCTTCGCGTCACCGTGACGTGGTGGAGTCGTCATCGTGTACTCTGACGGCATGGTTCCACCAGTAACAGGACGGATTGAGTCACTACCCTGCAGGGCACACAGACTGTCCCACGTCATCTTGAACTCTTCACAACCCTTCATCAGTATGTCTCTGCTCTCACCTTGAAACGAATACAGCATGTGGTTATTGATTACTAAATCTCAAAGGCAGGTATAATAATTGTTTGACTGTATTATACATAGAGATTATTATACGAGATAGTGT
This sequence comes from Gigantopelta aegis, assembly GCF_016097555.1. Taxonomy (NCBI): domain Eukaryota; kingdom Metazoa; phylum Mollusca; class Gastropoda; order Neomphalida; family Peltospiridae; genus Gigantopelta; species Gigantopelta aegis. The sequence continues at coordinate 19,318,919 of NC_054711.1, forward strand.
GTCGTACTGATTTTACGAAACGAGTGTCAAGATTCGTGTATTGCACAGGCGCTTGACACAGATTAGTATAAATGAATAAAATTGTATATCGGTAAACTTGATATATTTCCGGAATATTTTGCTCATACTCTCTTCAAACATGACAAATTTAAAAACTAGGGTCTGTTTCTTTAAAACTCTGACTAAGCAGGGCACCTGTCTGAACACTTACATAATATCTCAACATCCATATAAGAGTACTACTGAACGTCACAACTTTCAACAAACTTGATTTAACTTTAATGAACAATAGTACACCATAATCTGACATCAAATAGCCAGTGTATTTTTCGTGCTGGGGTGTCGTTAAACATCTACTCTATTTTATTCTATTCTATTCTATTCTATTCCATTCTATTCAACAATAGTACTTTCCATATTATTAAAACAAAAACCTAGTACATCTAAATTAAAAGAACTGCTTAATTGTAATAACATAAGCCCCCTCTGTGAAAATTTAATGTCAAAATTCATCTCTGAAATTACAAGTAAATTCAGTAAACCATAGATAAACATCTTCAATATCATTTGATACTTTAAAAAAAATACTGACTTGTAAAAATCTTTCTGCTAGAGTTTTGAATGTCTTGTCACCATGTGTCTTCATTTGTAAAATGTGTATATAGCTATTTTGAATTATGTTTGTATATATTCTACGACGAACTCCTGTTGTCATTTTGTCACTGTAAATAACTATTGTACAACAATTCCTCATAATAAATGCTGTCTTTTGACGGCCTGAGTGTACTGAAATGAAGTTTCAAAGGTAAAGTATGTTTATACACCAGTACTACAGTCTATAGTACTGATACAGTATACTGATGGAAAGAAATAAGGGACCACATAAACAAAAGCAGCAAACAATGACAGCAACCAGAACCATCATCCATAGTATTAGGAAGATAACTGGATTCCTTACATTCAGTAAATAAAATGTGTTGAGTGCGTCGTTAAAGGGACATTTCTGAGGTTACTGCATTTTAAGATGTTTCCGACTAATAAAATATTTCTACGATTAAACTTACATATTAAATATATTTTCTTGTTTAAAATATCAGTGTCTGTATATTCAATGTGTTTCTGGTCGTCTTAATATTTGTAAGAAGCCCAAACTGGATACTGTCTGCAAATAATTTCGTACGTACGAAAACAATTATTTTAGGAAATAAAACGAAATTTACGCTAGTACAAATATTACAACGATCAGAAACGCGTTTATTATACAGCCACTGATATGTTATACAGGAAAATATATTTGATATGTAATTACAAGCGTTAAACAGTCTCTGTTAGTCGATAACATCTTAAAGGGACATACCCTAGTTCTTAAACACTAAGGCATAGTGTTGACCGTTAGAACCGTTTTTGATAACTGAAATCATACTTTACTTAGATTTTATTGTTAAGATGATCTATTTTCGTACATTTACAGTGGTTTTGGTAATCCTGGTGATTTTAATATCACAAAAGGCATTTCTCATATTTTTAAAAACGCACGTGCGTTTGAGAAGTAACAGTTATGGAGTCGAGTTTTAGTCTATTTTTAGAGGGTATGTAACAATTTCAAAGTCACAGACTCATGTTTCACTCATTTGCAACTTTATCCAAATGTGTTACAGGTGTGTAGATTAACTAAACTTAGTATGCATTTTCATGGGCTGAAACTAGGGTCTGTCCCTTTAAAAATTGCTGCAAACTCAGGAATGTCCCTTTAAATAAAAACATTTCCTTCCTTCCATTACAGCCAGTCAATCCCATATGACATACTTGTGTTTTTATACAGACGTTACTATGCTGGTAGTGAATTAAATTTGGTCTACAATATCACATGTTCCCATATTTCTTTCCTTCAATATATATAACTTGTTCATTGTTTTCCTAATTCAATCAGAACAGCGTTCATTTCATTTCAACATATTTTCGTGCTTATATTCAATTAAGGTTCAAGCACGCTGTTCTCGGCTGTCTGTCCAGGACAGTGGGCTAGTTGTTAATTGTTAGCGAGAGAGAAGAGGATGTAGTAGTCTTACACCTACCCACTGAGTAATTAAAAACTCGCTCTGGATGGGTTCCGGTACCAGGCTGCGAGCCCAGTACCTACCAGCTTTATGGCTGATGGCTTAACCACGACCCCACCGATGCCGGTAAAAATAACGTCGCACTATTTGTTTAGTGTGTTTACATTTAGTCAACAAAAGGCTTTGTATTATACTACTTACCAGGCGATTTCTCATCTAAATCATATACCGTCAAGCTAGGACAGGTCACAACTGCATCAAAATTGATTGTCTGCAATAATAAAACAAAAATTAAAATATATAGAGGCTATTTCATGTTTTATTATTTAAATTCGATTGTTGTGTCAGCGAGTGATGTGTTAAAACAGATCCCTTGCTACTAATGAAACAAATGTAGCGGGTTTCCTTTCTAAGACTATATGTCAGAATTACTAAATGTTTGACATCCAATAGCCGATGATTAATTAATCAATGTGCTCTAATGGTGTCGTTAAACAAAACAAACTTCTTCATTACTTCGCAATTCGTGAAAATATGGTTTTCACACATCAACCGTTGACATAAAAATCGTATTCGAAGAAAACACCATGGAATGGTCTATTTGTATATATATATATATATTTCCTAGTTTTCAGTCGCGTTCCCTCAAAAAAAAAAATTTCAACTTTTTGTTTGTATAAAAATAGTTTTGCACGTAAATAATTTTAGCTGCATGAAGTTAAGTTGTTCCTGTATGCGCAAGCTTGCAGATGTGTGTCTATGATGAGTTCAGTGTTCACCACATTGTTTAACGAGAGTAATGAGCGCTTTACGTTTGCGTGATCAAAAGTTGCATAATGATAGCCTAATAGTTTTTGCTTTGAAATTGTATAGATCTTCAAAATTACTAATGAACAATAGCCTCTGCCATTTTTATGTATATCTGCACTACCTAGACCGAGCCGTCCCTAGAATAATGCCCTTTAAAAAGTGATCAAAGTCAAATGTCAATGAAATATATGATAGTCATACTTATATATGAAGCAAAGTTGATTCTATGGCTTTTCCTCAGGTCCCCGTCACCCGTTCTCCCGCCCCTGGTAGTTTCGACGACGGTCAACGCTAACTTTCACGATTTAGTGATAAGAGATCTCAGAGTAACTGTTTTTAACTCTTCTAAATAATAATTTTTGGGTTATAAAACTCCAAAAGAGGAACCAATCACCGTTTAAAAATGGGTAATTTTGCTGTCAAGATGCCAAGAAAAAAATATTCTTGGCTTATAATACTATGCAAAATACTGCTTAAAATAGTTTTATAATTATTGTTTAAAAATAGATACTTTTCCGATTCAGATGCCAAGAAAAGGCGTTTAGAGCTATCCAATTTTTGCTTTAGTCCGGCTGTGGTGCACTGGTTGGAACGAGAAGAAACCTACTCAGTTGAATGGATCCACCGAGGTGGTTCGATCCTGCGACAGCAAGCACCTCAAGCGAGCACTCAATCGACTGAGCCAAATCCCGCCCCTTACCTTCAAAAGAGACAGCATATCAGCAACATTTTCCTTGTCGCTAAGACCAAAGAAGAGAATCTTGCCGACTCGCCCTCTAGAAAAGAAAACAATGAGAAATGAATGAAAAAGGGGGGCAGGACGTAGCCCAGTGGTAAAGCGTCCGCTTCATGCGCGGTCGGTCTGGGATCGATCCCCGTCGATGGGCTCATCGAGCTATTTTTCGTTCCAGCTAGTGCACCACGACTGGTATATCAAAGGCCGCGGTATGTGCTATCCTGTCTGTTGGATGGTGCATATAAAAGATTCCTTTGCTAATAATGGAATAATGTAGCGGATTTCATTTCTAAGACTATGTCAAAATTACCAAATGTTTGACATTCAACAGCCGATGATTAATACATCAATGTGCTCCAGTGGTGTCTTTTAATAAAACAAACTTTGAAAGAAAACGACGCATCAGCACATTTTAAACTATAACCATTTCAGTGTCTTATTCTAGGCTTAGACTACCAACTGCCAGCAGAAAGCACTCAACACATTTTATTTACGGTTATATGGCGTCGGACATATGGTTAAGGACCACACATATATTGAGAGAGGAAACCCGCTGTCGCCACTTCATGGGCTACATAATTTTTCGATCAGCAGCAATGGATCTTTTATATGCATCCTCCCACAGACAGGACAGCACATACCACGGCCTTTGATGTACCAGTCGTGGTGCATTGGCTGGAACGAGAAATAGTCCAATGGGCCCACTGACGGAGATCAATTCCAAACCGACTGCGCATCAAGCGAGCGCTTTACCATTGGGCTACGTCTGGCCCCCCCCCCCCCCCCCCCCCCGAAAGAAAGAGAAGCTACTACTACACAATTATTTAAAAAAAGAATAATTAGCAACAATGTATCTTTTTTTAAGATGTACTCGTTCCTGCCAGTGCACCATGACTGGTATATCAAATATTGTGGTATGTGCTATCCTGTCTGTGGGAGGATGCATATAAAAGATCCCTTGCTACTAATGGAAAAATTATGTCCCAAGGTGAGATTCGACTGAATGCATAAAAATAATATACACTTATTATAATTCAGATACCGGAGAATATCATTTCGAAGCCGTAGAAAGATGAAAACCAAATATTATGCCGTTTGCTACGACACCACTAGAGCACATTGATCTATTTATCAACGGCTATTGGATGTCAAACATTTGGTAATTTTAACATTTAGTCTTAGAGAGGAAACCCGCTAAAAATGTAATTACTAGCAAGGGATGTTTTATGTGCACAATCCCACAGACATGATATCACATACCACGGTCGTTGGTATACCAGTCGTGGTGCACTGGCTGGAACGAGAAATAGCCCAATGGGACCACCGACAGGGATCGATCCCAGACCGACCGCGTATCAAGGGGGCGCTTTACCACTGGGCTACGTGCACCTAGCAGGGCAAATGTCACGTCTCTGATATTCAAATCTCCTAGTTAAAGACTCACTTAATAGTGGCTGCATCCTTCTCTGACTTCTCCGAGAACCACTGAACACATGGCTGCAATTGAAAGCATGATATATATATAGTATTATTTGTACAGAATCAAAGACATCGTAAAGACAATCAAGTGAGTGAACTAATGGTGATGCTAAACACTATAAACCACGTTCGATTCGCATAAACGTAGCCATAGTCAACGTTTGTACTGAAACCTCAATCCTCAGAGAAGCACGTGCATCATGAAATTCTGTAACTCTACATGCCGAAACCTCCGTTGGTGGGGCATAAAAGGCCACATCAGCAGTGATTCAAATATACCGCACAACGACACTGTAGATAGCGCAATAATGCCAAGATTGACGTCAGCTCAACGCAATAATGTCATTGGGAGATTGCAAGCAGGAGCAACTCAACAAGCTGTGACAAGGCACTTTGGCATCTCCAGACAGACCATCTCTGCTTTGATGATGATGATGACTAGTTTAACGTGCCCACTAAGGTTTCGAACACGCCCATCCCGAGTCCGACCTCCGATAAGATCGGTGGCCCGACTCGGGATGTGTGTGTGTGTGTGTGTGTGTGTGTGTGTGTGTGTGTAGTGTTGAAAATGGGTAGAATTTTTAAAATAGCAATTAGTAAAAAGGTTAATAGAATAAAAAGAATTGACTGCTCGGCCGAATATTTATATAATTTGGAGCATTTTAGGACAGTCCAAAAATAAATAAGAGAAAGAAGAGAGGATCAGACTATTTAATAATATTAAAAAATAAAAATTTCGACATAAAATTTTGAACGAAGGTCTAAATATTTAAAGTCCGATCTATATGTCCACGTGAGTGGCCTCGTTAAGGCCATTAGGGTGCGGAGGTTGAGCCTACGGCGAGCTGAGGAGCGGTGTCACACTCAGGGACGGGAGCAGATGACGTCTCGTGGCCAAGTCTTGGAGGACGACTTCGTAGCCGGCGCCGCAGATCGTCTTGACTATTCGATGGATGGTGGTGTTGTCCATGTCTGTCAGTAGAATCGCTTGGCGGTAGATCTTCTGGCGCCGGTGGGTCACGATGAGTCCCGTCCTGTTCTCTAGTAGGCCGAGTGTGTGGAGCTCATAGTGGCATCCGTCTGGTAATGGTTTCCAGTTCTGATTGGAAAACCGGTCCCTCAGCTTCGCTGTATCTGTGGTATCACCCTGCACGTAGTCGTGGAACTGAGCCTTGAGTTTCCCCAAGGCCAAGTACCAGTCATCCTTGCGTGCAGGGGCGTGAGGCTGTCGTGCTGGCTGGACTGAAGGAGATGTTGCCTGCACCGGAGCAGGTATGGGCGTAGAAGTCGACACAGGAGGCGGCGGTGGCGACTGGGTCATGGCGGTGTCCAGCAGGCCTGCCGTAGCGTCGAAGGAAGTCTCCGCTGGTGGCGTCGTCTTCCTCTTCGGCGAAGTAGTGGAACTCCAGCAAAGTCCCAAACTAAGCTATCATACCTCCCAGGTGTGTGTGTGTGTGTGTGGGTGTGGGGGGGGGGGGTAAATCGAGAGCACAAGGTACAGCGACTTGTCTCATCGCGAGCTTGAGTCGAAGTGATCTCTGCTTTGTGGGCACGGTACAACACCACTCAAAGTGTTAATGACAGGCCAAGGTCAGATGGTGCCAAAGTAGCCACCGCCGCTCAAGATCGATACATCCGGGTGTGTCATCTTTGAAATGGAACCACAACAGCGACACAAATCCCTGGATTACGCAGGAATTCTGACAAGACAGTTCGTAATCTGCTGAGGGAGGCAGGAATTTCCCCCTAGACGACTAGTGCGACGTAACGTTTTCACCCCACGCCACTTAGCGGAGCGTCTGCAGTGGTGCCAGCAGAGGGTGAAATGGACACGTGCCAGGTGGAGGACTGTTTCGTTTTCAGGTGCGTGTTTTCTCCTGTCACGAGCTGATGGACGCACACGTGTCTATAGACGTTGAGGGGAACGTTATGCTCCAAACTGCGTGCAACAAGTCGACCGTTTAGGTGGTGGCAGTGTAATAGTTTGGGCAGGAATCCATCATGGTGGTAGGACGGTTCTTGTACATCAGATATCGAGACGAGATCCTGCAGCATCATGTCATTCCGCACATGAACGTCAATGGTGGAATGTTTCAGCATGACAATGCCATACCATACGTTACACGTGTTAGTCAGGAGTTTCTGCAGCGCCACAACGTCCAGATATTACCTTGGCCAGCTCGTTCGCCGGATTTAAACCCAATAGAACATCTATGGGATGCACTTGATCAGTGTGTGCGCCGGAGGAATCCACCATCTAAGACACTTCCGCAACTTCTTACGGCACTGCAGTATGAGTGGCAGAACATTCCACAACGTGTTGTGCAACGTTTGATTGCTTCCATGCGTCGCCGTTGTCAAGCTGTCATCAGGGCTCGTGGTGGTCATAACCGATACTGACATTTTGCCCACCCTATGTCGCACATATGCCTGTGTACATGTTTCAGGTGGATTCCCAGAGATACTGTTTCGGACATGTACAGAGTAATCCCCTTCCCATGACGTCTTGATCTTTGGTTGCTTGTATCATGTCTACTAGGTTATTTTTCTTATTAAACTTTGAAAATCAATTTCAAGTTTCTTTTTTTGAAGAATATATATATATATATATATATATATATATATACACACACTAGTATATATATATATATATATATATATATATATATATATATATATATATATATATATATATAAATAAATGTCATACAGATAAAAATAGAAAAAGAAAGACACAGAGAGACGGTCAAGGTTGACTTAAACAGTGCATCAAGACTAGTATATCATAGGCCGTGGTATGTGCTATCCTGTCTATAGGATGGTGTATATAAAAGATCCCCTGCTACTAATGGCCTAATTCTCCCCCTGGTCGAATCGCTGGCCATGCCAGGGGTAAGACCGGGGGGGGGGGGGGGGGGCATGCCTGAACCCCAGTGGATAGAGGCATGTAAAACATGGTCTGAAGTCTGAATGGGCAAATGTAGCGGGTTTCCTCTCGAAGACTACATTACCAAATGTTTGACATCCAATAGCCAAAGATTAATAAATCAATATGCTCTAGTAGCGTCGTTAAACAAAGCAATCGTTTAACTTCATACAGACACATACAGTTAGCTGGACCCACAAACAGACACATACAGAAATATTTATGAACAGATACAGGGACGGACGGACAGACACATACATAAAGATGTATGGACAGAGACATACAAAGAAGATACGCGATATACGCCAATTAAAAAACCCATTTTTACTGAAAATGAAAAATGGATATATCGCGTTTTGTGCCTGAACTCTTCATATATATATATATATATATATATATATATATATATATATATATATATATATATATATAATTATATATATATATATACAGAAAGATACGCGGACGCGGACAGGTACAGACAGACAAACAGACAGACTGACAGAGAGAGAGACAGACAGACAGACAGACAGAAAGACATATACAGACAGAGAGACAGATAGACAGACATATACAAACAAATAGGTGGACAGACAAGCAGACAGACATATACAAAAGATAGGCGGACAGACAGACAAACAGATAAGCAGACATACATACACAGAATATAGGCGGACAGACAGACATATAGAAAATATAGACAGACGGACAGACAGACAGACAACAGACAGACATACACAGAAGATAGACGGAAAGACAGACAAAGACATACTGACATACACAGAAGATAGGTGGAGAGACAGACAAGCAGAAAAACGGGCAAGTATATACAGAACATGGCGGACAGACATACAAACAAGCAGACAGACACAAAACAAATAGGTGGACAGATAGACAGACAATCAGAAAGACATATACAGAAGATATGCGGACAGACAGACAGACAGACAGACAGACAAGCAGACAGACCGACCCGCATACTGTGCTCGATTTCCGCTCCGTCCAGAAAGTAGGTCAGTCGAGGACGACAGATCGTCTGAGTTCTGCCGGGCCACGAACACCGGGCCAGTCCTGTAACAGACGAAAGGGCTCGGTGTATCCATTCAACTGACCCACCACCCCCCCCCACCCCCCCCCCCCCCCACCCACCCGCTCAAACCAGTGCACCACAACTGCTCACAGACCGAATAATGTTTTTTCCTGTCAGAGGGAAACTACATATTAAGGATCCCTTGTTGCATTAGGAAAAAATGTAGCGGGTTTCCTCTAATGACAGCGTGTCAGAATTACCAATGTTTGACATCCAATAGCCGATAATTAATTAATCAATGTGCTCCAGTGGTGTCGTTAAACAAAGGAAACGTTAACTTTAACTGTGTAACAGACGAACCACACCGTTTTAAAGTACTAGACGCATTTTCAAACCGCGAAAACAGACACGAGTTCGGTCAATCTAAAACCTTACAACACACATGGAAGGAAGGACGGAAATGTTTTATTTAACGACGCACTCAACACAAATTTTATTTACGGTTATATGGCGTTGGACATATGGTGAAGGACCACACAGATATTAAGAGAGGAAACCCACTGTCGCAACTTCATGGGCTACTCTTTTCGATTAGTAGTAAGGAAACATTTATATGCACAATCCCACAGACAGGATAGTACATACCAAGGTCTTTGTTACACTAGTTGTGGAGCATTGCTTGGAACGAGAACTTTCCCAATGGGTCCACCGACGGGGATCGATCCTGGATCGACCGCGTATCAGGCGAGCGCTGTACCTAACTCACATGGCTAAAGCTATAATAGAGTTAAAGAAGAGTTTGTGACGTTGGAATCGGAAAATGCCCTTAATAAGCAGACTACAGCTCGTTTTCATAACCGTTACTTCTCATAGGTATGTGCATTTCTCAAAATATGAAAAATGTATTTAGTTGTAAAGGAAGGAAGGGAAGAAATGTTTTATTTAACGACGTACTCAAAACATTTTATTTACGGTTATATGGCGTCAGACATATGGTTAAGGACCACACAGATATTGAGAGAGAAACCTGCTGTCGCCACTTCATGGGCTACTCTTTTCAATTTGCAGCAAGGGAACTTTTATATGCACCATCCTACAGATAGGATAGCACGTGCTATGGCCTTTGATATACCAGTCGTGGTGCACTGGCTGGAACGAGAAATAGCCCAATAGGCACACCAATGGGGATCGATCCCAGACCGACGTCGTGGTATAAGGTATACCAGGGTGACCATAAACCGTTCCGATGTACGGAATTAAACAATAAAATATACGTGTTACTAATATCTGATTTCGGTTATCAAAAATGGCTTTAATAGTGAAAATAAAAACACATAGTGTTTAAAAATTGGGATCTGTCTCTTTAACGTGGGTCCGACGCCACATAACCGTAAATAAAATGTGTTGAGTGCGTCGTTAAATAAACCATTTCCTTTAACGTGGGAGTGGGACGTAGACCAGTTGTAAGTTTTTAAGCGCTCGGCTGATGCGCAATTGGACTAGGATCGATCCTCGTCGGTGGGCCCATTGGGCTATTTCTCTTTCCAGCCAGTGTACCACTACTGGTATACCAAAAGCCGTAGTATGTGCTATCCCGTATGTGGAGTGCTGCATATAAGATTCCACTAATGGAAAAATGTAGCGGGTTTCCTCTCTAAGACTGTACATCAGAATTATGCCTTTTTTAAGATCCAGTAGCCGATAATTCAAAATTCAACATGCTCTAGTGGTGCCATGACACAAAAAAAACTAACTTGTTTTCAGTTTTAATGAAAATGATCCGAACACTGGAGCACACTGATTTATTAAACATTGGCTATTGGATGTCAAACAGTTGGTAATTTTGACATATAGTCGTAGAGTTAAAGTTTATGTTGTTTAACGACAACACTAGAGCACATTGATTTAGTAATCATCTACTATTGGATGTTAAACATTTGGTAATTTTGATATATAGTCTTGGAGAGGAAACTCGCTATATGTTCCTATTTGTAGCAAGGGATTTTTATATGCACCATCCCACAGACAGGATAGCACATACCACGGAGTTTGATATACCAGTCGTGCTGCAATGGCTGTAACGAGAAATAGCTCAATGGGCCCATCGACGGGGATCGATCCCAGACCGAAAGCGCATCAGACAAGCGCTTTGCATATAGGGGAATGTCAGAGTAACTCTCCATTCCTGAAAAATAATGGAAACTAGACCCGATAGGGCAGAGTCCCATTATTTTTTAGGAATGGAGAGTTACGAGGATATTCCCCTACTTAAAATACACCACTAAATAATAATTTTATGTGAATATATGTTAGTATGGAATTTAATACTAGTGATTTTGGTGTGTTAATTTAGTAGGGTTTCATCTCTCCATTGTTGAAAAATAATGGAGCGTTGAGACAATACTGTGGAGTCACAGGTGTATGTTACCAGTGAGCGGGCTGCATCCAGCCATCATTGCAATCAGTGTGCCATAACTAGTACACCAACAGCTGCTGTCTGTATATAGGGAATGCTTTGTTTTGAACATTTGGTTCAGCTACATCTGTTAATGGATTAACAGTTGTTTATCAAATACCGTTTAAATCTTTTAGAATTGTGTAGCAGTCTGTGAAAATTGCAGAGAATCTCGTTACAATACTAAACAGAATACGTATATTGCTACTAATGGAGAAAACAAAAATATAGCGAGTTTCCCTCTCCAAGACTTTATGCCAGAATTACCAAAGGTTTGACATCCAATAGCCGATGATTAATTGTTCAATATGATCTAGTGGTGTCGTTAAACAAAACAAATTTTAACCCTACAATACTGTCATGTCTATACTGTAGGAAAAAGATTTGTTTTGTTTAACGACACCACTGGAGCACATTGATTTATTAATCATCGGCTACTGGATGTCAAAACTTTGGTAATTTTGATATATAGTCTTAGAGAGGAAAACCGCTACATTTTTCCATTAGTAGCCAGGGATCTTTTATATGCAACATCCACGGTAGGACAGCACATACCTTTGATATACCAGTCGTGGTGCACTGACTGGAATACTGTAGGAAAATGCATGTAAAAGATCTCCTGCGGTTTTGTTCGATGGGTGTATAGAACTGACAGTCGGTTTCTTGTTGCTATCAGAAACATGGTCTAAATATATTTTAGGGGCGGGACGTAGCCCCGTGGTAAAGCGTCCGCTTGATGCCCGGTCGGTCTGGGATCGATCCCCATCAGTGGGCCCATTGGACTATTTTTCGTTCCAGCCAGTGCACCACGATTGGTATATCAAATGTTGTGGTATGTGCTATCCTGTATATGTAGTGGTGCATATAAAAAAAGTCCTCGATAATTTAGCGGATTTTCTTTCTAAGACAATATCTCAAATTTACCAAATATTTTACATCCAATAGCCAATGATCAATGTGCTCTAGTGGCGTCGTTAAACAAAACAAACTTTCTAAATATATTTTAAACACTAAATATATATATATATATATATATATATATATATATATATAGATAGATAGATAGATATTGATATATAGATTATAATGTGCTGAGGTGTTGTTAAATAAATATGATCCAACCTGTCCCTAATTAGGGATTGATTAAGGAGGCGAAGGTATAAAAGCGAAACGTATGACCCAGTTTTGTTTGGGACACACACAGCATCGTCGAGAAGGGGTGGGGCCATACAACTATATAAGAAGATAGTGCCCCCTCCTTTCACCCTAGTTGAAACTCAACTACATATATAGCTGTCTACCCTACCCTCAATTTGTTGTCACCTTCCGACGCTTACGGTTCTTTACTAGTGTCAAAGAATTTGTTTTACAAGAAAGCTATAACCTGGTTGTGGATGAGTCTAACTTGTTATACCAGGAATAAACTAAAACTTACCTTGAATTTCGTCAGGACTGAGTTGATAGACAGGCAACATAGGAACGTCCTTCACACTAGGCACTGACCACACATCATAGACATACTGACTTTCTGCGAAAATTAAAAAACCTAAAGCATTAGTCATGTATCTCTCGTAATTCCTGTATGGAATGTTCTCTAACCGTATTATCTTTACATTTGACAATACGAGTGTCCTCTAACCATATTATGATTATATATAACAATACCAGTGTCCTCTAGCCGTATTATGTTTATATATGACAATACGAGTGTCGTCTAGCCGTATTATGTTTATATGTGACAATACCTGTGTCCTCTAGCCGTATTGTGTTTATATGCGACAATACCAGTGTCCTCTAGCCGTATTGTGTTTATATGTGACAATACGAGTGTCCTCTAGCCGTATTCTGTTTATATGTGACAATACGAGTGTCGTCTAGCCGTATTCTGTTTATATGTGACAATACGATTATTCTCTAGCCGTATTATGTTTATATGTGACAATACGATTGTTCTCTAACCGTATTATGTTTATATGTGACAATACGATTCTCCTCTAGCCGTATTCTGTTTATGTGTGACAATACGAGCGTCTTCTAGCCGTATTATGTTTATATATGATAATACGAGTGTCTTCTAGCCGTATTATGTTTATATTTGACAATACGAGCGTCTTCTAGCCGTATTATGTTTATATATGATAATACGAGTGTCTTCTAGCCGTATTATGTTTATATATGATAATACGAGTGTCTTCTAGCCGTGTTTTCAGGTGAGTCTGTTTTCTCCTGTCACGAGCTGATGGACGCACACGTGTCTATAGACGTTGAGGGGAACGTTATGCTCCAAACTGCGTGCAACAAGTCGACCGTTTAGGTGGTGGCAGTGTAATGGTGTGGGCAGGAATCCATCATGGTGGTAGGACGGTTCTTGTACATCAGATATCGAGACGAGATCCTGCAGCATCACGTCATTCCGCACATGAACGCCAATGGTGGAATGTTTCAGCATGACAATGCCATACCATACGTTACACGTGTTAGTCAGGAGTTTCTGCAGCGCCACAACGTCCAGATATTACCTTGATCAGCTCGTTCGCCGGATTTAAATCCAATAGAACATCTATGGGATGCACTTGATCAGTGTGCGCGCCGGAGGAATCCACCACCTCAGACACTTCCGCAACTTCTTACGGCACTGCAGCATAAGTGGCAGAACATTCCACAACGTGTTGTGCAACGTCTGATTGCGTCGCCGTTGTCAAGCTGTCATCAGGGGTCTTATGCATGAACCGAGACAACCAAAAGTTTCTTAACAACTCATTGTCCCGGACTATATACGTCAAGACTTTGGCCGTCGTCAGTTTTCTATGCATGGACCCGACGTGCGACTACGACAACGAAGTTCCAGACTTTAGCACTATTGTCACAGCGTTCGCTGTATTTCTATTTATAAAGTAGGAAATCCCAATAATTTTCTTGCACTGAAACACTCCAGTATATAAACTATAACATTGCAAGAAATAATAGAAAACGTTTTTGACATCACACTGATTTTGTATTTATAATGGAACTACTCTCTACAATATTTATTGTGGTAATGTCGTGGGTAACCATACTGGCACTATAGCACAAAGTATTAATAAGGTGAGAAAATATGAAGAAAGCTGGGGGGGGGGGGGTAAATGAGATAAACTAGTGTGTCTGTTACTTTATAATTGTGATTAATTTTTTTAATACATCACAAGATTATGGGTCACGCTATTTAAAAATCTCAGAGTTGCGCCTGCCAATTAAACCATACCTGTAAATCGCCAATTTTGTTTTTAATTTCCCATTTACGTAACATCGAATTAAGGCAATCGAATACGCCCCTCAATTTAAAACAACTCATGCGTTATACAATATACAGTAAAGCATACAACACTGGGATCACGCGTTTTATATATTTATAACAATTACATAACATATTCCCTGATTAACGAACATATTTTGTTATTTTTATATATTTTAATCAAATAGGTTTGAACGCGTTCGCTCGTTAGATATATTTTAAAACAACTTGTGAAACATAGATGGCGATAAATGGGGGGGGGGGGGGGGGGGGGGGTGGTCAAACATTAAATGTGAGGTCATATATAAATATGAATATATAAACATAATTTAAATTGTTTGTAATCAACTCTGGTCTTATAAAATCAGTTTCTAATGATGTAACGTTATGAGCTACATTCTTGTGATCTGTCGGAGTAAATAAAATACAAAATAATAATAAATAAAAATATTTATTCAAATCCATATTCTGCTTGGGGTTTTCCCCGTCACAACAAGTGCACCATGACTGGTATATCAAAAGCCGTGGTATGTGCTGTCCTATCTGTGGGGAAATGCATATAAACGATTTTTGCTGCTAATGGAAAAATGTAGCGGGTTTCCTTTAAGACTACTAGTAAAAACATGACAAAATGTTTGACATGCAATAACCGATGGTTAATAAACAACAGTGTCTAGTGGTTTCGTTAAATTAAACTTTTTTTTCTTCGTATTTTACGCGAATAAGATTTGTGTGACTCACTGTGTAGGACCGACATCGAATATTGGTACTATCGATTCAACTATGGTAATAAAATGTTAAAATTTTAACATATAATTTAAATTTATAACTGTTAATAAAACAATTATAGACCGGTATTTAAGACTTTTAACAAACAAGTACTCCCACTATTAATTCTGAATAATTATCGGGTGGTAGACGGGTGTCACAGGCCCCCGGTTCCTATTGACATGTAGTTGATAAATGATATACCGGTACAATAGAAAATTATGATATATTTGATCGGCATTATATACGTCCCATTGGCGGGCACCGAGGGCTTCCGTTTTAAGTGTCCTTTTTAAATTCATCACCCACAATGCACAACACTCAACTGTTATGAAAACACAACTCTGGGCATCTTTATTTCAACAATTTCCGATCAACATGTCCCCAAACCCGCATAAAGATCTTGCACTCTTTGGGAGGTCGGATAATTTGCCTTGGACAAAACGAAATTGGCCTTTTTATAATTTTGTGAGGCCCCTCCCCCTTTTATAAAATGCTGTGGATCTGCCCCTGCGTCCAAAATATGGGTATAAACTCAGTTAACCCTAATCGCAAGTCTATAAAACACATCAGTGCAACGTCAGCTATACTGAATGTAACCGGTTGTCAGAGACTACTGTATTTACGCCTGGGTTGTAGCAGGTCCAAAATTCGAGCGATTTCGTCCCTCCAGTAGTCCCAGACTTAGGCTTGTCTTCATTCATGCATTCTTACTTTCACGAGAAAATTTCGGCGTTCGCAAATAGTCCGAGACAACGTCATTGCCTCGATTCATGCATTAGACCCCTGGGCTCGTGGTGGTCATAACCGATACTGACATTTTGCCCACCCTATGTCACACATATGCCTGTGTACATGTTTCAGGTGGATTCCCAGAGATACTGTTTCGGACATGTACAGAGTAATCCCCTTCCCATGACGTCTTGATCTTTGGTTGCTTTGTATCATGTCTACCAGGTTATTTTTCTTATTAAACTTTGAAAATCAATTTCAAGTTGTTGTTTTTTTAATTATATATATATATATATATATATATATATATATATATATATATATATATATATATATATATATATATATATATATACTGTAAACCGTGAAAAACATGCGTGCGTACAAATTTCGCGTCGTTCGCGTCAAACCTTATGTCGCGAAATTAATTCGCACGCACTATTTTCCAGTTTGAAGTGTGCTTAAAGTAATTTGTTTTGTTTTGAAATATTTTATTGAGAATAAAATTCACAGATTCACTCAACAGGCACAGCCTATACACGAGCTCTCCTTGGTGGCGACTAATCGTTAATTGTTTTATGTAACTTCAATCGATGGCAACTAATCGTTTATTTATTTATCTACCAAAAGGTGTTAACAGTTAACAACTGAAGCTGTGAGTTGTGATTCTAATACAGTGAGGTGGGTAGGGCCTAATCCCCTCTATAGACACTGTACCAGGCACAATTGCTTGATGTAGGATAACAGAATATTGATTTACAGACAGTAACTTTATAACAATTACAGTGAGCTGTCTTTATCCACTTTTTTTTTGAGCTGTCAACGGTCGTTCGCGAAATTTACACGTCGCGAACATGCGCTAAGGTATACATTCGCGAAAAAAACACGTCGCAATATTAATACGGTTTACAGTATATATATATATATATATATATATATATATATATATATATATATATATATACTCTTCAAAAGAAGAAACGCAAAACCACATTGTCATAACATTTGGAGAATTGATTTAATTATTGAATGGTGAGTCCGATAATTACCAAATGTTGCAGGATTGTTCACAATTCACTCTAGTCCATTGTGAGTAAGTGATAGGACACACCACCAAGGTCAAGGTCATCTGGAGTCGATACCGGGTGTGGCCTCCGCGTGTGTTGACAACTGCCTGGCACCGCCTGCCCATTGAAGCAACCAGAGTACGGATGACGTCCCGGGGGATGGTGGCCCACTCGGCCTGCAAGGCTGCTGCCAGCTCGGGCAGGGTCTGGGGCTGTGGTTGTCGCTGTCGGAGGCGTCGGTCCAACTCGTCCCATAGATTCTCAATTGGGTTCAAATCCGGTGATGTCGATGGCCAAGGAAGGACATTAATGTTGTTGTTCTGTAGGAAAGCCGTTGTGAGACGTGCTGTGTGAGGCCTGGCGTTGTCATGTTGGAACACTGCGTTGGCGTTGGCCATAACTGGAACGATGTGTGGCCGGAGGATCTGGTCAATGTAGCCCTGTGCATTCAGGTTGCCCTGCACGTGGACCAGGTCAGTTCTGCCAGTGTGTGAGATGGCTGCCCACACCATGACACTACCCCCGCCGAATCTGTCCACTTCCTGCACGCAGTTTGCCGCATAACGTTCACCACGACGCCTATACACGCGACATCTTCCATCATGACGTCGGAGCAGAAATCGGGACTCGTCACTGAACCACACCTGTCTCCATCGCAGTTGAGGCCATTGTCGATGAATCTGGCACCACTGCAGGTGTTAAGATGACACCTCGAACTGGACGTCTGGCACGAATTCCTACCTCACGTAGGCGGTTCCGTACGGTCTGGTCGGATATCCTGCGCAAACCTGGTATTGCTGTGGCTGTGGAGGTGGCAGTAGTCAATCGTTCCCGAAGGTGGCGTACCCGGATGTAGCGGTCCTGCCCGGGGGTAGTGACCCGTGGTCGACCGGATCTAGGGAGGTCACGTGTTGATCCATGTTGCTGGTAACGGTCCCACAGTCTGGAGATGGTGCTTGGGGACACATGGAATGCCCTGGCAACGGCCGTTCTGGATTCGCCTGCGTCTAGTCGGCCGATGGCATTGTTTCTCTGCGGTTCACTGAGACGTGGCATGTCCTGGATTGTCAACTGTCGGCCAGATACAGAGGCCAGCCAAGCGAACACCCTGCACTTTTATACTGTCGGTGTTCATGTTGCACGTGCAGACAACGCACGTGCAGTGGTGACATGGTTTGCACGTGGCTGCGTTTTTGCGAATATTCACATTTTGGAACTTTATTGTACAGTAGCTGTGTTTTATCGAATGTAACCGTGGGAATGTGTTTGGGACATGCAATGACCTTATATTCACAAAGCATGAACCGGTAGGAAACATAAAATCGGAGTTATAACCCATTTGTACCCTTTTGCGTTTCTTTTTTTGAAGAGTATATATATATATATATATATATATATATATATATATATATATATATAAATGTCATACAGATAAAAATAGAAAAAGAAAGACACAGAGAGACGGTCAAGGTTGACTTAAACAGTGCATCAAGACTAGTATATCATAGGCCGTGGTATGTGCTATTCTGTCTATAGGATGGTGTATATAAAAGATCCCCTGCTACTAATGGGCAAATTCTCCCCCTGGTCGAATCGCTGGCCATGCCAGGGGTAAGACCGGGGAGGGGGGGGGGGGGCATGCCTGAACCCCAGTGGATAGAGGCATGTAAAACATGGTCTGAAATCTGAATGGGCAAATGTAGCGGGTTTCCTCTCGAAGACTACATGTCAAAATTACCAAATGTTTGACATCCAATCGCCAAAGATTAATAAATCAATATGCTCTAGTAGTGTCGTTAAACAAAGCAATCGTTTAACTTCATACAGACACATACAGTTAGCTGGACCCACAAACAGACATATACAGAAATATTTATGAACAGATACAGGGACGGACGAACATACACATACATAAAGATGTATGGACAGAGACATATACAGAAGATACGCGATATACGCCAATTAAAAAAATCATTTTTACTGAAAATGAAAAATGGATATATCGCGTTTTGTGCCTGAACTCTTCATATATATATATATATATATATATATATATATATATATATATATATATATATATATATATATACACACACAGAAAGATACGCGGACGCGGACAGATACAGACAGACAGACAGACTGACAGACAGAACAGACAGAAAGACATTACAGACAGAGAGACAGATAGACAGACATATACAAACAAATAGGTGGACAGACAAGCAGACAGGCATATACAAAAGATAGGCGGACAGACAGACAAACATATAAGCAGACATACATACACAGAATATAGGCGGACAGACAGACATATAGAAAATATAGTCAGACGGACAGACAGACAGACAACAGACAGACATACACAGAAGATAGACGGAAAGACAGACAAAGACATACTGACATACACAGAAGATACGTGGAGAGACAGACAAGCAGAAAAACGGGCAAGTATATACAGACATACAAACAAGCAGACAGACACAAAACAAATAGGTGGACAGATAGACAGACAATCAGAAAGACATATACAGAAGATATGCGGACACACAGACAGACACACAGACAGACAGACAAGCAGACAGACTCGCATACTGTGCTCGATTTCCGCTCCGTCTAGAAAGTAGGTCAGTCGAGGACGACAGATCGTCTGAGTTCTGCCGGGCCACGAACACCGGGCCAGTCCTGTAACAGACGAACGGGCTGGGATTTAGCTCGCCCGAGTGCTTGCGTTGCAGGATCCAACCTCCTCGGTGTATCCGTTCAACTGATTTTTTATTCTCCTTTAACGTGGGAGTGGGACGTAGACCAGTTGTAAGTTTTTAAGCACTCGGTTGATGCGCAATCGGACTAGGATCGATTCTCGTCGGTGGGCCCATTGGGCTATTTCTCTTTCCAGCCAGTGTACCACTACTGGTGTACCACTACTGGTATACCAAAAGCCGTAGTATGTGCTATCCCGTCTGTGGAGTGCTGCATATAAAAGATTCCACTAATGGAAAAATGTAGCGGGTTTCCTCTAATGACAGCGTGTCAGAATTACCAATGTTTGACATCCAATAGCCGATAATTAATTAATCAATGTGCTCCAGTGGTGTCGTTAAACAAAGCAAACGTTAACTTTAACTTTGTAACAGACGAACCACACCGTTTTAAAGTACCAGACGCATTTTCAAACCGCGAAAACAGACACGAGTTCGGTCAATCTAAAACCTTACAACACACATGGAAGGAAGGACGGAAATGTTTAATTAACGACGCACTCAACACAAATTTTATTTACGGTTATATGGCGTTGGAATTATGGTGAAGGACCACACAGATATTAAGAGAGGAAACCCGCTGTCGCAACTTCATGGGCTACTCTTTTCGATTAGTAGTAAGGAAACATTTATATGAACCATCCCACAGACAGGATAGTACATACCAAGGTCTTTGTTACACTAGTTGTGGAGCATTGCTTGGAACGAGAACTATCCCCATGGGTCCACCGACGGGGATCGATCCTGGATCGACCGCGCATCAGGCGAGCGCTGTACCTAACTCACATGGATAAAGCTATAATAGAGTGAAAGAAGAGTTTGTGACGTTGGAATCGGAAAATGCCCTTAATAAGCAGAGTACAGCTCATTTACATAACCGTTACTTCTCATAGGTATGTGCATTTCTCAAAATATGAAAAATGTATTTAGTGGTATAAGGAAGGAAGGGAAGAAATGTTTTATTTAACGACGTACTCAAAACATTTTATTTTCGGTTATATGGCGTCAGACATATGATTAAGGACCACACAGATATTGAGAGAGAAACCTGCTGTCGCCACTTCATGGGCTACTCTTTTCGATTTGCAGCAAGGGAACTTTTATATGCACCATCCTACAGATAGGATAGCACGTACTATGGCCTTTGATATACCAGTCGTGGTGCACTGGCTGGAACGAGAAATAGCCCAATAGGCACACCGATGGGGATCAATCCCAGACCGACGTCGTGGTATAAGGTATACCAGGGTGACCATAAACCGTTCCGATGTACGGAATTAAACAATAAAATATACGTGTTACTAACATCTGATTTCGGTTATCAAAAATGGCTTTAATAGTGAAAATAAAAACCCATAGGGTTTAAGAACTGGGATCTGTCTCTTTAACGTGGGTCCGACGCCACATAACCGTAAATAAACTGTGTTGAGTGCGTCGTTAAATAAACCATTTCCTTTAACGTGGGAGTGGGACGTAGACCAGTTGTAAGTTTTTAAGCGCTCGGCTGATGCGCAATTGGACTAGGATCGATCCTCGTCGGTGGGCCCATTGGGCTATTTATCTTTCCAGCCAGTGCACCACGACTGGTATACCAAAAGCCGTAGTATGTGCTATCCCGTCCGTGGAATGCTGCATATAAAAGATTCCACTAATGGAAAAATGTAGCGGGTTTCCTCTCTAAGACTACATCAGAATTACGCCTTTTTTAAGATCCAGTAGCCGATAATTCAAAATTCAACATGCTCTAGTGGTGCCATTACACACAAAAAACCTAACTTTTTTTCAGTTTTAATGAAAATGATCCAAACACTGGAGGCGGGACGTTGCTCAGGAGTAGACAGCTCACCTGACGAGCGACAGAATGTAAGATCGATCGCTCGGCATGGATTCGAGATTTCACGCTTTCCAATCAAAGTTTAAACTTGGCTTTGTTTAACGACAACACCAAAACAAATTGACTTATTTATGACTGGCTATTGGATGTCAAACATTTGGTCATTTTGATATTTTGAGTTAAAGTTTATTTTGCTTTGTTTAATGACACCACTAGAGCACATGATTGATTAAACATCGGCTATTGGATGTCAAACAGTTGGTAATTTTGACATATAGTTGTAGAATTAAAGGTTGGCTTTTTTAACGACATCACTAGAGCACATTGATTTATTAATCATCAGCTATTGGATTTCAAACATCTGGTAATTTTGACATAGTTTTAGAGTTAAAAGTTGTTTGTTTAACGACACCACTAGAGCACATTGGTTTATTAATCATCAGCTATTGGATGTAAAAAATTTGGTAACTTCGACATATAGTCTTAGACATAAAGTTTATGTTGTTTAACGACAACACTAGAGCACATTGATTTAGTAATCATCTACTATCGGATGTTAAACCTGCTACATGCTCCTATTAGTAGCAAGGGATTTTTATAAGCACCATCCCACAGACAGGATAGTACATACCACGGAGTTTGATATACCAGTCGCGGTGCACTGGCTGTGACGAGAATTAGCTCAATGGGCCCACCAACGGGGATCGATCCCAGACCGAAAGCGCATTAGACAAGCGCTTTGCGTATAGGGGAATGTCCGAGTAACTCTCCATTCCTGAAAAATAATGGAAACGATGCCCGCTAGTGCCGAGTCCAATTATTTTTCAGGAATGGAGAGTTACGAGGATATTCTTCTACTTAAAATACACCACTAAATAATCTGTATGCCAATATATGTTAGTATGGAATTTAATACTAGTGATTTTAGTGGGTTAATTAAGTAGGGTTTCATCTCTCCATTGCTGAAAAATAATGGTGCGTTGTGACAATACTGTGGAGTCACAGGTGTATTTTACCAGTGAGCGGGCTACATCCAGCCATCATTTCAATCAGTGTGCCATGACTAGTACACCAACAGCTGCTGTCTGTATATAGGGAATGCTTTGTTTTGAACATTTGGTTCAGCTACAGCTGTTAATGGATTAACAGTTGTTTACCAAATACCTTTTAAATCTTTTTAGAATTGTGTAGCAGTCTGTGAAAATGGCAGAAAATCTCGATACAATACTAAACAGAATACGTATATTGCTACTAATAGAGAAAACAAAAATATAGCGAGTTTCCTCTCCAAGACTTTATGCCAGAATTACCAAAGGTTTGACATCCAATAGCCGATGATTAATTGTTCAATATGATCTAGTGGTGTCGTTAAACAAAACAAATTTTAACCCTACAATACTGTCATGTCTATACTGTAGGAAAAAGGTTTGTTTTGTTTAACGACACCACTGGAGCAAATTGATTTATTAATCATCGGCTACTGTATGTCAAACATTTTGTAATTCTGATATATAGTCTTTGAGAGGAAACCCACTACATTTTTCTATTAGTAGCTAGGGATCTTTTATATGCACCATTCACGGTAATAGCACATACCATGACCTTTGATATACCAGTTGTGGTGCACTGACTGGAATACTGTAAAAAAAAAAAAAAAAAGGCATGTAAAAAGATTGCTTTGATAATAATGGGAAAATGTAGCGGGTTTCCTTTCTAAGACAATATCTCAAATTTACCAAATCTTACAGTTTTACATCCAATAGCCAATGATCAATGTTCTCTAGTGGCGTCGGTAAACAAAACAAACTTTCTAAATATATTTTTAAACACTAAATATATATATATATATATATAGATTATAATGTGCTGAAGTGTTGTTAAATAAATATGATCCAACCTGTCTATAATTAGGGATTAAGGAGGCGAAGTTATAAAAGCGAAACGTATGACCCAATTTTGTTTGGGACACACACAGCACGGTCATCGGGAAGGGATGGTGCCATACAAGCATATATAAGAAGATAGTACCCCCTCCTTCCACCCTAGTTGAAAATCAACTACATATCTAGCCGTCTACCCTACTCTCCATTTGCTGTCACCTTCCGACGCTTACGGTTCTTTAGTAGTGTCAGGGGGCGGGACGTAACCAATTGGTACAGCGTTTGCTCGATGAGCGGTCGGTGTGGGATCGATCCCCGTCGGTGGGCCCATTGGGCTATTTCTCGTTCCAGCCAGTGCACCATAACTGGTAAATCAAAGGCCGTGGTATGTACTACACTGTCTGTGGGATGGTGCATAAAAAAAATCTCTTGCTGCTAATCGAAAAGAGTAGCCCATGAAGTGGCGACAGCGGGTTTCCTCTCTCAATATCTGTGTGGCCCATAACATATGTCTGACGCCATATAACCGTAAAAAAAATGTGTTGAGTGCGTCATTAAAAAAACATGTCTTTATTTACTAGTGCAAAATAAAAATATTTACAGCTCGAAATGATTACAAGACAGCTATAACCAGGTTGTCGACGTGTCTAACTCGTTATATCTGGACTAAACTATACTGTATATATGTATACTGTGTTAATATTCCAACTCGTTATACCAGGACTAAACTATACTGTATATATGTACACTGTGTTAATATTCCAACTCGTTATACCAGGACTAAACTATACTGTATATATGAACACTGTGTTAATATTCAAGCTCGTTATACCAGGACTAAACTATACTGTATATATGTATACTGTGTTAATATTCAAGCTCGTTATATCAGGACTAAACTAAAACTTACCTTCAGTTTCGATGTGTCTAACTCGTTATACCAGGACTAAACTAAAACTTACCTTCAGTTTCGTCAGGACTGAGTCTAACTCGTTATACCAGGACTAAACTAAAACTTACCTTCAGTTTCGATGTGTCTAACTCGTTATACCAGGACCAAACTAAAACGTACCTTCAGTTTGGTCAGGGCTGAGTCTAACTTGTTATACCAGGACTAAACTAAAACGTACCTTCAGTTTCGATGTGTCTAACTCGTTATACCAGGACTAAACTAAAACGTACCTTCAGTTTCGTCAGGGCTGTGTCTAACTCGTTATACCAGGACTAAACTAAAACTTACGTTCAGTTTGGATGTGTCTAACTCGTTATACCAGGACTAAACTAAAACGTACCTTCAGTTTCGATGTGTCTAACTCGTTATACCAGGAGTAAACTAAAACGTACCTTCAGTTTCGTCAGGGCTGAATCTAACTCGTTATACCAGGACTAAACTAAAACGTACCTTCAGTTTTGATGTGTCTAACTCGTTATACCAGGAGTAAACTAAAACGTACCTTCAGTTTCGTCAGGGCTGAATCTAACTCGTTATACCAGGACTAAACTAAAACTTACCTTCAGTTTCGCCAGGGCTGAGTCTAACTCGTTATACCAGGACTAAACTAAAACTTACCTTCAGTTTCGATGAGTCTAACTCGTTATACCAGGACTAAACTAAAACTTACCTTCAGTTTTGATGTGTCTACTTCGTTATACCAGGACCAAACTAAAACGTACCTTCAGTTTCGATGAGTCCAACTCGTTATACCAGGACTAAACTAAAACTTACCTTCAGTTTCATCAGGGCTGAGTCTAACTCGTTATACCAGGACTAAACTAAAACTTACCTTCAGTTTCGCCAGGGATGAGTCTAACTTGTTATACCAGGACCAAACTAAAACGTACCTTCAGTTTCGATGTGTCTAACTCGTTATACCAGGACCAAACTAAAACTTACCTTCAGTTTCGTCAGAGCTGAGTCTAACTTGTTATACCAGGACCAAACTAAAACTTACCTTCAGTTTCGCCAGGGCTGAGTTGATAGACAGCTAACATAGGAATGTCCTTCACACTAGGCACTGACCACACATCATAGACATACTGATTTTCTGCAAAAACGAAAAACCCCAAAGCATTAGTCCTGCATCTCTCGTAATCCTGTATGGAATGTTCTCCTACCGTATTATCTTTACGTTTGACAATACGAGTGTCCTCTAGCTGTAGTGTGTTTATATATGACAATACGAGTGTCCTCTAGCCGTATTCTGTTTATATTTGACAATACGAGTGTCCTCTAGCCGTATTCTGTTTATATGTGACAATACAAGTGTCCCCTAGCCGCATTCTGTTTATAGTGACAATACAAGTGTCCTCTAGCCGTATTCTGTTTATATATGACAATACAAGTGTCCTCTAGCCGTATTATGTTTATATATATAATACGAGTGTTCTGTAGTTGTGTTCTGTTTATATATGACAATACGAGTGTCCTCTGGCTGTATTGTGTTTATATATGACAATACGAGTGTCCTCTAGCCGTATTCTGTTTATATAGCCGTATATTTTTTTTATATATAAATTCATGTATGCCACAGATATTTGATTATGCTGGAATGAACTCGTAACATTACTTATATACTGAACTATCTCGCGAACCCTGTACCTACCAGCCTGTAAACCGATGGCATAACCACTGCGCCACCAAGGCCGGTCTGCTTAGCTTAACTTAGTAACTGGTTTAACCTGTCCATATACCACTAGGGTTTCGAACACGCCTATCCCGAGTCCGGCCTCCGATAGGATCGGGGGTCTGACTCAAGACAGGGATAACCTAACAAATTGGGGAAATTTTGAATATTAACGCCAAAAGGATACAAAGGGGAGAGTTGGAGTTAAAAAGTTTTGGCTGCGCCCTTAAAGAGAAATATCAACATTCCTAACCTATGGGAGATTAAGAGGAAAGGGGCTGCCAATCATATTTTAAACATTGGTTTGACCAGGTGAGGGTCGGGAGGGAGGAGAGGCCGGCCCTACACAAAACCTAAGGCCGAACCGCCTATGCATATAGCCCCAAAGAATGCCCTAACTCCCGGCATCCCATCAACCCTGGCCTGTCTGCAAACATTAAACGCAAATGCGAGACATAGTTATCTGGCAATTAGAATAGTTTTACTTGGTTAAAAACGCTCAATTCTGTTAAACGATATACGGTATACCTAACTGTAATTGACCCAAATCGTTTCCTAAAAAAAAAAACCCACTCAGTTTTGCAGCTAAAAGTTCCTTTTGGTGTTCTCAACCGATTAGATTTTTCTCGTTCCAACCAGTCAAAGACCATGGTATGTGCTTTCTTGTCTGTGGGAAAGTGAACATTATAAAAGGGTCTCCTACTGTATTAGGAACAAAATGTAGTGGGTTTCTTCTGATGACTACGCGTCAGAATTATCAAATGTATGACATGAAATAGCCAATGATTAATTTATCAATGTGCTCTAGTGGTGTCGTTAAACAAAACAGATAAATAATAACGGGATTCCTAACTGAATAAACACAGTCCTATCTCGTGGTCCATTCCTTGACGGTGACGTAGCTTGCATGTCTCAATCTCTCGGATAGGTATGCAGCTGGAGCATCAGCTCCGGGTAAAGTCGCCCAAGATGGACTGGGGCGGGACGTAGCCCAGTGGTATAGCTTTCGATTGATGCGCGGTCGGTCTGGGATCGATCCCCGTTGGTGGACCCATTGGGCTATTTCTCGTTCCAGCCAGTGCACCATAATTGATCTATCAAAGTCCGTGGTATATACTACCCTGTCTGTGGGATGGTGCATATAAAAGATCCCTTGCTGCCCATGGAGTGGCGACAGCCATATGTGTGTGGTCCTTAACCATATGTCTGACGCAATATAACCGTAATTAAAATGTATTGAGTGCGTCGTTAAATAAAACATTTCTTTCTTTCTTTCGATGACATATCTGTGTCCGCTCCGCATCCGTGTCCGTATATATATATATATCACACACACACACACACACACACACACACACACACACACCACACACACACACACACACACACACACACACACACACACACACACAGGGGATATTATTTCGAAATCTGAGGGAATTATATTTGCGTTCCATTGACGCATACAGGGACATGAATGCGGACACGGACAGAGATCACGTATGAATGGAAGACTAGCTGAATGGTCTGCAGCGTCAGATTTAGGAAAACATGTGTAAGAACACGGCACGAAGCATTGTGATCTTGAACTTTAAGTTCATTTGTACAATCTAATTAAAATTAGCTCCACTATTACATGTGGATCTAACACCAGCCATTTGGAGCTCATGTCCACCAATCAAAACCTTACTTGCAGAATCCTGCCAGTGATTTAAAAGTAACAACAATGCGTAGTCCCCAATATCCAGGTAACATTTCGTCTGTAAATAATAATTTAAATATTCACCATGTCATGTCATGTCATAGGGTTTTACGTGCACATTCAGAACAAGCTGTTGTAGCGCACGCCTGTCGTGGGCACAAGAGCCGGCCTTGGCCGGCTCCTCCGTCCATGACAGGAACGGGGGGGGGAGGGGAGAGGAGGGACCGCCTGCACTGGCAGGTGCAAGTGAGCACCAGCAGCCCGATCAAATCGGAGGAGAGAAGAGTGGGTAGCAGTGGTGAGTGGGAGGGTAAAGGTAGATGAAGGAGCAGAGGTAGGGGTGTAGGTAGCGGAGATATGGGTGTGGGAAGTGACAGTGGGAGCAGGAGGGGGGTGGGTGGGTGAAGCGATGAGGGGAAGATCAGCAGAGGCTGAAGGAATGGCAGTAGGAGTGGGGGAGGTGACAGCAGTAGCGGGGGGGGGGGGGGTGCTAGTGGAAGAGAGCTTGAAAGTAGAAGAAGTAGTACTGGCAGTGGTATTGGAACGTTTTAGTATCTTGGGTGCTTCAGCAGATTTTTTGTCTGGTATAGCTTTCTTAGTTGGCTGTGCTATCTTTTTTGTTTTATTCTTGATAAAGGTTGCTGCTGTTGGATATTTGATAGTTTTGGTGGGTCTCCAGACTTTCCTTTTGTTTGCACGTTTGTTAACTACTGCTTTAAAGGGGGTTATGGCGGCTGTCTTGTTGATAGTATCAGTGCGGGGTCCTAGACTAAATTTGTTACCAGGCTTGTTAAGACTTTTTGCACTTATCAAGTTAACCATATTTGGTGTTTGGTTGTCCGATTTGACAGTTGGCTTTGCGGCGGACGTCGTGGCTTCGATGGGATCCGCCACGGTCATCTGATTATCAATTTTGACAGATGACATCACGGCGGACGTCGTGCCTTCAGTTGAATCCGCCGAAATCAGCTGTTTGCTAACATTGACAGGTATCTTTGTACCGGGCGTCGTCACGGTCTTGCCTTCAGTTAAGTCTGCCTGTTTTCCTGTGTTTACTGGTGCATGGTTATTCGTTTGTACGGCCTGATCTGAATGCAAGCTGTTTTTGACAGGGTCTTACTGGGGTTACTGCTGGTAGTTTGGCTTTAAGGAAGGAAGGAAGGAAACTGGTTTTTACGTGCCCCTATCCACAGAGGTTCGGGCACGCCCACTTCGAATTTAGCCTCTGACTTCGCCAGTGACCAACTCCGAAGCAGGAGGGATTGGCTTTAACGGGCAACGGGCAACGGGCAACTCTTTTTACATGCCCCTATCCACGAAGGTTCAGGCACGCCCACCACGGATTTAGCCTCTGACTTCGCCAGTGACTAACTCCGGAGCAGGAGAGGGGGTGGTAAGTTTGAGGTGGGCGGAATTTGGAATAAAGCCATTTAGTAAGGTCGACGAGAGCGCGGACCAAATAGCAGACACTTCGTAAACTTGAAGTACACCGAGTGGGAGCCGTGCTCTGATTGGCTGAATTTCAATTCCTCGGTGAAGCCTGTATTTTACCTAAGTCTACAAAGAGTAACTGCATCCAAAACATGTCCGGACTCTAAAATTTAACCAAAAATAGTTAAGACTGCTCAGCCAAAAGGTTTTTAAGGTGATTTTGAGCAATTGAACGGACGCCAAAATAAAATGCGTTAGACTACTTATAAAAAAATAAACATAAGAATTTTGAACTGCTTCCAAAACGTTTAAAGTCTAACTAGCCCAAAAAAGAGGTTGGTACTCACGGAGGTAAAGGTTGTTATCTAGGGGGTTCCGATGTAGTCTTGGATCTAATATTTAATATATTGACCAATCACACTTCGCCTTTTATAACGTTATTTGGGAGCATACAAATTCTAAAACTATCGGGCGAGTCTATTTTAGTGGCCGCAGTACAGCGAGCCATACCAATATGTACGGGGTGGGTTATCAGTCTTCAATTTTACATTAAAAATTATTTATTTTATAAAATAAAACATGTTTTAAGGCATTCGTAATTCACACGAAACATGTCGTATACCCTCTGGATAATTCGGAATGTTTTCAAATTATTTTTAAATCACTGGCAGGATTCTGCAAGTAAGGTTTTGATTGGTGGACATGAGCTCCAACTGGCTGGTGTTAGATCCACATGTAATAGTGGATCTAATTTTAATTAGATTGTTCATTTCTACTGACCTTTGTTGATTCTGTGTATAAATACCCGACACAGATGTAGAGCGAGTCCCGCGTTCACGAACTGAACGTTTCCCTCGATACCTAAACGTATCTGTTGACCCGCGGCACAGAACTCATGTAGTGTCGGAACACGGTACAGAGGTGCCTAGAGTAGACGTAAACAACAAACACTAAAACACGGTACAGAGGTGCCTAGAATAGACGTAAACAACAAACACTATAACACAGTACAGAGATGCCTAGAGTAGACGTAAACAATAAACACTATAACACGGTACAAAGGTGCCTAGAGTAGACGTAAACACCAAACACTACAACACGGTACAGAGGTTCCTAGAATAGACGTAAACAACACACACTAAAATACGGTACAAAGGTGCCTAGAGTAGACGTAAACAACAAACACTACATCACGGTACAGAGATGCCTAAAGTAGACGTAAACAACAAACACTATAACACGATATAGCGGACTACAGTGGTTCAAATCCCGTCAAAGCTGTCTTACACTGTCATTCATCTTTCTCATCTATCACCTTCTGCCTATCATTCTCATTATCTTAATATAAAAAAAAAACTTTCCAATTTCTCCCACGATTTCAATCTGCTTCGACCCTTTCTGTCAGTTTCCTCCGACTGAGCTGTCCACACCATTGCCTACCTGTCTCAACTTCCTCCACGGGTGCAGTCTCTGTATTTCCCTGCACTCACCTGTCATCCTTGTTCTCTGCCGCAAATAAAACTGGTCTGACCCACGGCACTAACTAACGACCGCCACATAGTAGGTGGTTACAAGTGCCTCTTAACAATGCCAGAAGTAACTACTGAACACTCCCCGAAGTGGTCAGACTAAGCACACAGCTAAACGCTGATGGGGAATGGCAGGTGTGTGTCACAGATAGCCACACGAGATAAACACCTGTCGCGGTTGGAGAGACAAGGACTGGGATGTGGAGGTGGACAGCAAAAGAAGTTGAAAGATAGGAGTTGCCAGATCGGGAAGAAATGAGATGGAATTCAAAAGGAGAGAAAGGAAAGAGGGCAGTGGAATTAAACAAAAAAAAGAAAAAAAAGAAACCACGGTACAAGGGTGCCTAGAGTAGACGTAAACAACAAACACTAACACGGTACACAGGTGCCTAGAATAAACACCACCAGCACCACTCCTCAATGTTCTTAAACAAATAAATGGATATTTTAACATGGCACAAGTACCTAGATCACATAGATTCGACAACATGATACAGAGGTCCCCTAAGTAGACTTAAGCAGACAAACTACAGCACGGCACCAATTTATCTAGAGTAAATGTAAAACTCATCGAAACTATTACATGGTACAGAGGTGCCTTAAGTGGACGTACACACATATACATTTCAGTACAATTACTACAGAGGTACCCTAAGTAGACGTTAACAAATATACATTACAGCACAATACAGATTATGATTTCAACTAGGTGATCAATTAAATGTTTAAATATTCAACTAAAACTCGGTGTTGCTGCTTTAATGAAGACTGAACACAATCTCCTGTGATCGCTCCAAGGGAACGGCCTCAGTGTAATACTATTTTGTTTTAAAATATTCAACTAATAGTCGATATTGCTGCTTTTAATGATGACTGACCCCAATTTCCTGTGATCGCTCAAACAGAACGGCGTCGGCTTCTGGTGGATGACTGACAGTCAGAGCGGGAACTCCCTTCTGAAAGACAAAGATCAGGTTATACATATATGCTTGCACTACGGAAGACCTTTAGGGCCAGATGATAAATTTGTGTGATTTGGACTTTGATTCCAAATTACATCAACATACAGAATGCTAAACAGGTTCCCGCGTGAAACTGTTTATATTACAACGATTGTGTTTTCAATCGTGCATCACGATGGAAAGCGAGTGGTGTACAATTAAAGACACGCGAGTTGTTAATATAAACAGTCTGATAGTCAAACGTTTTAATTTTTTCGAGTTGTTAAAGGGACATTCCTGAGTTTGCTGCACTATTTAACATGTTATCGACTAACATACTTTTTAGCGATTGTAATTACATATCAATTTTTTTTTTTTTCTTCACAAAATATTATTGGCTGTATATTAAACGTGTTTCTGATCGTTCTAATATTTGTACTAGGTTAAATTTCATTTTATTTTCTAAAATATCCAGTATGTTACCACCTCAAAAATCGTACGCATGTAGTATGATGTGTGAACGGTCTGCTAATGCCTCCTGGATCCATGTATCATTTACTAAAACAGTGAACGACTTAGCTATGGACTGCTTCTTGTAAGGGTGGATACAGGATGGTTCACTGACCTGTGTTTAATTCATGATTGATGGGGAAATAATAAATATATCCTATACACATTGTTGTCTTAAGTTCTATATTATGTTTACGTTTGTAGTACAAAAACATACAGCAGCAAGTTATGAATGTGTAAATTAATATAATAGTTTGAGTATTTGTTTGGCTGTAACTTGCCATGACTGGCAACATAAAATAATTCACGTATGTGCATAAGCCTGGCCATTGTATACATCACATCTTCATATGGTAGGCTATTGTTGCCGCTTGCATCGCTGTTCGGTGATACCGTGTGTTTACTCAAGCCAAACAGTATGATAATCAAACAATTAATAGTAAAAGCATGTTTGTTTTCTTTAACTACTAGAGCACATTGATGCATTAATCATCGGCTATTGGATGTCAAACATTTGGTTCATTGTGACACACAGAGGAAACCTGCCACAGTTTTCCATTAATAGCAGGGGATTCTTTTTTATATGCACTTCCCCCATAAACAGGACACTACATACCACAGCCTTTGGCATACCAGTCGTGGGGTACTGGTTAGAGCGAGAAACAAATCCAATCAGAGACTTGGTCTACCGAGCGCATTCAATAATTCGACTGAAGAACCTCATTGTCTTAAGTTATATATTACGTTTATGCTTCTTGTACAAACATATTGCAGCTAGTTATGAATATAATATTTTGATTATTTATTTGTTTGGCTGTACCTTGCCACGACTAGCAGCACACTTGGTCAATTCGGATGACTTGTTTAAGTTATACCACCTTTAAATGAGTGTATATAAAAAGACGTATACTTAATTAGGCATGACGTGATTTTTAAATAATTATTTTAACACCATATTAATATAATAGACAGACTGAGACACTCGAGGTCAGTTAAGCGCACAACACAGCGTGACCTAGTTACACCCATGTACACATTCCAGCAGACCACAATAGACCCTGTTTCGCATACGACTGTTTGTATTACAACTTCAGACACAACTAGATACTATCATACATCATAGGAATATAAAACTAAAACATTATTGTTTAAATAGCGCTGTACGAGCTGGATTTCAACTGGTAAGCTGGCTAAAATAGTAAAGTGCATACCCTACAACAGTGACCTGGTTTCGGCCCGTAGCGTGTATTTACTACAGCGTGACCCGAATAGACCTAGCCATGCAGTTGGGGTGATGCGTACTTTATTTATAGAACAATTGGACATTGCACCACACCATGCACTGGTGTGACGGAACATGCTCTTAATTTGTTTTCGCCTGTGGCGATATTAATTGTTTTAGAGGGCCGTGTGCAGTTCCAAATTGCACTTAAGCCCAGATGGGCAACTTGTTACGTGATACCTCTGCGCGACGGCCGTGTGCAGTTTCTATTACACTCCCAGCTAGGTGCGGAGGCCATGTGGCCAGTAGTTACGTAATACCTCCGCGCGACCATGGAATCTCTAGCGAACTGGCGACATTAAGTCTGACGATCTGAGGAAAAAAATACCGCTTGGTCGCGGTGGAAATAGCACTTGTAGGGATTCTGTGCCGCGATGTACCCCCAGGCGATATTCGCTGTCTCTGAGAGTTTTGAATAGCTAGGATTTTAGATATATCGAGGAGAAAACATTTTGGAAGTATCCAGGGGCACGGTCGTCGTCCACTGAACGATCTATATTAGTTCAGACGGGACTTTGGTAAATATATATTTTCTGCTCTGTTGTATAACCTTGATGTGATTGATGTGACTTTAAATATTTTAATACTGTATTATACCAATATTATTTAGACGGTGCTGCCGGTCATCTGACGCTGTAATCTGTAGGCTCACTGTCCTAAATAATTATAAAAAGCTTAACCAGTCATCCTAGAGGACCTAGGTAAAATGTAGGTTATTGTCTTTATTGTGATAGGTACCATTATTAATTATGTTGTACAAGGTTACTGAATGAGTAGTTAAGGGTTAAATAAAAATTAACCAGTTAGGAATAGAGTTGGAATTCCTTTATTAATTAAGTTCCCCTGGAAGCGTTTCTCCATTATCACACGTGTGTGTGTTAGCGTTTTTCAATTATCATACGTGTGGGTGTTGTGTCATGGTGAAGTGATTAGCATATTGTGTAAACTAGACACCTAGAGATTAACTAATTAAGTGATCAGTTCTGGGTTGTTATTATTTATTGTTGTTAATTAACTACTGCAGCTGTACATTTGTCAGCGTAGGTTAATACAGTTTCCAAAGTGTATTGTGTTTTTGTTGGGTTTTTTAGTGAACTAAACGTGCTATAATAATATATACTTTATATAAGATCTCATCTCTGATCATACCTAGACGAGCCACATTAGGGTATAACCGCCCGTTACAGAGAGAGCTAATAGATATACAGTTAGGAGAGATATTTGGACAAACGTGTTTCATTCAGTTACGGGTATTATAGGATCCCCGTGACAACTGGAATAACACTTGTTCTAATTATTCAATAAGTCATTGCCAAACAATATCAATACAATACGCAGGTGCAAGCACCTGTCATCCGATTTGAAAGGGTATCGTGTATTTACTATAGAACAATAGGATATTGCACCACACTTGCACTGCCAAGACCCCGTATGTGCACTACCGTGACCCCGGTTTCTAAAATCAGGCGGCGCATAGCGCCTGAGGTTCAACCTGCAAAGTATCATCATCATCATACCTCAATATATGTGTGGTCCTTAACCATATGTCTGACGCCATATAACCGTAACTAAAATGTGTTGAGTGCGTCGTTAAATAAAATAGTTCTTTCTTTCTTTCATCAGTTCGGATGTACTAGTTTCTGAGCTTAACGTCGACTTACCGGAATCAGTCTCTTGAATTTCGTTCCAGCCAGTGCACCACGACAGGTATACCAAAGGCCGTCGTATGTGCTGTCCTGTTTCTTGGATGGTTCATATAAAAGACCGTTGCTACTCATGTAAAAACACAGGGTGTTTCCTCTCTAAGACAATACGTTAAAATTACGAAATTGTTGACATTCACTAGTCGATTATTAATACATCAGTGTGCTCTAGTGGTGCCGTTGAACAAAACTAACTTTAATTTTACTTTCATCGTAGATTCTAGGGTCGTACCGAGCCTGAACAGTGGCAGATCCAGAAAATCCAAATAGTGGGGACCCCAATGAGATGCGAAAGCTACAAGTTCCCGGAGAGATTCCTGGGATTTTGCAACGTTAAATTAAAAATAAATATATGCAATTATTAAATAAAGATATATCTGTCGCAAAACTTTAGGGGCCTTAGATCCACCACTGATGTATTAAGTGGAGTGTCAGTACCATAGGGGCACAGTAACAAGACGATCGTCACGCGGAGAAACAGTTGCGTAGCATGGAAAGGGGTACAGGGGCTACTACCCCCCCCCCCCACACACACACACACACAATCGGTGTATCACGTTTTAAACTGTTAAAAAATCATACATACATAGTGTAGACTGCCCCCACCCCCTTCAATATGGGTTGCCTCCCCCACTCGACAATATAAAGTATTGTTACCAGAGGCGGATCTAGCCCCCCCACCCCCCACCCCATAAATTTTGCGATAGTTATAATTTTATTATATATTAATTCTCTCTTTTTTTACGATCCCCCTCCAAATCTCCCCTAAAATTCCCTTGGCATTCCACCTCATGTCACTGCCCCCCCCCCCCCCCCCCAATGGATTTTCTGGATCCGCCACTGGTTACGCCAGTGTGGAGAAATTACACATGTAAACAATAAAGTAGAATGGTTCTTATTTTTTCCGGTGGGTGCATCTACAATTACAATTCCACTAAGTACGGCTCTTGGATTTACCTTAAAAATCCCCGCTTTATGCCACGCTATTTTCTCTATCGTGTCGCCGAGCCTATCAAAATGGTCTAATCCAAGGGAAGTAACCCCACACACAACGGGGGATCGAATGACGTTCGTGCAGTCGAACTGTCCACCACAACCAACTTCCACCACAGCTACGTCGACTTTTTCTTTAATGAACACGGTGAACGCCATGGTGGTGTAAAAGAAAAATAGCCGTGGAAACTTTCTGTCGTGCATGTCTTTCTAGAAATATAAAAAGGTCACTCATATAAAAACGCATTAACTATAAATTAATACTGACCAGTGGTGTAGTGGTTAAGTCAGTGGTTCTCGCTCTCCCCCTCCCTCCCCCTCCCTCTCCCTCTCTCCACCAGCTCACTGTCATCCCATACCTATTGGACTATTTCTCGTTACAGCCAGTGCACCACGACTGGCATATTAAAGACCATGGTATGTGCTATCATGTCTGTGTGCTGGTGCATATAAAAGATACCTTGCTACTAATAGGAAATTGTTGCGGGTTTTCTCTCTAAGACTATATATCATAATTACCAAATGTTTGACATCAAATAGCCGATGATTAATAAATCAATGTGCTCTAGTGGTGTCGTTAAACAAAACAAACTTTAACTGTTAATCTTGTGTTTTCAAGGTATATAAGGCTGGTAGGTACAGGGTTCGCTGCCCGGTATCGGCTCCCACTCAGAAGCAAGACGATATTGTAAGCCATGTTGGAAATATAAATAATGTCTATGATACCAATACAGGCATGTTGGTAATAAAAATAATATCTATGATACCAATATGGGTTCTATTTTGTTGTAGACGTCGAAGAAGTAAGAGCAGAAGTCTTCGTCAGAAAGAGGCTTGTCGTCGATTCGAAACCTCTCGTTCATTTTGACCATATGAGGTGAGCTAGAAAAGAAAACAGGAAACAAGTGGAATGACCAATCTAATTAAAATTAGCTCCACTATTACATGTGGATATAACAGCAGCCAGTTGGAACTCATGTCCACCAATCAAAACTTTACTTGCAGAATCATGCCAGTGATTTGAAAATAATTTGAAAACATTCCGAATTATCCTGAGGATATACCGACATATTTCATGTGAATTACGAATGCCTTATTTAGACCAGTAGAACTAATTTTAATCAGATTGCTAACAACACTGCGTAGTCTTCAATGTCCATGTAACATTTCGTATGTAAATAATAATTTAAATATTGACCAATACAATACAAATTCTAAAAATATCGGGCGAGCCTATTTTAGTGGCCGCAGTACAGCGAACCATACCAATACGTACGGGATGGGTTATCAGTCTTCAATTTTACATTACACATTATTTATTTTATAAAATAAAACATGTTTTAAGACATTCGTAATATCCTCAGGATAATTCGGAATGTTTTCAAATTATTTTCAAATCACTGGCATGATTCTGCAAGTAAGGTTTTGATTGGTGGACATGAGCTCCAACTGGCTGCTGTTATATCCACATGTAATAGTGGAGCTAATTTTAATTAGATTGTGGAATGACGACACCCCGGCCTATTTTAAAGTTTGTTTTGTTTAACGACAAACGTTTCGCTAACGTTGCGAACTAGTTGACTGGTTCCCGACGTGGCAATTGGTTTAACGAGAAGCGCATAAACCAGTCGGCTGGACGTATTTTTCCGCTCGGTCTGGCTGAACGCAGCCGTGATACGTGGCCAAAAGTAGTCATAATTTTCGGAATATCAGATCACGTGATCCAGTATATTTGTGTAAAAACGCATATACCCAGAGGGGCAAAACATTTTCTTCTTATTATTTTTTATTGTTATTATTTATTGGACTCGGCTTGCTGTAAAAATACTAGCAGTTATATCGAGCATACATTTATACGTCTTTGGCATATATTTCATGCAGAAAATTACATCATTACGGAAGATGGAGCATTTTAAGAACGAAAAGAAATGAATTATATGTATTTCTAACTATATGTGTTGTACTATAACAGCAGTATGAATTGTGGTTTTGTCGTAGATTTACGTTTACGTACAAAACTAGGCTTACGATGTTTTGTAAATTTGGGTCCAGGTGGACAACATTGCCAACAAAAATCAGGAAATTTGTATGTTGCTGTTAAAGGAGGGGACAATTAAGGCATTTGGCCTGGTATGCGTATTTAGCGATATATAATGCACATTATTGTTTAATATCAACAAATATAATCGTATAGTTAATTAATAAAACGGTTAAATGTGATGGCTATTATATATAACGGGCGCAGCCATTTTGTACCATCCCAGTGAATACGCCCTCACGTGTCACGTCAGGAATTAGTCTTCGAACTGAACAAACAAAACATAGCTGATTTTGGCGGATGCATCGCAATGTTTTGTAATAATATCCATCCTAGTAAGCCAGCACCAAATATATATTATTATTCAATACAAAATAAACCACCATTGTCAAAGTGTTGAAATAGCTGTATTATGTTTCATACATAAATTAACCCACGTATTGAAACAATAATCGGAGTGTTTTCTTGGTTAATTGGTCTTTTCTTTCCTTGGCCTGTACCTGTGGTTCCTGATTGGCAGGTATATATTTAGACGGTCCCCAGACACTGTCTAGATACACTAAAAAGACGTGCCTCTTTTATGAAGATCACAAGGTATTGTGTGATAACAGCACGGATACACCTCAAATCGTAATGGGCATTACCAACCGCCCTGCTTTATTACTGTAAGTTATTCTGTAAAACACTTGATTGAGTAGACACTCCTGTCTAAAATCACAAAACTGACCAATTACGTCGTCCCAAAGAAAAAAAAAGTATCACTTGGGTATCGTGAGTGGTCGTTTTTGCTCGAACGTGCCCTACCAATAGGCCTAATAGTAACCATTTTTTCTTTGGATTTTTAAAAAAAGAAAAATACTATAACGCCATTTCGTTCTATTGATGTAACCTGAAATATATTTAGTTGAATAGTTTATTATATTATCAAGTCATTTATGTTGTTTTATAAGTCAGGTTGATGAAAGCGAAGCGCCTTGTCGTAAATTAGAGCGTTTGTTTACACTGTGCATAGAGAAGATAGACGGAGCTGATGTCACTTCGCCCAAAGCTATACCACCGGACGTCACAAAAACGAAACACAATGGCTGCCCCCAGTTAGCAGGAATAATCATGTTTTTTTTATTAACTCTAAAATTACGCGTTTTTCATTTGTTAAAGTATCAGTATGTGTTGGTGGTCCGGGTATGTATCTTTCCAACACATAGGGCTCTTGTTTGAGTTGACCCTACCTTTAAATACCATTTCCCTTTTGTGATAAACACCGGACTCGGTTGTGTCGTGATTAAGCTATCGAAAATATGGCTGTTAGGTACAGGGATCGCAGCTAGGTACAGGCTTCCACCCAGAGTGAGTCTTAAGAACTCAATGGGTAGGTGTAAGACCACTACACCCTCTTGTCTTGTCTTGTCTTGTCGTGTCGTCCCCCCCTCCCCCCCTCCCCCCCTCCCCTCCTCTCCCCTCATCTCCCCTCCTCTCATCTCCCCTCCGCTCCCCTCCCCTCCGCTCCCCTCCCCTCCGCTCCATTTTTGTATCGATTAATATCATTTTAAGAATGGCCAGTTCGATGAAATAATTTTCAAAATCCAAGATGACCATCATATTGTTCATAATTCAAAACGACCACCAAAATTATGAAATTTTATAACGGGTTCACCAAATATTAATCCCCTAAATGTTTTTAGTTTTTTTGTGTTGTTGGTTTTTTTTATTCGTTTTTTTATCTTATATATTTATTGCTATAGTTTTGTTGCATGTTGATAATCAGATAGAAATGATCGAAAATGGCTGTCACAAATACAGCAATGTTATAAGATATGGGATCTACTAATGTTTAGGGGCGAGACGTAGCCCTGTGGTAAAGCGCTTGCTTGATGCGCGGTCGATTTGGGAACGATCCCCGTCAGTGGGCCCATTTGGGCTATTTCTCGTTCCAGCCTGTGGACCACGACTGGTACATCAAAGGCCGTGGCATGTGCTATCCTGTCTATGGGATGGTGCATATAAAAGATCCGCTGCTGCTAATCGAAAAAGAGTAGCCCATGACGTGGCGACAGCGGGTTTCCTCCCTCAATGTCTGTGTGGTCCTTAACCATATGTCCGACGTCATATAACCGTAAATAAAATGTGTTGAGTGCGTCGTTAAATAAACCATTTCCTTCCTTCCTTCTAATAATGTTATACAGAATTGGTAACACATGTGTACAAAGAAAAATGATACCTAGACTGTTAAAAGTATGTATGTATTTAGAGAATGTTATCAGATATGACATCTAATAATATTATACAGACTTGGTAAAACATGTTCACAAGGAAACATGATACGGATACTGAGCGTGCTAAAATTATGCATATATTTTGAGAATTGTATCGGGAAATGGTGGATGGTTGACGTAAAACATGTGGAAATTTATCAACGATTTAATGATGGTTTCATAAATAATTATACTGAATTCTCTTTCTGTTTTTTTTTTTTTGTTTGTTTGTTGTTGGGTTTTTTTTTTTTTTTTTTTTTTTTTTTTTTTTTTTCGGGGGAGGGGGAGTGGCAAGGGAACCCTATCAATTATTTGATTCATAAATTATTAACATTTTATATATTTTTTTATTTCACTTTCTTTTCTTGTATATTTAGTAAGAAGTAAAATAGTAAATAGGGTATATACTACTACAAACCTTAGTTTAAAACACTCCTAAGATCAAGGTAGCTCAGTGGTACAGCGCTCGCTTGATGCACGATCGATCTAAGATCGATTCCCGTCGGTGGTCCCATTGGGCTATTTCTTGTTGCAGCCAGTGCTCCACAATTGGTGTAACAAAGGCCGTGGTGTGTACTATCCTGTCTATGGGATGGTGCATATCAGAATTTTCTTGCTGCTAATCGAAAAGAGCAGCCCATGAAGTGGCGACAGCGGGTTTACTCTCTCAATATCTGTGTGGTTCCTAACCATATGCCCGACGGCATATAACCGTAAAATAAAAATGTGTTGAGTGGGTCGTTAAATGAAATATTTCTTTTCCTAAGATCAACTTTAGATAGATTTCTGTTTTGATAAAACTTCACGTGCGATGCCCGTCATCCATCTCCCAACAAACACAAACCTGGTTTGTCACCTTGTCTGAAGACTCGGATAGTTTTAAAAATATAACAAGTGAGAATGTTTCTCCAGGCATAGGCGTACGGGCTCCCATTTCTGTAGGGGAATGGTGTGTGGGGGGGGGGGGGGGGGGGGGGGGGGGGCAGGCTGGCTTTTGCCCGAATTAAACGAAAATGCCAGAATCTGGATAACAACATTTATTCATATTAGTATTACTACCAAACTACCAAACAACTATATAGGGTTGCAAACGAATCACTGCGGATATATACATGGATTACAACTAATTTTGAGGGTAGAATGATGGAAATGCGTGGTAAAAAGGTCTCATATTAGCACATTTTGCCCGAATATCGACATCATTATTGCCCGAATTTGAGATTTTGCTCCAGCACTAGGGGGGGGGGCAGTTGTGAGTGAGCGAGTGAGAGTGGGTGAGAGTGAGAAGAAACCCACTGCCCCCCCCCCCCCTCCCCCCCTCCCCGTCTCATACGCTTGTCTTCAGAAATTGCCTTTTAAAGACTGAATTAGGAACAGGCATCAGCTACTGTGGATAACATAGCAAACAACCAAGCACAAAAATCCACACCATGGAGGAAAGGCTACTTGGATCCCATTC
The DNA here is from genome assembly GCF_016097555.1 of Gigantopelta aegis. Classification (NCBI taxonomy): domain Eukaryota; kingdom Metazoa; phylum Mollusca; class Gastropoda; order Neomphalida; family Peltospiridae; genus Gigantopelta; species Gigantopelta aegis. The sequence continues at coordinate 19,361,187 of NC_054711.1, forward strand.
ATCACTGACATGTGGATCTCCTACATATTATCCACTTGAAACGTACAGGAAATGGGGAGGGATTCCTTGAAACAGTTTACATATACTTAAGCTATCTGGGGGTGGGAAGAGGGAACTATCTGTCCAGGACAGTGGGAATGAATGAATGTTTAACGACATCCCAGCACGAAAAGGACAGCGGGAGGTAGTGGTTAGTGAGAGAAAAGTCTGGGTGGTGACCTTATACCCCTATGCAGTTGGTACCAGGATGCGAACCCAGTACGTATCATGTCTTAAGTCCGAGGGTTTAACCACTACATCACCGAGGCCGATAATAACGTGGGGGTTTTCAATCATAGAGTTAAATACATCTTAAGCTATGTCTGGGCATTTCTGGACAAGTTTTGTGACGTCAAACCCAACGCTGACACGGGTACCGTATATGGACACCTACCATCTGAAACCCGCCGTTACCAAGGCTGACGCGTGGGCTGCGTTCAGCCAGACCAAGCAGAAACACGTCAGCTAGACTGGTTTATGAGTTTAACGCTAAACCAAATGGCCACGTCGAGAACCAAGCAAATTGTTCGCGAACGCTAACAAACCGTTTGCTGGCTTAACGTATGCCTGGTTCCCATTATGTTTTTCCCCGACGTCATACACCCACGCTATTAGGTATATAGGTGACGTGACGCCACCCTTAAAGGTCAACATCATTGTGGAATTTTCCTCTGACATTATTTGTACACCCGCCAAAACCATTACTTGCCATCCATAGCGTACCTACGCTACAACTTGGGCAGCATCACTGTTTTTTTGCGCAACCCATGTCGTGGAATTTTCCCCCTGACATTCTTTGCCCGACAGCTGTCAAAGTCATTAACCCAGATAAACAAACGATGCTTAGAGGTCAGGTTCCCACTCTCAACTCACAGCTGCAAAAATCATTAACCCAGTTACCACGCTTAGAGGTCATCATCCCGACGCCAGTAGGTCTGCGCCCCCACGCTTGACATTTCATAGGCCGACATAAGTTTTTTGTGCCATAAAAACAGCTTCCCACGTCCACACCTGTCTCTTTCCTCGTGATCCGATACCCCCTCTACGAGTCATTAACGACTTCCGTCTTTTCCCTGTAAATCAAAGGACCCCCGACAATTGCCGAACCCATTAATCCAGGTCACCGAGGTCATGACGCTTTACTATGACAGCTGGCAAAGCCATTAACCTAGTTAGCACCGATGCCACAGTTAGAGGTCAGCGTCCCCGCGCCGTGACGTCATTAGACCACGTCCCCCATGCTTACAGGTCAGCGTCCCCACATGACCAGTACACATGACGCTCATGTGACTTACCTACTACTGCTATTATAATCAGATTGTTCTACTGCTAAGCTACATACAGAATGAATGAATGAATGTTTAACGACACCCCAGCACGAAAAACACATCGGCCACTGGGTGTCAAACTATGGTAAACACAATGTGATGATCAACATCAATATAAAAATTCAACAGCCAAATAAAAAAGCTACATACAGAAAAGAAATGTTTTATTTAACGACACACTCAACACATTTTATTTACGGTTATATGGCGTCAGACATATGGTTAAGGACCACACAGATTTTGAGAGGAAACCCGCTGTCGCCATTACATGGGCTACTCTTCCGATTAGCAGCAAGAGATCTTTTATTTGCGCTTCCCACAGGCAGGATAGCACAAACCATGGCCTTTGTTGAACCAGTTATGGATCACTGGTCGGTGCAAGTGGTTTACACCTACCCATTGAGCCTTGCGGAGCACTCACTCAGGGTTTGGAGTCGGTATCTGGATTAAAAATTCCATGCCTCGACTGGGATCCGAACCCAGTACCTACCAGCCTGTAGACCGATGGCCTGCCACGACACCACCGAGGCCGGTAAAGCTACATACAGATGCATAACAAAAATCCAGTCTTGTATCCGCTGTGTTTGAGAATACTCTAGCTATTATTATAATTAGATTTTTCTACCACAAAGCTACATATAGATACCTGAAAAATCCAGTTTTGTATCCGCTGTGTCTGAGAATACTCTAGATATTATTATAATGAGATTGTTCTACCACTGAGCTACTTACAGATACCTGAAAAATCCAGTCTTGTATCCGCTGTGTCTGAGAATGCTCTAGATATTATTATAATGAGATTGTTCTACCACTGAGCTACGTACAGATACCTGAAAAATCCAGTCTTGTACCCGCTGTGTCTGAGAATACTCTCACAAAATGCCGATGTTGATCCCTTCCCCTTTGTTCCAGTGATGTGAATAATTGGCAGCTTGTCAATATCTTCCAGCTTAAAAAAAAATCCCAGAAATAAAGCTGTGTAAAACATTCTAATATATTCTAATACAGAATAACACTAGCGACATATCTTTGTTTTGATTTTATTTCATCAGAAAGATTAATGCCAATACAAAGTGTCAGCTGATATTTTTGATATGGGTCTTTATTGCATATGTTGGGTTTATACACCATGCTGTTTAGGAATGGTATTTGCTGTTGTCAAAAACCCCAAACAACAACGATCACTGGCCTCGGTGGTGTCTGATATATATAATATATATATATATATATTATATATATTATATTATATTATATTATATTATATTATATATATATATATATTTTATATATATTATATATAGATAGATAGATAGATATAGATAGATAGATAGATAGATAGATAGATAGATATAGATATATATATATATATATAGAGAGAGAGAGAGAGAGAGAGAGAGAGAGAGAGAGAGAGAGAGAGAGAGAGAGAGAGAGAGAGAGAGAGAGAGAGAGAGAGAGAGAGAGAGAACAAGTGATAGTGTGTGAGGAGGAGGGGGGAGGGAGGAGAAGAAATCCACTGTCGTCCTTCCAAAAATATATTCTTGCATACTCACTTTTGATTAGATAGACCAGTGTCTTTAACAGTGTATGAAATAATAACAGTATATGAAATAAATTACCGTTATTCCGGAAATAAATTACCGTTATTCCGCAGCACTTGAGCGCCTTTATTGTCAGTGGAACATTGTGTTCTCTGTACGCTACATAATCGGCCATATCACCTAATCTGAGATGTTTCACAATAGATATGACATCCTGAAAGTAAAGTGAAAAAAGCACATCAGTTATTAAAGTGACAGAACCAAGTTTTTAAACACTACAGCGTATTTTTCACTATTAAAGCCATTTTTTGTTAACTGAAATTAAACATTACTTATATACTTCACTGTTTAGAATATCCATTTCCGTATATTCGAAGAAGTGTTCATGGTCATCCTGGTGATTACAATGCCACGAAAAGCTTCTTTTTTAATTTTAAAAACTTAAGTATCTTTGAGAAGTAATGGTTAACCAGACGAGCCCTAGCAAAATCATACAAGACGAAAACGGGAGAAGGCGGGGGAGGGTAGGACAACTCGGCAAGAGTTCTCAAATTCGGGCAAAATGTGCTAACCCGAAACCTTTTTTAACTATGTATTTCCAGCATTATAAATGAAATGTCATCCATGTAAAATTCATAGTGATTCATTTGCAATACTAATATGAATAAATGTTGTTGTCCGGATTCAGGCATTTTCATTTAATTCGGGCAAGAACCAATATCTCCTCTCCACCTCCTCCTTGCAAAAAATGTGAGACCGCGTGTCTATTCAACGCCAAATACTATAGTAACTTAAATTCCAGACGTTACAAGTTTGTAGATTAACCAAACAGTCTATTGTCGTGTTCTTTCTATAGAGTGGGGCGGGATGTAGCCTAGTGGTAAAGCGTTCGCTTGATGCGCGGTCGGTGTGGGATCGATCCCCGTCGGTGGGCCCATTGGACTATTTCTCGTTCCAGCCAGTGCACCCCGACTGGTATATCAAAGGACGTGGTATGTGCTATCATATCTGTGGGAAAGTGCATATAAACGATCCCTTGCTGCATTAGGCCCAAAAAAAAAAAAGTTTGTTTCAGGTAACATGGCCAAAAAAGTAGGGTAGGTAGGTAGGTAGGATTTTTTTTTTTTTTTTTTTTTTTTTTTTTTTAGTTCAAAGAAAGGTTACCCTACCTTAAATGCGTTTGCCAGAGAAAAACTCAGTCTCAAGATGAAAGACATGAAGGCAAGCTGTCTGAAAAATCTTAGTTTACTCTTTGCAGCCAGAGAGAAATAAAAACAATCTCAATGTCAATGTCAGTTTTAAGCTTCACATGCCATTTTCAAAAGACAGGAAAACAAAAAAGGTTCAAACTATTCCTTTCACCAATAAAAGTCAGTAGATGACTGCACAGAAACTTCACAGCTTTGTCCAGTTTTGTCAGAGGATGACTTCACAAATTTGTCCAAGTTGGTCAATAGATGTTTGCACAAAAAGTTCACAGATTTATCCAGTCAGTAGATGACTGCACAAAAACTTCACAGATTTGTCCAACTTGTATTGGCAATAACAAAACAATACTAATTTTGTGTGCAATTTACAAATCAATTAGCTTAGAAATGAATAACTTGTAGTAAATTTCATAGTAATAAAAAAGGCGTTCCTAGCCCGAGTACTCTGACTGTAAGAGAGCTAGACGGACATTTGGACATAAATAATGAGAGCGTGTTTATGTTCAAATGTCCATCTAGCTCTCTTACAGTCAGAGTACTCGGGCTAAGGCGTTCCCTGTGGGACGGACTTATAGTTTTAATGTTTATTAGCCTATTGAACGGACCCATGCTAAAATCACTAAAATTAATTTATTCCCAATTAACTGAAACACTGAAATAAATGTGAACTGTTTAATGTTTGTGGTTATTCTTGAATATTCCGTTTATTTAATTATTACCCATGCTCAGCAGTTGATAGGCCTATCTACATCACTGGCGTAGGTAGCCCGAGTACTCTGACTGTAAGAGAGCTAGACGGACATTTGGACATAAACACGCTCTCATTACAGTCAGAGACCAACCTATGTCTTTTTTTGGCAATTCCTGACTACCAAACGGTAGGCAACGAGTCCCGCTCTAATACCACAACAATCCTATGTTTGACGTCAAATACCTTTACATCAATCATTTTCGAGTTAAGTGATACAAAAAAATCCACATATTAATCACTAATACACTTACTACAGAAAGAAACCCGACAGCACCCACATTCAGCTACACTTCGTGACACTCCGTCACAACAATTGCAAAGCTCGGCGATCTATTTAGGCAAAATTTAGGGTCGGTCGGGTGACCGGAAACAAACAATTTTTTTTGGTTTGGCCTTAGAAAAGATGTAGCGGGTTTCCTCTGAATTACCAAATGTTTAACATCCAAATAGTTTTCTCATTTTTCGTACAGTAATTAAAGTTAAAATTTATAACAAGAAAACAAAAAACAACAACAACCAAAACATGAGGGCGAAACGACCCTGTTACGAGGGCGAAACGACCCGGTATGAGGGCGACACGACTCGGGGCGAACGGGAATAAGGGCGAAACGACCTGATAATCACACATCCACCACCTTGAATAACTAACCTGGTAGGACGATGATCCACGGCCGGGTTTTCCTGCTTTAACCTCCGAATCCATCTGTACTGGATTGGTATACTTACAAAATTATCTGTCGCCTCCAAACGGAACGCAAAGCTTTCAAATCTCGAATTATATGTTATGTATGTATACTACTCAAAAGAATTTAAGGATCAGATGATATTTTCGACATTATTTTCTGAATGTCAATTATATTAGCTAGACCATAATGTCACGCATGGTATTGTTCCATTTTGACGAAAGTGGGTCTAAGTAACCCATAAATTAATTAAAATCCACTGTCATTAACACTGTCGACTAGTTCTAATGGCGAAAACATGCTTACATTTGCACGTAAATTAGGGCGAAAGCGAAAGGTCTGCTAAGTGCCCATAACTTGCTTTTTCACAAAGCGCTTCATTTGCACGCTTTGCAGGTGTATTCCATGTTCCCAATGCTGAATTTCCGTATAATTGGAGCTTGCGTTCGTGTACGGTGCACACTCCAAATTCGACAATGGTACGACGTCAACTGACTATCGAAGATCGAGGAAGGGCTATTGCTTGGCTTCAGGATGGCAATACGCAAAAAAAATGTTGCTCAGAGACTTGGTGTCAGTCATAGTGTCGTTGGCCGACTGTGGCAACGGTACCAAGCAACGAATTCATTTCGAAATCGTCCACGTTCGGGAAGACCCCGAAGCACTACAAATAGAGAGGACCGCTACATCACCAATATGGCTCTACATCAACGCACAACCACTGCACGCCGACTACGTGACAATCTGCGGACTGCGACTGGAACTCGAGTGTCTGATCAAACCATACGCAATCGTCTGAGAGCCAATCATCTACGCTGCCGTCGCCAGGCTGTTCGACCACCACTCCTACCACGTCACAGAACGGCCAGACGTCACTGGTGCACGCTTCACCTGCGGTGGCAGCGTGTTCAGTGGGGTCGAGTGATGTTCATTGATGAGTCCAGGTTTAGTCTCCAGTTCAACGACGGTCGGGTTCGTGTCTACAGGCTTCCTGGGGAGCGCTTCGCTGACGTTAACGTTAGACAACGTCACCGGTTCGGTGGTGGCAGCGTCATGGTGTGGGGCGGCATCTCTATCCACCACAGGACCCCCCTCTATGTGGTGGATGGCAATCTGAATGGAATCCGCTATCTGAATGAGATTATCCGGCCGTTGGTTCTCCCAGGCCTTCAGCAGATTGGCGGCGGGGCAGATCTGCAGGATGACAATGCCAGGCCCCATCGCGCCAGGGTGGTAACGGACTTTCTCAGACAACAAGGTATCGCCAGGATGGATTGGCCAGCATATTCGCCTGACTTGGACCCAATAGAGAACGCCTGGGACGAATTAGGCAGGAGACTTCGGGATAACCATGCCCCTCCGGCCAACCTTCATGATCTGGGTCAACTTCTTATGGCAGAGTGGCAGGCCATTCCCCAAGAGTTCTTCAGACGTCTGATCAACAGCACGAGGCAACGATGTGTCGAGTGTATTCGCGCCAGGGGTGGATTTACACACTATTAAACGAATGTTCTAATGTGTAAAATCCATGTTTGACAACCTTCAACTTTGACAGCATGTCATTTGACTTTCTTGTATACAGTGACGTTTATTTCTGTTTTTTTGTAAATATGGAACAATAAATTAAATTTTTGGTGTAGTTTACATCATCAATCTAATACACTCTGAAACTTATTTGGTTATAAATTTTTGACCCTTAAATTCTTTTGAATAGTATATGTATGTATGTATTCCCACAAATGACTGTTAGATCAGATGTCGGGAATTAACATGCATATATCAAGTCAATGTTGAAGCTCGTGAATTGTGTGTCAATTGTGTTTATATAGCGCTTGCTACAATACGTGATACACGTGGCATAACAAGGGGGCGAGACATAGCCTGGTGATAAAAGGAAGGAAGGAAGGAAGGAAGGAAGGAAATGGTTTATTTAACGACGCACTCTACACATTTTATTTACGGTTATATGGCGTCGGACATATGGTGAAGGACCACACAGATATTGAGAGAGGAAGGAAGGAAATGTTTTATATACCGACGCAATCAACACATTTTATTTACGGTTATATGGCGTCGGACATATGGTTAATGATCACACCGATATTGAGAGAGGAAACCCGCTGTCGCCACTTCATGGGCTACCCTTTTCGCACTTCATGGGCTACTCTTTTTGATAAGCAGCATGCGATCTTTTTTATGTACCATCACACAAACAGGATAGTACTTTCCACGGCCTTTGTTACACCAGTTGTGGAACTCTGACTGGAACGAAAAATAGTCCAATGGGTCCACCAACGGGGATCGATCCTTATATGTATCATGCATCAGGCGAGCGCTTGGTGATAAAACGCTCAGCTGATGCGCGATCAGTTTATAATCGAATGAATGAATGAACTAATTAATGGTATGTGTTATCCTGTCTGTCGGATGGTGCATGTAAAAGATCCCCTGCTACTAATGGGAAAAGTTACCAAATGTTTGACATACAATAGCCGATGATTATTAAATAAATGTGCACAAGTGGTGTCGTTAAATAAAACAAACAAACAAAGAAAAAATAGTTTTTTGGTAATTTTGACAAATAAGAGACACCACTAGACACCACAAGGGATCTTTGATACACCATCCTGCAGACAGAATGGCACACACGGCCCTTGATATAAGAAATGGCCCAAATGGGCCCACTAAGATTAACAGTTGCATTAGGTTTTTTTAAACCAATTTTTTCTAGGAATAATATATTTGCCCAAAGTTAATAATTTGAATTTGGTTGGAGAAGATCACTGATAATGTCAGGGTCACATTAAGTTATAGTAAACAACTTTTAACAATAACCAATTTTTGTTGCTTGGCAAAATAAGGTTTACTAAATAAAGTATAAGATATAAGCGTACGAGATGTTATGCTGAAGCAAATTTAAAATGTTTTCAGTATTTCCATATGGCATTCTTCCCGCAAAACCGGCCTCGGTGGCGTCGTGATTAGGCCATTAGTCGAGGCTGGGATTTTTAATCCACTCCAAACCCTGAGAGAGTAGCAAGGCTCATTGGGTAGGTGTAAACCACTTGCACCGACCAATGATCCATAACTGGTTCAACAAAGACTATGGTTTGTTCTATCCTGCCTGCGGGAAGAGAAAATAAAATATCCCTTGCTGCCTGTCGTAAAAGAGTAGCCTATGTGGCGACAGCGGGTTTCCTCTAAAAAACCAACAAAAAAAACAGTGTCACAATGACCATATGTTTGACGTCCAATAGCCGATGATAAGATTTATTTGTAACCAAATATAACTGTTTGGCAGTAATACTGATATGAATAAATATTGTTATCCTGTTTTGGGCATTTTCGTTTAATTCGGGATATTAAACCTGTGCCCCTGCAAAAATGGGAGCCTGTACGCCTCTGGTATGAGTGAAATGAATGAATGAATGTTTAACGACACCCCAGCACGAAAAATGCATCGGCTATTGGGTGTCAAACTATGGTAAATGCAACAACAATGACCCGTGGTATGAGATGCAGAATAGCATTCCAGTGCAACAAACGTCAAAGAAGGATTTATTGTTTATAGTAGAAAATATATCTAGAGATATGAACGCAGTTAATATACATGTAAGCCTATATTAAAAACAAATACAGACTCGGATGTCAAAATAAACCAAGTTTACTAGTTTATTTACTGTCTTAAGTTTTACAACTCATCAGCATACACAATAATTGTATTTATTAAATACATGTCTATATACAATATGTACAGTATAATGGTGAGGAGTGATGTTTACATGATATGGTAAATGTCAAAAACACAATACAAATATAACTATACAATATAAAACTAGATTAAATCGAATTATTTCTTAAATTATTTGCCCGAATTAAATATTTCCCAATGTTATTGAGCTCTTTAATGTTTTCAGTAGTTAGTAGTTGAATTAGCTTGAAAACACTAGGTTGTCTATAATAATACGCTTTAATAAATGTTTGTCTCAGATCATTATATCCGTGACATTGCGTCAGATATTTAGAGATTTCATTAAAGACCGTGCTAGAGATTCTCGGGGGGGGGGGGGGGGGGGGGGGCGAATGCTCCCCGTGCCCCCCCCACCCACCCCGATGATATCTCTTTTATTACTACTCATATTTCAGATTGTCGTTGACAATTGAGCATTATGATTTTTATTTATACGCTGAACCACCTTGAAACGTAATAGATTAGTTTATACATTTGTTTCCTTGTAAACCGGCCTCGGTGGCGTCGTGGCAGGGCATCGGTCTACAGGTTGGTAGGTATTGGGTTCGGATCCCAGTCGAGGCATGGGATTTTTAATCCAGATACCGACTCCAAACCCTGAGTGAGTGACTGCTCCGCAAGGCTCAATGGGTAGGTGTAAACCACTTGCACCGACCAGTGATCCATAACTGGTTCAACAAAGGCCATGGTTTGTGCTATGCTGCCTGTGGGAAGCGCAAATAAAAGATCCCTTGCTGCTAATCGGAAGAATAGGCCATGTAGTGGCGACAGCGGGTTTCCTCTCCAAATCTGTGTGGTCCTTAACCATATGTCTGACGCCATATAACCGTAAATAAAATGTGTTGAGTGCGTACGTGTGTTAACAATTTCAAGACATACGACTGGCTGTTCCTAGGTGATGACCAGTTCACCAGTGCCATACATCCAATGAAAAACAACACGGTGAAAATTGAATACACTGTGACGTATAGTTAACCTGACAACCATGTGTCTGTGAAGCGTAAGTTAGCTACACGTGCAACGGCTGTAAATAACTTTTAGTCACAAACCTTCTTAACTGTCTTTCACAATATCGCCTTCTGATAATGTTTTTCCTTCTCTTCTATACACAAAATATTTCTTACTTTTCCACGCACTCTATTTTCTTTCCATCGTCATGTATTCTTCTGTTTTAATTTAAAGGTAAATTACATCTTAAACATTATCCCTATACGCGTGAAATGATAATACATTTGTAGTAATGATAATGGTAATGATGGTAGTGGTGACGATAATAATAATGATAAATGTACTATTTTCTATTTCGAAATGTATTCTTAAAATTAATTTATTTCTTCCTTCCTTCAATTTGTCTTTCTTCTTTCTTTCTCTCCTCCTTCCTTCTCTTTATTTTTTATTACTTCTTGCTTTTCTGTTAACCCCATAAAACTATAAAGTATGTGTACATGTATCTATGTTTATTATTACTACACACACACACACACACACACACACACACACACACACACACACACACACACACACACACACACACACACACACACACACACACACACACACAAACAAACAGATATATATATATATGTATGTATGCATGGTTGTATGTATGTATGTATGTCTGTCTGTCTCTCTCTGTGTGTGTGCGTGCGTGTGTGCGCGCGCGCGTGTGTATCAGTACTATTCACATATGTACAATGTTTAACCTATTAAATAATTGTAAAATAGCGATACCAGGGCCCCAACCCTGACACTACTATATATTACTACTACAATAAACTTTCTGTTTTAAAAATCAAAACAAAATCTCATAGACGGCTATAGCAAATGTGGCAAAGCTGCTACATGCAACGTTTCAATAGTTGGAGATATACTGGAAAGCGCTCTTGACTACCTCGTTCCACACAGACACTGTGGCACTCTGCACATGTTCAAAACAAAATAATACCAGTTCAATTTAATATAACGAATGTTCTGGCCTCACGAAACAACACTTTATAACAACAGGTTCTCTCAAATATCCCACCAATGACAGGCGTGACTATATTTATTACGCTCATCAAAGTTAGTCACACTTCGAACTTTGATCGGGTGAGATGTTATTTAGCATAAAACTACCTACAGACAGCACTAAACCAAATAAGTTCGAGGTACTTTTGATAGAGAAGTTAACACCACAAGTCCTGTGATTGGTTATAAATGTGAGTTTGTTGGTTGTAAAACAATTTAGTTTCATCTGGGCTAAAAATGTATACAATTTTAATTCATCTAGTACCATTGTGTCAAGTAGGCTTGTGCTTGGAACATGTATGGGGTACATGTAAAAGAAAAGTACTCAAATTTTGTGCCAAACAAAGGGTGTTGTAAAAACATCTGGTTATACCGAAAATGAGCCACGAAAGGTACCATTTTCTGCAGTTAATACTTTGAGGTAGGGGTTGTAATACTGACATTTATGGGTTAGTTTGGTTGATATACTGCATAGTGTTTTTAAACACAAACGTTAACATGGTCGCCTATGGGATTTTATTTGGTATAGTCCAACCTACAGACAGCAACAAGAAGACAAGGAGTCTATGGGGCGTTTTAAAAATTTGCCGACGATTTTCTCACAGGCCTTGATAGTGTAAATTTTGTATTATACAAAAGTCATATTTATTCGTTTCATTAATTTTTTAACTTGATTTCATGCATATATCCAATTAAGGTCCAAGCACGCTGCCCTGGACACACGGCTCGTCTATCTGGGCTGCCTATAAAGGACCGTGGTTTAATAATTAGTTGTTAGAGGAAGTGCGGTTTAGTAGCCTTACAGCTCCTGTTGGGGTGTTAAAACCCTGGGTAGGAGCCGTTGTTGGGGTGTTAAAACCCTGGGTAGGAGCCGTTGTTGGGGTGTTAAAACCCTGGGTAGGAGCCGTTGTTGGGGTGTTAAAACTCTGGGTAGGAGCCGTTGTTGGGGTGTTAAAACCCTAGGTAGGAGCCGTTGTTGGGGTGTTAACTCCACTGTTGGGGTGTTAAAACCCTAGGTAGGAGCCGTTGTTGGGGTGTTAAAACCCTGGTTAGGAGCCGTAGTTGGGGTGTTAACACCCTAGGTAGGAGCCGTTGTTGGGCTGTTGAAACCCTGGGTAGGAGCCGTTGTTGGGCTGTTGAAACCCTAGGTAGGAGCCGTTGTTGGGGTGTTGAAACCCTGGGTAGGAGCCGTTGTTGGGCTGTTAAAACCCTAGGTAGGAGCCGTTGTTGGGCTGTTGAAACCCTGGGTAGGAGCCGTTGTTGGGGTGTTAAAACCCTGGGTAGGAGCCGTTGTTGGGGTGTTAAAACCCTAGGTAGGAGCAGTTGTTGGGGTGTTAAAACCCTGGGTAGGAGCCATTGTTGGGGTGTTCAACAACTAGGTAGGATCCGTTGTTTGGGTTTTAAAACCCCAGGTAGGATCCGTTGTTGGGGTGTTGAAACCCTAGGTAGGAGCCGTTGTTGGGGTGTTGAAACCCTAGGTAGGAGCCGTTGTTGGGCTGTTGAAACCCTGGGTAGGAGCCGTTGTTGGGCTGTTGAAACCCTGGGTAGGAGCCGTTGTTGGGCTGTTGAAACCCTGGGTAGGAGCCGTTGTTGAGGTGTTAAAACCCTGGGTAGAAGCCGTTGTTGGGGTTGTAAAACCCTAGGTAGGAGCCGTTGTTGGGGTGTTGAAACCCTAGGTAGGAGCCATTGTTGGTGTGTTAAAACCCTAGGTAGGAGCCGTTGTTGGGGTGCGAACTCTGCATCGACCAGCCTATAGACAGATGACTCAAACACTACAGGGGCGGGATTTAGCTCAGTCGGTTGAGCGCTCGCCTGAGGTGCTTGTGTTGCAGGATCGAACCACCTCAGTGGATCCATTCAACTTATTGGAGTTTTTTCTCGTTCCAACCAGTGCACCACAACTGGTCAAAGGCTGTGGTATGTGATGTCCTGTCTGTGGGGAAGTGCATAATTAATCGTCGGCTATTGGATGTCAAACATTTGATAATTAGGACTCATTGTCATCAGAGGAAACCCGCTACATTTTTCCTAATGCAGCAAGCGATCTTTTATATGCACTTTCTCACAGACAGGAAAGCATATACCACGGCTTCTGTCCAGTTGAGGCGCACTGGTTGGGAGAAAACCCCCACAATCAGCTGAATGGATCCACTGAGGTGGTTCGATCCTGTGGCGCAAGCACCTCAAGCGAGCACTCAACCCACTGAGCTAAATCCCGCCCCTTTAATATATAGGGGCTATCTCATGTTTGTTTCTTTCTAATATGGCTTTTAGTTCAACGGAGTGATATGTAAAAACCATATGTTTGCGAATTGTGTGTGTGTGTGAGAGAGAGAGAGAGAGAGAGAGAGAGAGAGAGAGAGAGAGAGAGAGAGAGAGAGAGAGAGAGAGTATGTGTGTGTAATATTGTGTGTGCATGATATTAATGTAAGAGTGTGTGTGTGTGTGCGTGTGTGTGATAGTGTTTGTATGAGTGTGTGTGTGTGTACACGTGTGTGTGCATGCTACTGTGCATGTGTGTACATATGTGTATTTGTTCGTACACATGTTTTCAGTTCTCCCGTATGTGGTATAATATATGTAGTAATAGTAGTAATAAGTAGGGTTTAAGCTGCTGTTCGCCTCCTCCGCACATAATTTTAGTACAGTGGACTCTGTCTAAACCGGACTCACTTTGTACCGTCGAAATAGTCCGGTTTACATAGAGGGCCGGTTTAGACAGAGTTCATCCAGAGTTATGGTTCTTGAATGATCGACAACTCGCGATCAACAATGACATTTGAACCCATGGATGCATAAAATATTAGTGGCTACACATTAAACGTGTTTCTGGTCGTTCTGATATTTGTAGTAGGTTAAATTGCATTTTATTTCCTAAAACATTATTTATTCGTACGTACGAAATTATTTGAATACAAAATCCAGATCTAACGGCCTACCGCAATAAGACTAAACTTCACACGAGTGCGGTTACATTTTGTATTTGATCTTGCGACGGCGTCCTGATTACTCGGCAAGTGACGATCATTGTTCAACTAATTAAGCAGCCCGTCGTTCAGTCAAATCCCAATCCGGTGTAGACATAGGTAATTAATGCATGAACGGTTCTTTCGTTCTTGATTTTTGATCTGGAGTCCGGAGTAGACAGAGTACGGATTAGGCAGAGATTTATATCAAAGAGATAAACGGTAGCTGGACGTAGCTTTAGAAATGGCCCGGTTTATGCAGAGGTCCGGATTACACAGAATCCGGTTTAGACAGAGTCCACTGTAGTGTAATCATTTTGTCACATACAAGTATATGTATTAACCTATTATGGACAATAGAAAGGTACATATTTTGTTATATACAATATCATTGTCACCATACTGTGTCACATATTTTATCAGTGTACAGTATTAGTATAATAATTTTGACACATGTAAGTATAAACATTTTATGGGCAGTAGAAAGGTATACATTTTGTCATATACAATATTATTGTCACTACATTGTTGCATCTTTTTTATCAGTGTAAAGTATCAGTGTAATAATTTTGTCACATATATGTATTAAATTTTTATGGACAGTAGAAAGGTATATATTTTGTCACATACAATATTATTGTCACTACATTGTCATATATATTTTATCAGTGTGTAGTACTAGTGTAATAATTTTGTCACATATAAGTATAAACTTTGTATGGGCAGTAGAAATGTACACATTTTGACATATATCATTGTCATTTTACAGTAGAGGGTATACTGTACATTCTCTCACATAGTTGTTACCACCATAATAGTAAGGTACATAGCATTGATCACTACGCATAATAAAAAAAGGAATACATTATTGTCACAGATTTCGTTAACCATACAGTAGTAAAGTACATTTTGTTACATACACTATTACTGTCACTATATTCTGTGACATACTATCACGGTAGTAGTAAAGTTTTGTATATATTTTGTCTCGTTTGTATTATCATCAAAGACAATAAAAACATATAAAGTTGATCACATAGTATATCACTACATTGTAGTAACGTACACATTTTAGCATACTGTTATAAATGTACAGCGTAGCATTCATATTTTGTCATATTTTATTATATACAACAGTAAAACGTTTATTGTTCATATATATAACTCGTGTCAGGAGTCATGTATTACCATCATGCTCTCGACGGGTAATAAAATAATCCTGACACTCGTTTCGTAAAATCAGTACGATACACAAGTCCGTATAATAATATCTATCTATCTATCTATCTCTCTCTCTCTCTCTCTCAGATTTAAAACTGGGGGGAAGCCGCAGTAAGTTATGACGTCGCTTCACAAAATTACGTTATTCGTTGTGCATGTGAAATCATTATGACACGTGTGTCATACCGGTTATATTCGCAATCTATCACCGTTGTGGGCATAAATAAGGCAATTCTAGCCCGAGGGACAACAGGTTATTGTGAGGGCCGAGGTTTACCGAGGTCCTTACAAAAACATTTTGTCCCGGGAGTTGCAATTGCTTTATCTATACCTCACAATGGCGATTGATTCTTTTTCTTGATCATTTAATTACAGTAACAGTGCATTAACATTGCAAGCTACTGTTTGTTTATTCTATAACGATTCATAAACATTTCACCTAGAAACTCATTTACTCACATGCGGAAAAACAGTCCACATTATGCAAAAACATAAAAGTGAAACAAGTTAACCACAAATATAAAGTTATAAATATTAATTTCTTTAAGTATGTTTAAAACAATGATCCAAAGTGAAATGGCAACTTGGGAAATAAGTAATTCAAAAGAATTATGAAAAGCATGAGTTATGACGTCAGACGTATTTAGAAATCGTGTAGCCCCGGAGGACTGGTCAGAAATTGATTGCTCTGTGACGTGTAAGTTAAGCTGAAACTGATTACGTTTTGACGCATACCTTAACTGCGCGAGAGTAAATAAATTTTAGTTGCGAAATACGATTAATTTTATAAAACATAGTATTTGGGAGTGTGTAAGAAACAATACTACATTTGTTTCCACTAGATAGCATTTATCTTAGAACTCCTGGTCTAAAAACGTATCCAACTCGCTTTCGCTCGTTAGGTACGATTTGTTTTTGTAAAAAAACTCGTAATTACTGTACAATAATAAGGTGCGCATTTTGTCACATTATATACACTTCAGCAAACGTTAAACACCATTAAAGGGACATTCCCGAGACTGCTGCAATTTTTTTTTAGATGATATCGACTATAAAAGACTTTTTAACGATTGTAATAACATATCAAATATATTGTTCTGCATAAAATATTCGTGGATGTCTATTAAACGTGTTTCTGGCCGTTCTAATATATGTACGAAATTATTTTGGGTTTGTTACAAATATTAAGACGACCAGAAACACATTGAATATACAGAATATACAGATACTGATATTCTAAACCATATATAAGTTTAATCGTAGAAATTAGTCGGAAACATCTTACAATGCAGCAAACTCAGGAATGTCCCTTTAAATGTTTTGCTGATGTTCGGATCAAATTGTTGTTTATTGATCAAATGTCGCTGTTAGATATGTCCATATGCGTACGGGCTCCCATTTTTGGGCTGGTTTTACCCCCCGAATTAACCGAAAATGCCCGAATCTGGATAACAGCATTGATATATTCATATTAGCATTACTACGAAACAGGTATATAGGGTTACAAACGAATCACTACGCACTTTAACTTGGATTACAACTAATTTTGAGGGTTGAATGATGGAAATGCATGCTAAATAGGTCTCATTTTGCCGGAATATATCTTATAATTTTTCCCGAATTTGTTCCCGACATAGTTATGTCCCTTGTAACCTGAATCGTGTTTCTACAGAATTAACTGTATATTTGGCATTTCTTAAAAAAAATACCTGGCTACAATCTAACTGTAGACCCTTGAATCGTCAACTTCGCCTGCTCCAATTGCTAATGACGTCACTTTCTAATGGCGTCATTAGCTTTCCGGGTATTATTATCTATTTGATCCCGGAAAAAGAATGTAATTAACCAATCACAATACAGAACACACTCCAGTCAGTTTACAAATGGTCCTAACTTGTTATTCATAAAATAATATTTTGAATAATGTGGATAATAAAGAAATTATTATAATCGCGTGTGAATCGTACAGGATTCATGTTTTACCCTCGTTTCGTAAAATCAGTACGATACACAAGCTCGTATAATAATCTCTATTTATCACATATGTTTATCAGCATCATCACTAACCGTAACTAGAAATGTGTACATTTTGTCATAGGGGTCATCCATTTAGTACGTACGCACAATTTTCCGATTTTTTGCCCCCCCCCCCCCCCCCCCCCCCCGTACGCCAATGCCCATACCCCCCTTGCGTACATACGCAAAAGAACGTCAGTCAGCACCAGTAAATGTAGACAATGCCACCGTCGATGTCATCATGGTATACTATAATTAATGAATACTGCTCATTGTACAAATGTATTAAACAACGCTTGACGACGAATAAAATGTTTCTAAATGTATTATAAACCGGAACGTCTGCTCTGTTTTAATTACCAAAAAAATTAAAATCATGTTTAATGATTTAATCACAAAACTATAAAACTGGAACTAACTCGGAACTATAAACCTAAAAGTCGGAACTTAGTACCAGTAGGTACAACTTTTTGGGGCACATGACAACAAAATATTGATAAACAATAGGACTGCCTAGATCAATGAGAAAATTTGTAGTGTTATTCATCCAATGCCTCCCAAGGTACACCAAGGGCCTCAAAAATATTTCTGTAGATCGGCGGTGCAAATACAGGCTCTGCTTCCTCAGTTAAGACTGCGTCGCCGTTGAGGTGTTCAGGATCATCATGAATGGCCTCATAGGCATCCGGCCCTTCATCCATTGTTTCAACCGTACACCCTCCTCCACGGCGATGCCTGGTCACTGACGCTATTGATGGGAAATAGATTCCACACTTCTTGCACACACGCCCATCAATGTCCTTCATTACTGTATATATATATATATATATATATATATATATATATATATATTTTAATTTTACCCTAATAACACCCCCCCCCCCCCCCCGCCGTACGCAAGCGTACGCAAAATGGCTCTTAAATTTTCAACCCCCCACCCCCCCAAAATGCATACGTAATAAAAGATTGCCCCCATATACATTTATTAATCTAATAAAAGGGAGAAGAAATCAACACGTTGTCACATATATGTACATTTATCCAGTAAACCACTGTTTCTATCAACCGATTATGATGACTGATTAAATCAAAGTCATAAATGTATACTAGCAGATTATGACGTGTGGCGTCATCGTACAATGTATCTGAAATAACAGAAATAATAGCTTTTCCCCTTAAAGGTAGAGTAAACTCAAACAAGAGATTTATGTGTTGGAAAGATGCATACCCGGACCAAATGCACAAATCACCTGTTTACTGACATCTTTCTTTTGATTTCAAAAGTAAACACCACCTTGCACATCAATGAGAACCCAAACAAGTAAATGCTAAATTAGGTAGAATATCATTAAATAGATATTTACAAAATATTTACATGTCTGTTTAATTTGAAAGACATAATCGACGAAAATCAGTTTTATTCTATTTCCGACACAACTTTAGTGTTGTTTATCTGGTTGTCATTCCGGATCCTTCTGGAAGACCTATGGATAGACTCACCTTAAAGGTAGGGTCAACTCAAACAAGAGCTTTATGTGTTGGAAAGATGCATACCCGGACCACCAACACATACTGACACTTTAACAAATGAAAAACGCATAATGTTAGAGTTAATAAAGGAACGTGATTATTCCTGCTAACTGGGGGCAGCCATTTTGTTTCGTTTTTGAGACGTCCGGTGGTATAGCTTGGGGCACAGTGTAAACAAACGTTTTAATTTACGACAAGGTGCTTCACTTTCATCAACCTGACTTGTAAAACAACATAAATGACTTGATAGTATAATAAACTATTTAACTAAATATATTTCAATTTGCATCAATTGAACGAAATGGAGTTATAGTATTTTACTCTTTTAAAAAATCCACAGAAAAAAATGCATATTATTAGGCCTATTGGTAGGGTATGTTCAACATAAAAACGACCACTCACAATACCCAAGTGGTAATTTTCTTTTCTTTAGGACAACGCAATTGGTCAGTTTTGTGATTTTAGATGGGAAAGTCTACTTAATCAAGAGTTTTACAGAATTACAGTAATAAAACAGGATGGCTGATAATGTACATTACGATTTGAGGGGTGTCCGCGCGATTATCACACAATACCCTGTGATCTTAATAAAAGAGGCACGTCTTTTTTGGTGTCTAGACACAGTGTCTGGGGACCGTCTAAATATACGCATGCCAATCAGAAACCACAGGTACAGGCCACGGAAAGAAAAGACCAATTAACCAAGAAAACACTCTTGATTATTATTTCATTACGTGTGTTAATTTATGTACAAAACATAAGACAGTTATTTCAACACTTAATTTGACAATGGTGGTTTATTTTGTATTGAAAAACAATTATATACTTGGTTATTAGAGAACATTGCGATGCATCTGGAAAAATCAGGTATGTTTTGTTTCTTCAGTGCGATGACTAATTCCTGATTCATTAGGTATTACATAACCAGTAGCTCGCCAGAGGGCGTATTCACTAGGATGGTACAAAATGGCTGTGCCCGTTATATATAATAGCTGTCACATTTAAGCGTTTTATTAATTAACTATACAATTATACTTGTTGATATTAAGCAATAATGTGCATTATATATCGTTGACTATGCATACCAGGCCAAATGCCTTAATTGTCCCCTCCTTTAAGTTTGCAAAATAAAGACAATAACTAGTTAATGATGTAGGATATCGGCTTTATCCTGTTCAGGCCGAATGAGAAATTCCCGCTCGATATCCTACGTCATTAACTAGTTAGGGACCGTAACAAAAGTATATTGAAGCCAGAGAGACTAAGTCACTTAGTCTTGATTCTGACCCCCTACCCCCCTCAAAAAGACTAAATGGGCAGTTGACTTTGGCTTCATCCAAATTGACGTTACAGAACAAGGTTTGGAAAAGACCAAAGGAAGACAGTAGTAATATAAAAGATACAAACAGTATTTATTCATGAATGCACATAGTGAAACAATGTTTTCCGGTACCGGCAGTAATTTGCGACAACAAGCGTGTTGTTTTAATGCATTTCTTGATCTTTATAACGGCATACAAATCTTCTAACAAATGTATAACTGCTAATTTGCAAGACCCTTGCTCTAAAAAAGCTGTAACTTGTATTCCCATTTTGATATGCTGCCAAACTGAGCCGAACCGGAGACGATTGACACCAACCGGATTAGTATACGGCTGATCGCAAAGCGCTTGATGTGCAAGGTAGAGATTTTTTAAACAACTTGTATTGTTGTTAATATCTTGATGCAGAGTTGAGTTGTTCCTGTCAAGTCTCTTTTTGTTAATTAGAAGTTACAATATATCGTGAAATGTTTTAATGCGCTGTTTATTGGGAGAAAATATCACACCCACCCGTGACACGACGCCACACGCAAATTTCGATAAGTGAAAAAAGAGAAGTGACTCTTATTAAAGAAAATCATCCTAAACACACTCAAGATGTATAACAACAATTGTTTGTTTGTTTTTTGTTTTGTTTGTTTCATTACTTTATTATTTATTAGTGTTACACATGATTGCCAAACCATTTGTCATACTAAGAGAGCTAACTCTTTACGATCGTTACAACGGCAAGACCTGTGTGGTACCAACATGGCCGTTATAACGAGAGTTCACTGTAATACATACCTAGCCACCTTGATATCCTGGTTTACATGGGCAGTAGGTCGACAATAAATACCTTGGCCAGTGTTTTAAAGCCTTTTGGGTTGTGTTTGTATGATGATTTTCAAGTTCAAAGCAAGTGAAGCCAAAAGTGATAAAAAGACTAAATGGAGATGTTGCAAACGTAAACCCCCCCCCCCCCCCCCCCCCCGACTAAGTGACTTAGTCTCTCTGGCTTCAATATACTTTTGTTACGGTCCCTTATTCTCTAGGTATTGTCTTCAGTAAAGGCAGAAGAAATATATACATTTTTGTCACATATATGTATTATCATAACTAAAAGTAACTACAAATGTATACATTGTTTCGCATATATGTGTAATCATCACTAAAAGGAGTATAGAAATGTGCACATCTTGACACATATATGTTTTCCAATATCAGCACTAAACGTACCTAGACATGTATACATTTTGACACATACACTGGTGTTTTCCCTAACATGTTTTAGTATGGTGCAGCACCATACCTCAATAGTCTAGCACCATCTTGCCTCAATCAGCACCATGCTGCACTGAGATTAAACAAGCCTTTTTCACTAATTAATTCTAAAATTACCTTTATAAAACACCCAAAAAGGTATTATTAATTAATAAAATATGCTTTTTATATCTTTTGCCATTTATTTATTAAAGCAAGCACATAAATTACATTAATGTTTATTTCAATTAATTTTTGTGTATTTTTAATGAAAAACAAGTGCCCCGAAAATGGTGAAAATGCCCCAAATTTCTAGGAAAATCACTATACACGTAATATTCTTACTAAAGGCAGTAGAAGTGTCCACATTTGGTCACATGTATGTGTTATTATCACAAAATGCAATAAAAAGGGATACATTTTGTCACATATATGTATTATCGTCACTAAAGGCAATAACGACGTATACATTGTTACACACATGTATCATCATCACTATAGGTAATAACAATGTATACATTTTGTGATATACATGTATTATCAATACTAAAGGCAATAACAACGTATACATTGTCACACATATGTATTATCATCACTATAGGTAATGACAACGTATACATTGTTACACACATGTATCATCATCACTATAGGTAATAACAATGTATACATTTTGTGATATACATGTATTATCAATACTAAAGGCAATATATGTATACAACGTATAACAACATACATGTATGTATAATCACAACTAAAGGCAGAAGAAATCCACATATTTTGTCACACATGTGTATAATCATCACTAAAGGCAGAAGAAATTTACACATTTAAAAAAAATATATGTATAATAACAACTAAAGGCAGAAGAAATCCACATATTTTGTCACACATATGTATAATTATCACTAAAGGCAGAAGAAATCTACACATTTTGTCACATATATGTATACTCATCACTAAAGGCAGTAGAAATGTACACATTTTGTCACATATATGTATACTCATCACTAAAGGCAGTAGAAATGTACACATTGTCACATATATGTATACTCATCACTAAAGGCAGTAGAAATGTACACATTTTGTCACATATATGTATACTCATCACTAAAGGCAGAAGAAATCTACACATTTTGTCACATATGTATAATCATCACTAAAGGCAGTAGAAATGTACACAGTCTGTCACACATAAGTGAGATGTATTACCATCATTAAAAGCAACAATAAATATAATAATTTGTTCATATATATGTATTATCATACCCACTAAAGGCAGTAGAAATGTACAGTTTGTCACACATGTATATTACCATCATTAAAAGCAACGAGAAATATACCGGTAATCATTTTGTCATATATATGTACGAAATTATTTGAAGACAAAATCCAGTTTGGGCTTCTTACAATTATTAAGACGACAAGAAACACATTGAATATACAGACATTGAAACACATTGAATATACAGACAATGATATTCTAAACTAGGACATACCGGTACATTTCATATGTAATTTTAATCATAGAAATATTTTATTAGTGGTAAACATCGTGCCATAATCTCAGCTGACGTCTTTACCAACAAAACCTATTTAAAGGGACAGTCCTGAATTTGCTGCAATTTTTAAGATGTTATCGACAAAACAGACATTTTAACGATTGTAATTACATATCAAATATATTTTTCTGCATACAATATTAGTGGATGTATATTAAACATGTTTCTGATCGTTCCAATATTTGTACTACGTTAATTTTCATTTTAATTCCTCAAAAAAAAACAAAAAATATTTCGTACGTAGGAAATTATTTGAAGACAAAATCCAGTTTGGGCTTCTTATAAATATTAAGACGACCAGAAACACATTGAATGTACAGACATTGAATATACAGACACTGATATTCTAAACAAGAAAATATATTTAGTATGCAAGTTTAATTGTAGAAATATTTTATTAGTCAGAAACATTTTAGAATGGAGCAAACTCAGGACTGTCCCTTTAGATAGGTTGTGTGGGTAAAGACGCCAACCTGGACAGGCGTGCGCTACAACAGCTTGTTCTGAATGTGCACGTAAAGCCCTATGACCTGACAGGCGTGCGCTACAACAGCTTGTTCTGAATGTGCACGTAAAGCCCTATGACCTGATCTAAAGACGCCAGCTGAGATTATGGCACGATAAAGGAGAGGAACATTCGTTTAACACAACCTCTGCACATCTTAAACTATGGCTGTTTGTGTCTATCATATTATGGTTATTTAAACACCTGATCAGAAAGAGAGAGAGAGAGAGAGAGAGAGAGAGAGAGAGAGAGAGGGCAGACAAACAGACAGGCTGATTTATAGGTGAAACATATTTTTATACACAAACACACTCACATTCATACACACACACAGAGAGAGAGACGGAGAGAGAGAGAGAGAGAGAGAGAGAGAGAGAGAGAGAGAGAGAGGGGGGGGATCCACTACCGTCCTTTCAAAACAAATATTCTTGCATACTCTCTTTTGATCAGATAGGGCAGTGCGTACCACTGCCTTTGATGTACCAATCATGACCATCAATTGGGGCAGACTGGTAAACGGAGTCTATCGAGACAAATCAATCACAACAGAATAATTATATTGCTTGGGCCAAAACGAGACAAAAACGATCACAAATATTTGATATCTACAATTGGTTTGACTTCCAGTGATTTATTATTCCCTTTTTAATGTCTTTTGCACACACCTGTAAAATACCTATACAAATTTTTGTTTGTTTAGTGACACCACTAGGGCACATTGGTTTACTACCCATCGGCTGTTGGATGCCAAACATTTGGTAATTTGACATATAGTGCCACAGATTAAACCCACTATGTTTTTTCATTAGTAACAGTAAAATGTATTAAGCGCCCACTGCTACTTTGTCCATGCTGTTTAACAACATGTGCACTGGCCCCTGATCTATTGTATATAATTGTACATAATTATAGGATATTAAATGAGCTTCCATTTCGTATTATGTCCTGAGTGAAATCATTTTCAATTGGTACGAGCTTCAGTGAGTGACAATTAAAATTGTTTCAGGAGGGACATAAACATGATACGAAATGATAGCGAATTTAATATCCTATTTATTATCCAAAATCGATCTTAATTTATAGCACTCAACTCGTTTAGTTGACATTGCTGTAAGATTGTAGTGCGCCAATCGATGACGTCATCGTGTGACGTCGAAGTGTTACGTCCCAGTCGGCGTTCTAGTGGGGCGATCACTTTGATATGTATCAATATATGTTTAACCATATGGGTAATAATATGTTCTATCATAGAGATAGAGCATTTCTGGAGCTGGAGCTGCTGGCTTTGTGCATCAGAACCAATAGCAAACATTCATATCTTATTTGTGGATATCTATCCGTGTGATTACCAAAATTATTTCTCCAAACACGATGAAAATAATCTATTGTAATAAATATGCCTAAGATCATTATCAAGATCTCCATAGCAATCATTACCAATACGACGTTCAGGATAATAATCCGAATCATCATCTGAACAATCACCAAGACCATTATCTTCAGTCGTAGGTAAGTCCCCAATAATGTCATCATCATCATCATTAATATCTTCAGACATGCTAGACACTGTTAACTGATGAAAACCAACTCCTGTGCTCGGAGAATCTTCCTTTGACTCGGTTTGCATCAGAATGTCAAGTACATTGTCACCACATTCGTTTAATACAGCTAGACTGGCTCCATGTTCAACCAACAATCTCGCTGATTTTACAGCACCTGACTTTATGGCCAAATCTAGAGGTGTGTTACTGTGTGAATCCCTCACACTGAGGTCAGCTCCTCTCTGAATCAGTTCCAAAATCACGTCAGCGTAGTCACTTTCTGATGCTAAGTGAAGTCCAGTCTTGCCATTGGCATTCTGCAAGTCGACATCTGATTTTTGTTCTACCAGATAATTTACACATTCTACAGAATTATTTTCCGCAGCAATGTGAAGTGGTGTGTTACCATTTATATCAGTAGCATTCAGATTGGCGCCCTTTTTGTGCAGTAGTTGGACTAACTTCAAACATTCCTTTTTAAAACAATGTCCACGACTGTTGTAAAGAAATATGATGGGCATTACTGCTGAATGAAGTGGGGTCTTTCCACTTTTGTTAGTTACATTAACCTCAGCTCCTTTTTCTATTAGAAATTCCACACACTCTACAGAACTGATTTCTGCTGCAATATGAAGTGGGGTGTTTAGGAAGGTATCCTTTGCATTTACGTTGGCTCCCTTTAGAACTAAGCTTTGCACTATCAAAACTGTTTGTGACTTGCCACTACTGTCCAACTTATCTGTTTGTGACTTGCCACTACTGTTCAGCTTATATGTTTGTGACTTGCCACTACTGTTCAACTTATCTGTTTGTGACTTGTTACTACTGTCCAACTTATCTGTTTGTAACTTGTCACTACTGTCTAATCTATCTGTTTGTGACTTGTCACTACTGTCCAACCTATCTGTTTGTGACTTGTCACTATTGTCCAACTTATATGTTTGTGACTTGTGACTACTGTCCAACCTATCTGTTTGTGACTTGTCACTGTCCAACTTATCTGTTTGCGACTTATCACTACTATCCAACTTATCTGTTTGTGACTTGTCACTACTCCCTAACCTATCAGGACGACAAATCCAGTTAAAGACACTGGGTCTTACGGCTTCATGAAGAGGCGTTCTGCCATCTTTGTTTTCATGGTTTACATTGGACCCGTTCTCTATCAGAGAAAACACACTTTCCGAGTGACACCTTGCAGCAATGTGTAGTGGAGTATTGTCAAAGTCATCAACTGCGTTTACATCTGCGCCACTTGAAATTAGTTCTTCCATAGCATCACGTGAAATCTTCAATGCATATAGCAACCAATCATTGGATGTTTTTTTAAAATGTCTTCCAGCAAAAAGTAACATTACGCGAATTTTAGTTGGCATATTCGATTTAGAAGTTGCCACCAGATATGTTAAGCAGTCCAATGAATTGCTATCTGTGGTAACATCAATAACAGATGGTGAGAGCAGATAATAACCCTTACTGTCCAGAGAGCTTATCAAATTTTGATAATCATCTTTTACAGTTTTCAAATGACAGAAAGAGTACCAATGTTCTGTCCATGGGACTGCTGCCAGGTGCAATGCCGTCTTGCCTACTGAATTTCGTTTATTTATATCTGAGCCCTTTTTAGCTAGATATTTCACAAGTTGAACGATATTACCTTCAGCAGCATAGTGAAGTGGTGTGTTTAAGAAATCGTCTGTATTGTTTAGATCTGCTCCCTTTTTTACTAATGATCTACCAGAGTCATACAACATTGTCATGTTATCTGTATCATAAGTTATATTCCTTTCAGAGTTGCTTATTGTGCATTCACGTTTAAAAGATATGCATAGTTCATGGAGTGGTGTCCTACCACAGTTATTCTTTGTGTTTACATTTGATCCTTTTGTGACTAGATAGTCGACAGTTTTGGATATAAAACTGTGTGCTGCAATGTGAAGTGGAGTGCTGCCATGTGCATCTCTTACATTCACACTGGCACCTTCTGAAACCAATTCTTTCACAACTTCGGCACCTTGTTCATTCATTGATGCTAGATGCAGTGGGGTTAACCCCATTTCATTCGAAATATTTACATCAGATCCATTTTCTATTAAATATTTTACAATTTCCACAACATTTGTAAGTACATCAATCTGTACTAACTCGTGAAGTGGAGTATTTCCTTTATTATTTTTCAAGTTAACGTTTACTCCCTTTCCAATTAATACCTTTACAGTATCAAGGATAATTAAATTTTGCAATTTATCAAATGTCCAGTGTAACACTGAGTTACCGTCAACATCAGGTAAATTGACATTAGCCCCTCTATCCAGCAGATACGAAACCAATTCAGAAAAAGTGTTATCAGGACCAGAAAAAGTGTTATCAGGACGAATGTCATCACAATGCCAGTTATATGTTAGTGTGTGTTTCAATACTTCCTGCATATCTGTGTTTTCACCTCCTTGAATCAAAAAAGCTAATGATTCCATAGAGAAATGATCTGAAGCTATACAAAGAAGTTCTGTATTGTCCTCCAGACATTCTGGATGCAAGAATGCAAGCTCTTTCAGAATAAATGCACTATTGTAACTCGCTGCTAGTTGAACTGCAAAGTCATAGTCACTACATGGTAGATACAGGGTTAACATTTCAAACAGGGTATCAGCTTCAGGTTGGAAACGTCGCATAAGTTCATCGTTATCTTGAACATACGCACACACAACCAACAGTAGTTTGACAGCCCGTTTAAGGAAGTGGTAATTATCTTCCATCTCAATTATTCTATCTCTCAACAGATTGGATATTTTCCCATTTGCATTGTCAAGTGCTAGCAAAAACATGGACCCCAAATCGTCTACGCTGAGCACCAACTTGAATCTACTGTTCAAAAGTGTCTCAAATAATCCATCATCGTCCGTATATGACGCGGCAGCTGCAGTAAATGTTCGCCTTGTAGGAACAGTGCCACACCTGAGCAACATTTGAGCCATCTTTTTATTGCCCATGAGAAACGAGTTATCCAGAAGCTCTTGACGCTGATCTATGGGCACCTCGATTCTCTGAAGGCCGGATGCAAAATAGTCAGACAAAACTGTCAGGTTAAAAAGGACTGCTATACTCGGTGGTGTTGTTGAAACAAAGGTTTCTTCTGTGTTACCCACAGTTATGCTTTTTAAATTCTCCATCTTTAATGCATCTTCATTTGTCAGAATGTCAGTTGGGACCAAAGAATTCCAGAATTTCTCAACTAAAAATGTTACAAATGATTCATCTTCAAATGACTGGTGACAAAGAATTTGTCCGGCAGAGTCCGACTTCAACAATTGTGTAAACCGCTCAGCAAGAGCTTCGTAATTATCTTCTGTTACAAGGACTGTAATATCGCCTTTCGTTGAAACGTTTGGTGTGATAATGCATTCAAGTAACATACTTACAGGACAAATTTCAATACTTTTGACAAGAAATTCTGATGAAAATTGTAGAAAAAGTATGTCAAATACTGACTGGTGGATGAATGAATATTCTTTTTTCTGATCACTATAAGACAGAAACAGTCCACACAACACATCAGCAGCCTCCTTTATTTGTCCTCCTGTAATATCTGTGTTGATACCACAGACGTCTTTCAGCTGTTTAATTAAGGCATTAACAGCTTCATCCCTTCTAAATGGGTCTAAGCAGTCAGTCTTCAGTATCCCCTGTTTAAACAGCAGTAACAAGAGAACCAGATACTGGTACCGATTAGATGTTCTTATTGAGTTTAACTGTTCTTGGAGAATTTCTACAGGTTTCTTGAAAAACAAAGCTCCTCTTTTTTGTGTTTCCTCTGAGCTGACGTAATGCCTACAACACTGAGGGAAGCCTAACTCAGTAAATGTTTCTGATACGGCATCCGCTTTATCATCCTCAGTCATTGCGCAAAACCCTTGATCCTTTTTAACTACAATCTGTTCCAGATAGTTGTCAAGAATCTTTTTTTTTTCCTCTACAGTTAAACAAAACTCGAAGCTATGCAGATCAATTTGATGCATGTTTTTAAACAGAGGACATTGTGTTAAACGCTTAGTACATTCGGAAAATACTTTTCTTCGAAGTGTAATTATAAATTTAATCAAGCCAGACTGAACAAGTGACCACATTATCCCAGATTTCAGATTCCATGATTCATAAAATTCAGACACAAGATTTGATTTTCCAAATATATCATCAATCATGACAACAATTTTGTCTGCAGAACCTTCTTTATCAGAACTGTTTGGCACAGGTACGTCTTCAAAATTGGAATAATGTGTTATGCATAATGGATGTGTTTTCTCTTTATTTTTAAAATGTGCCATGAGAGTCAGACCAAGGGTTGTCTTTCCTGATCCTGGATTTCCTATTAAAACGACAATGCCAAGATCCTTCAGCAATTGTTTTCCTTTCTCATATGCTCTGGTCTTAACATAAACATTGGAGTCAACCTCGTTCAGTTGGAGTTCTGATGTACCTTTAAAATAAACATAGAAATCAAAGTGACAAAACTAGTGACATAGTTAAAACTGCACACTTCAAATCGATATATACTCTTCCAAAAAAGTAGGGGAACCTGAAATATTAATGTTAATATCAACTATTAGACCGAACATACATTTTGACCACAAATATCCTAGTAAAGAACGATCAGGTCTGTTTATCAACACACCGAAACACATTCCATAGTTTGCACGTGCATCACGCAGTTGCCCTGTACATGTGGGTTGTCATTCTCGAGTTTGACAATTTCCAGGAAGGTTGATTAATCACTGTGGATCATTATTTCCGTCAATCTGTTTTTCATTCTTAGTGGTTAGTGAGCGAAAAGAGGGTGTAGTGGTCTTACACCTACCCACTGAGTCGTTAAAACTCGCTCTGTGTGGGAGCCGGTACCTACCAGCCTTATGTCCGATGGGTTAACCATGGCACCACCTTTCAGATTTTCCAAAACTAGGCAGTAGTTCCACACTTATTTTGGTACTACCTAACAAGGAACTGTCTTACATTTTGATAGACTAGTGTGATGCTAGATCAATCCAACTTCACAGATATGGAACATGACTCAAATTAGGATAATGAATTAAACTGATTTAAGTGTATTTTATGATAAAAATAACTCTAAGAAAGGACAGACATGCAGCCCATCTCTCTCGAGGTTAAACGCCGCAGATGGAAATGGATTGGACACATCTGCAGAATGCCACTGACATCCATCCCAAGAGTGGCCATGCACTGGACCCCTGGTGGCAAGAGAATGAGGGGGTGACCCAAGGAGACCTGGAGATTGGTGGAGCGGGAGATGAATGCTCTTGGGTGGAGTTGGGGCCAGGTGACGAAGCTTGTAACGGACAGACAACATTGGCGTTATTTGGTGTCGGCCATATATGTGACCGCACACAAAGAGGATTAAGTAAGTAAGTTATGATAAAAATAAAAAAGCAAAACATGGTGCATTACAAATTGAGGTTTATAGTGAGGAGAATCTAAAATATAACTTTCCTTCGCCTTGGATAATAATGTGTCAATATGCAATATTGTAAACGAATACTTGGTGTTAAAGGGACATCCCTGAGTGTGCTGCAATTTTTAAGATGTTATCGACTAACAGAGACTTTTTAACGATTGTAATTTCATATCAAATATATTTTTCTGCATAAAATATTAGTGGCTGTATATTTAACCTGTTTCTGATCGTTCTAATATTTGTTCTAGGTTAATTTCGTTTTATTTCCTAAAATATTTTTTTTGGTAAATCGCTCGCTCGATGCATGGTCCGTCAGGGATTGATCCCCGTCGGTGGAACCATTGGGCTATTTATCGTTCCCGCCAGTGCACTATGACTGGTATATCAAAGGTCGTGGTATGTGCTACCCTTTCTGACACCATATAACCGTAAATAAAATGTATTGGGTGCGACATTAAATAAAACACATTAAGCCATCGGACTACAGGCTGGTAGGTACAGGGTTCGCAGCCCGGTACCGGCTCCAACCCAGAGCGAGTTCTTAAGCGCTCAATGGGTAGGTGTAAGGCCACTACACCGTCTTATCTCTCACTAACCACCAACCAACTAACAACTAACCCACTGTCCTGCACAGACAGCCCAGATACCTGAGGTGTGTGCCCAGGACGGCGTGCTTGAACCTTAATTGGATATAAGCACGAAAATAAGTTGAAATGAAATGAAATTAATAAAACATTTCCTTCCTTCCTTCCTTCGTTAAAGGGACATTCCTGAGTTTGCTACATTTTTAAAGATGTTATCCATTAACAGACTTTTAACGATTGTAATTACATCAAATATATTTTTCTGCATGCAATATTAGTGGCTGTATATTAAACGTGTTTCTGATCGTTGTAATATTTGTACTAGGTTAAATTTAATTTAATTTCCTGAAGAATTTTTTTTTTTTCGTACGTACGAAATTATTGAAAGACAAAACCCAGTTTGGGCTTCTTACAAATATTAAGATGACCAGAAACACATTGAATATACAAACACTGATATTCTAAACAAGAAAATATATTTAATATTTAAGTTTAATCGTAGAGATATTTTATTAGTCAGAAACATCTTACAATGCAGCAAAGTCAGGAATATCCCTTTAAAAGAAGTACAACTAACATGATGATATATTGTGAATTAGGCAGAACACCACTGTATATAGATATAAGCATGCATATTATTAAATATTGGTTAAAGCTGTTAACTACGGAGAACTGTATATTACGTCAATGCTATGTTACATTGTTTGACAACTGTTTAAGAAAACCAGCCACAGTGAATTGGGATAGCAAGGTACGAGATCTACTGTGCAGACTTGGGTACGCTCACATATAGTATAAACAAAATGTCACTAACTATAATTTATTTTTGTCTGAAATTAAACAGAGGATGACAGACGAGTTTACCCAATCCATGTTCGCTATATTTCGTACATCCACGAAATGTGTTATATATCAATTCCTGCTGAATAGTTTTTGTTAACAATATTATCTACCAAAAGCAATTTCCTCAAAATACAAATATTATGTAAGCGTATACTATCTGCGCCTAGTCTAGCAATATAAACGGGAAGATATAACACTACTGTGAGAAAGGATAAAGTATGTAAGCTTTGTAATATGAATGCTGTTGAAGATGGGTATTATTTTATTTTGGTCTGTCCTCTCTACAATACTAGCAGACGCAGGTACATAACACCATACTATTAAACCAGACCATCCTCTTTTAAATTAATACAGCTATTGTCCATTGATAATGTAAAACAGCTAATAACACTGTGTAACTATTTACTAGGGGCAACTACGCAGAGACGTGATAATACGTAAGTGGAGTATTGTCACGGGGATCCTATAATACCCGTAACTGAATAAAACACGATTATCCACATATCTCTCCTAACTGTATATCTATTAGATCCCTCTGTATCGGGCAGTTCGATACCCGAGTGGCTCGGCTCTAGGTATCTCAGAGAAAGATCTTATATAAGTATTTATATATATAGCACTTTTAGTTCACTAGAAAACACAACAAAACACAATACACTTTGGAATCTGTATTAACCTTAAGTTGACAAATGTATTTGCCGCAGTTAATTAATTAACAACAACAATAATAATAACAACCCAGAACTAATCACTTAATTAGTTAATCACTAGGTGTCTAGTTTACACAATATTCTAATCACTTCACCGTGATGCAACACACACACGTGTGATAATTGGAAACGCTTCCAGGGGAACTTAATTAATAAAGGAATTACAACTCTATTCCTACTTGGTTAATTTCTAATTAACCCTTAACTACTCATTCAGTAACCTTGAAATATCGAATTAATACTGGTACCTATCACAATAAAGACACTAACATACAGTTTACCTAGGTCCTCTAGGATGACCGGCTAAGCTTTATATTTTTAGAACAGTGAAGCCTACAATTTACTTCGTCAGATTACCGGAAACACTGTCTAAATAATATTGGTATAATACAGTATTAAAATATTTGAAGTCACATCAATCACATCAAGGTTATACAACAGAGCAGAAATGTATATTTACCAAGTCCAAACGGACAACGTTCCCCGGAAGCCTTCCAATATGTTTCTCCCTGATATCTCTAAAATCCTATTCAAAAATCCGAATATCGCCTGGGGGCACATCGCGGTACTCCCCCATCATGTGAATTTTCCACATCGACCAAGACGACATTTTTTTGTTAGATGGTCAGACTAGCTGTCGCCAAACCGCTAGGAATAAGGTCGTAAAACAGAACTCGCAGAGGTATTACGTAACTACTGGCCACATGGCCTCCACACCTGGTCTGGGTGTGTCCACACCTGGTCTGGGTGTGTATTAAAGGGTACGGTCGCGCGGAGGTATTACGTAACAAGGTGCCCACCTGGTCTTAAGTGCATATTGGGAACAGCTCGACCACCGTCGCGAGGAGGTATTACGTAACCACGCTGCACACAGCCCTCTAAAACCATTAACATCGCCACAGGCGAAAAAAATAAGAGCATGTTCCGTCACAAGTATATATATTCTCTCTATTATATACACTCTTTGTCATTTTTATAATTTTTACTACATTTTATAGTAAATATTTTCATCACTTTCCATACAATGTAAATTGTGTTCCTCTTTTAATGATGTATGTATTATATTTTAATGTTTGTAATGCCTATGAACTGTATGTTACGGCTAATACAGTATATGTAAAGTATAAAGTTTCACCCCAACTGTACCGCCTGCTGGATGACTGTCACTCCCAAGAAAACTCAATGGACTATATACAGCTGCGATGGCATGCACTCGTGAAACACTGTAAAACTGATGATATCAGGTGTCAAACGTGTACACAGTGTAAATAAATAAAATGAACTTACGTATCATGGTAGTTAGCCTGTCACGTCCCATTTCTGAAATCAAAACAACGAGCTGTGTTAGAGTTTCTTTTTGTTTAAAGACACTACTAGAACACGTTGATTAATTCACCATCGGCTAGTGGATGTCAAACATTTGGTAATTCTAACACGTAGCTAGCCTAGTCAGAGGAAACCTGTAACATTTTTCTTAATGGGGCAAAGAATTTTTTATATCCAATTTCACAAAGACAGGAAATCACATACTACGGCCTTTGAGCAGTTTTGGTGCATTGGTTGGAACGAGAAAAAACAAACAATCAGTTGAATGGATCCACCGAGGTGGTTCCATCCTGCGACGCAAGCACCTCACGTGAGCATTCAATCGACTGAGCTATCTCCCGCCACACACATCGTGTCCAGAGATACGAAAATCAATATAAGACATATCAATGGACTTTAGTGTATTTTGTCAGGTCAGGTCAGGTCATAGGGTTTAACGTGCACATTCAGAGCAAGCTGTTTTAGCGCACGCCTGTCATGGGCACATGTGCCGGCCTCCACCAGCAGCCCGGTAACAGGCAGAGGTGTATTTTGTGATGGTTTATATATATGTGGACACATTTGAAATTCTTTCTTTCTTTTAACGACACTACTACAGCACACTGATTCCTTAATCATCGACTATTGGATACCGAACAGTCATTTTGACACAGTCATAAAAAGGAAAGCTGCCACATTTTTTCCACTAGAAGTATAATGTAACTGGCTGCAAACATATGACTTGAGTCTTGCTGGACTCGGCCCGTGCCCGAGTACTTGAGTAATCGAATAATCGTGGAGACCCTACTGTACAATATTGAAAACATGTATATGGCAATCTACCTTTACAAAAAAAAAACCCACCACCAAAACATGCTGATTAAGGTATCAATACATGTCTTCTACTGAAGGAAAAAAAAATGTATTCATTTAAAGTGACAGATGTTAGTTTTTAAACACTACGACGTCTGTTTCACTATTAAAGCCATTTTTTTATAATTTAAATTAGAAGTACTTTCATTTTATTATTTAGAATATTAATTTTCGTACACCTGAAGTGGTTCTGGACATCCAGGTTTTTGCAATACCCCAAAATGCATTTTTCATAATTCTAAAAACGCACGTTCATCTGAGAAGTAATGGTTATCGAGACAATCTCTTAATTATTTTAGACAGGAAGGAAATGTTTTATTTAACGACGCACTTAACACATTTTATTTGCGGTTATATGGCGTCAGTATTTTAGACAGGATTTCCATGTTTAAATATAAGGGATTTTGGCTTCTCTCTGTTACATCCTTATGGAAATGTGTATTGCTGGTTTGTAGATTAATTAATTAAATTTATTGTCCATTTTCATTGACTGAAACTAGGGTCTGCACCTTTAAAAATGGAACGTGATAATGTTTGACGTTCATGGAAGTTTGACCTGCCTCGGTGGTGTCGTGGTTAGGCCATCGGTCTACAGGCTGGTAGGTACTGGGTTCGGATCCCAATCTGGCATGGGATTTTTAATCCAACTACCGACTCCAAACACTGAGTGAGTGCTCTGCAAGGCTCAGTGGATAGGTGTAAACCACTTGCACCGACCAGTGATCCATAACTGGTTCAACAAAGGCCATGGTTTGTGCTATCCTGCCTGTGGGAAGCGCAAATAAAAGACCCCTTGCTGCCTGTCGTAAAAGAGTAGCCTATGTTTGACGTCCAACAGCTGATGCTAAGATAAAAAATCAATGTGTTCTAGTGGCGTCGTTAAATAAAACAAACTACTTTTTCATGGAAGTTTTATCAACAGAACCGCTTTATGCATTGTATGAAAGTGCACGCTTTAACAGTTAGCATACCGGGTACCCCCACTCCCACTGCTGGATATGTCAAACAAATTTTTTAAAGTATGGGACTCTAAATTTGACTAGCGTCGATGGTGTAGTGATTACGCTATGGTAGTTACTGGGTTCGCTTCCCGGTACCGGCTTCCTCCCAGAACGAGTTTAACGACTCAGTGGATAGGTGTAAGGCCACTACACCGACTTCTCTCTCACTAACCACTAACTAACCCACTGTCCTGGACAGACAGCCCGGATAGCTGAGGTGCGTGCCCAGGACAGCATGCTCGAACTTTGATTGGATATAAGCACGGAAATAAGTATGAATGAAATAAAATGTAAATTTGATATTTCACACCCAGTACTATGTGGGTATTTGCCACCTTCAGACAAACTTTCAGGCCCATAGGTCAACTATTGTACAAATAGCAACCGAATCAAAATTGTAAGAAAACAAATGACACGCCAAACAGGACAATAAGTGCAATGAATGTTGCAATTCTTTCACTTACAATCATTGGTCCATCAAGTGGTGTTGATCTTACAACCACCTGTAACTATATATTTCATTAGATTTAGAATGGCGGGATGTAGTCCAGTGGTAAAGCGCTCGCTCGATGCATGGTCGGTCAGGGATTGATCCCCGTCGGTGGGCCCATTGGGCTATTTATCGTTCCCGCCAGTGCACTATGACTGGTATATCAAAGGTCGTGGTATGTGCTACCCTTTCTGACACCATATAACCGTAAATAAAATGTATTGGGTGCGACATTAAATAAAACACATTAAGCCATCAGACTACAGGCTGGTAGGTACAGGGTTCGCAGCCCGGTACCGGCTCCAACCCAGAGCGAGTTCTTAAGGGCTCAACGGGTAGGTGTAAGGCCACTACACCCTCTTCTCTCACTAACCACTAACCAACTAACAACTAACCCACTGTCCTGCACAGACAGCCCAGATACCTGAGGTGTGTGCCCAGGACGGCGTACTTGAACCGTAATTGGATATAAGCACGAAAATAAGTTGAAATGAAATAAAATTATTAAAACATTTCCTTCCTTCCTTCCTTCGTTAAAGGGACATTCCTGAGTTTGCTACATTTTTAAAGATGTTATCAATTAACAGACTTTTAACGATTGTAATTACATCAAATATATTTTTCTGCATGCAATATTAGTGGCTGTATATTAAACGTGTATCTGATCGTTCCAATATTTGTACTAGGTTAAATTTAATTTAATTTCCTGAAATATGTTTGTTTTTTCGTACGTACGAAATTATTGAAAGACAAAACCCAGTTTGGGCTTCTTACAAATATTAAGACAACCAGAAACACATAGAGTATACAGACACTGATATTCTAAACAAGAAAATATATTTAATATGTAAGTTTAATCATAGAAATATTTTATTAGTCGGAAATATCCTACAATGTAGCAAACTCAGGAATGTCTCTTTAAAGCTAAATGCACTTACTTGAAGACATACTGGGATGTTTCGAGTCTTGAGGGTTTGGTTGTTTATCTTTGATTTTTTTACTGGGCAATTCACCTGTCATCCAAGTTGTCCGATTTCGTGTAAAAGCTAGAAATAAAACAGGAAGAAATTAAAACAACAACAACAACCCCCCCCCCCCCCCCCCTCAAAAAAAAAGAGAGAAAAAAAAACAAAAAAACCCAACCTAACAGTTGCTCCCCTGAGA
The DNA here is from genome assembly GCF_016097555.1 of Gigantopelta aegis. Lineage (NCBI taxonomy): Eukaryota > Metazoa > Mollusca > Gastropoda > Neomphalida > Peltospiridae > Gigantopelta > Gigantopelta aegis. The sequence goes on from NC_054711.1 coordinate 19,398,828, forward strand.
ATCTGTCAGTTTGGGATCGATCCCCGTCAATGGGCCCATAATTGGGCTATTTCTCGATTCAGCTAGTGCACCACGACTGGTGCATCAAAGGCTGTGGTATGTGCTATCCTGTCTATGGGATGGTGCATACAAAAGATCCCTTGCTGCTAATCAAAAAGAGTAGACCATGAAGTGGCGACAGCGGGTTTTCTCCCTCAGTATCTGTGTGGTCCTTAACCATATGCCTGACGCCATATATCCGTAAATAAAAAGTGTTAAGTGTGTCGTTCAGTAAAACATTTCCTTCGTTACAGCTAAATGCACGTACTTGAAGACATCCTGGGATGTTTCGTGTCTTGACGGTTTTGTCGTTTATGATTGATTTTCTTACTGGGCAATTCACCTGTCATCCGAGTTGACCGCTTTCGTGTAGAAGCTAGAAATAAAACAGGAAGAAATTAAAACAACAACAACAACCAAAGAAACCCCCACCCCAAAGAACATCCCCACCCCCAAAAAAAAAGATGAAAAAAACGCAACAACCCCCCACCCCCAAAAAACCCTACCTAACCAAAGCAAACAAATAAGCAGAAATAACAACGGATGCTATCTCGCATACCCATGGTGTATTATATTATATATTATACTTGTAAAACTGAGAGTTATATTTTACGAGAGATAAAGTACAACCTGTTACAATAGTGACTAATTGTTTTAAATGGTTTATTGCCCTAGACATGTTATTGCAATGACATGGCTCTCAATTCACTACCTTACATATAGTACGGTAGGTACACAGGGTCGTACCCTCAGGGAGGAGGGGAGGAACAGAGGCAGTTGCTCCCTTGAGAATCTCACTTTTTTCTCCTTTTTTTTTTACTCCAGAAAATAGCATACATATCTCAGGGTTTAATATGTATTGTGTTTCATTTGTTTATAAAACAAACTAGTGTCCCCACTACGATGTTGATCAGGGTACGGCCCTGGTACATATAATATGTCAATAGTGTAACGTTTACGTAACGGTATAACTCCAAATTAGCCGTATTACTCCCTGGTACATATAATATGTCAATAATGTAAAGTTTACGTAACGGTATAACTCCAAATTAGCCGTATTACTCCCTGGTACATATAATATGTCAATAGTGTAACGTTTACGTAACGGTATAACTCCAAATTAGCCGTATTACTCTGAAGTGTATCATTATGGACTGGGAAGTAGCCCAGTGGTTAAGCTCTCGCTTGACGCGCATTCGGTTTAGGATCGATCCTCGTCAATGGGCACATTTGGCTATTTTTCGCTCCAGCCAGTGCACCGCGACTGGTACATCAAATACCATGGTATGTGATATCCTGTCTATGGGATGGTGCATATAAAAGATCCCTTGCTGCTAATCGAAAAGAGTAGCCATTGAAGTGGCAACAGCGGGTTTGCTCCCTCAATATCTGTGTGGTCCTTAACCATATGTCTGACGCCATATATCCGTAAATAAAATGTGTTGGGTGCGTCGTTAAATAAAACATTTCCTTCCTTCCTTCGATAAAGTTAAATGTACTTACTTGAAGACATCCTGGGATGTTTCGAGTCTTGTCGGTTTTGTCGTTTATGTTTGATTTTCTTACTGGGCAATTCACCTCTCATCTGAGTTGACCACTTTCGTGTAAAAGCTAGAAATAAAACAGGAAGAAATTAAAACAACAACAACCAACCACCACCCCAACCCCATCCCCCAAAAGATCCCTTGCTGCTAATCAAAAAGAATAGCCTATGGAATGGCGACAGCTGGTTTCCTTCCTCAATATCTGTGTGGTCCTAAACCATATGTCTGATGCCATATAACCGTAAATAAAATGTGTTGAGTGCATCGTTAAAAACCCCATTTCCTTCTCCATAATACAGTGATAAAGCGCTTGCTTGAAAACGGGGTCGATCTAGGATCTATCCCCATCAATGGGCCCATTGGGCTATTTCTCGTTCCATCCAGTGCACTACGACTGGTATATCAAAGGCCGTGGTACAATGTATGTACTACTCTGTCTGTGGGATGGTCAATATAAATTATCCACTGCTACTAATCGAAAAGAGTAGCCCATGAGAAGTGGCGACAGCAGGTTTCCTTCCTCAATATCTGTGTGGTCCTAAACCATATGTCTTACGCCATATAACCGTCAATAAAATGTGTTGAGTGCATCGTTTAAAAAAAACACCCCATTTCCTTCCTTCCAACTTCACAGATTGGGAACATGACTCAAATTAGGATAATGAATTATACTGATTTAAGTGTATTTTATGATAAAAATAAAAACAAAACGTGGTGCATTAGAAACTGAGGTTCATAGTGGACGTAGTCCAGTGCTAAGTTGCTCGCTTGATGCCCACTGGACTTTTTCTCGTTCCAGCCAGTGCATCTCGACTGGTATATCAAAGGCTGTGGTACATGTACATGCTATCCTGTCTGTGAGATGGTGCATATAAAAGATATCTTGCTACTAATGGAAACATGTAGCGAGTTTCGTCTGTGAGACCATATGTCAGAATTACCAAATGTTTCGCATCCAACAGATGACGATTAATAAATCAATGTGCTCTAGTGGTGGTGTTAAACAATACAAACTTTTTAGTAGCAAGGGATCTTTTAAATGTACCATCCCACACAGGACAACACATACCATAGCCTTTGATATACAAGTTGTGGTGTACTGACTGGAACGAGAAATGGTCTAATGGGCTCACCAACGGGGATCGATCCTAGACTGACCGCGCATCAAGCGAGTAGCCTTAGATATACCAGACCGACTGCGCATCAGGCGAACACTTTACTATTGGCTAGTTCATCAAGATAAACGTCTCCAGCATAATATTTATTATTGTGATGTTTATTGCTATGCGTAACATCCAATAGATGTCAAAATGTTATTTAATAAAACCGGACCGTAGATGTTTATCTTGGTGAACTACCACTGGGCTACATCTTGCCCCGTGTCAATTTAATGATGTACCGTAAAGCCACAGGCTTTTTATTTTTCGCGACACTCCGACACCCAGTGTATATATAATGCAGGTTTCTTCTCTTTTCTTGTATGCAAACATTTCTAACATAGCCTTCTAATGTAGGTGTGCAAACCTAGCTTCTCCTTTATATTACCTTTTGAAGTCGTGCAAAGCTACAATAGCAGAAACATTTAAATATTTAAATGTTTTATTTAATGACGCACTCAACACATTTTATATACAGTTATATGGCGTCAGACATATGGTAAGGACCACACAGATATTGAGAGAGGAAACCCGCTGTGGCCACTTCATGGGCTACTCTTTTCGATTAGCAGTAAGGAATTTTATATATTTTATATGCACCATTCCCACAGATTGGATAGTACATACCACGGCCTTTGTTTCACCAGTTGTGGAGCACTGGCTGGAACGAGAAATAGCCCAATGGGTCCACCGACGGGGATCGATCCTGAACCGACCACGCATCAAGCAAACGTTTTACCACTGGGCTTATGTAAATCAGACTTCTATTCAATGCAGGCCTCTATTTGTTATTTTTCCCAGATGCTTTGAGCCTCACGAGACAGGGGGACAGTGGTGGGGGGTTGGCAACTGCCCCCCCCCCCCCCCCCAATGCTGGAGCAAAACATCAAATTCGGGCAAAAATGATACAGACTATCGAACAAAATAAGCTAACCTTAGACCTTTTTACAATGTATTTCATTCAACCTTCAAAATCCATGTACAAATGCGTCTGCAGCCCAAGATAGCTGTTTAGCAGTGACGCTAATATGAATAAATGTTGTTATCCAGATTCGGACATTTTCGTTTCATTCTGGCAAAAGCTAGCCTGCCCCCCCCCCCCCTTTTAAAAAAATGGGAGCCTATGACTCTGAGATCCGATCTCTAAACAAGGCAGGCGTCTATTCAAAAAAAGTAAAGTTTGTTTTATTTAACGACGCCACTAGAGCACATTTATCTTTCATCTTATCATCGGCTATTGGACGTCAAACATATGGTCATTCTGACACTATTTTTGTTTGTTTAGAGGAAACCCGCTGTCGCCACATAGGCTACTCTTTTACGACAGGCAGCAAGGGATCTTTTATTTGCGCTTCCCACAGGCAGGATAGCACAAACAATGGCCTTTGTTGAACCAGTTATGGATCACTGGTCGGTGCAAGTGGTTTACACCTACCCATTGAGCGCGTCTATTCAAGGCAGGCTTCTATTTGTTTTGTTTCGAAATGCTTGGAGACCTGGCCTCTAATCAAGGAAGGCTTCTAATCAATGCAGGCCACTGTTCAAGGAATTACGGTACACGTTTACGGTATGTATGCAGTTTTACAGTATACCACATACTAAGTTTAAGTTTGTTTTGTTGAATGACACCACTAGAGCACATTTATTTATTAATCATCGACTACTGGATGTCAAACATTTGGTACATTTGTCCATTAGTAGCAAGGGATATTTTATATGCACCATCTCAAGACAGGTTGGCACATACCACGGCCTTTAATATACCAATCGTGATGCACTGGCTGGAATGAAAAAGAGCCCAATGAGCGCCCCGATGGGAATCGATCCTAGACCGTTCGCGCATCATGTGAGCGACTTACCACTGGGCTACGTCCCGACCCACCATACCACACACAAGCATAAGCAATAATATAAAATACTTACTTTTTGGCTGAATTGTAACACTATAACACCCAGTAATGTTGGTAATGTTATATATCTGTGGCACAGCTGCAAATAGAAGAAAGCAACTGGTTGAAAATAGCAGAATAAATATACCATCTCCAAAATCATCTCTGCTTGTATATAATTTATGTATGAAAGTCAGGTACCGGTAAATGAAATGTTTTTTACTAAAAAAATAAAAAATAAAAACCACTTTAAAAAGCCTGTTTTGAATATATATACATGTAGATATATATATATATATATACATGTATGTTACTATTAATACGTCTCCTACATGTGTATACTGAATAATAGTTTACCTATTTAAAGTGTAGTCCTAGAATATTAGCTTTACTGTAATTTTGTGACACTTTAGTAACACAGCGGAAAACAGAGTAACTTAGTGGTCACACTACACTGTCAGTATATCAGTTACTAGTATAAAACACATCACAGTTGTCATCACATTGATTTATACTAATAGTTAATGATGGACACATACTTGTTTTCAGTTATTTTAATAAACACAGGTAGATTTGATTTAACTACTATCAGTGTACCAGTTAATTACTAAACAGTGTTTATAACATTTGCAGAGTGGCAGTAAAATTAGGATTAACTTCTTTTTTTTATGTGGAACTAGGATAGTCAGAAGTCAGAGATGTGCCATGATATATAAAACATTTTAAGGGTCAGGTGTTATGGTGTGCACTGTGTTAATATTTCAATTTTGTGGTGATATGTTGATTAAAATAATGGTTATACATATAGCTGCTGTATGCACTATTATGTTTATTACTAACGGCATCTTTTCAGTTTGATTTAGTGATATATATCCTAATGAATGTGTTCTCTACCTGGCACATGAAAGTGTCACCGAAGTAAATAATAATAAATAAAAAATTAACAAACAAAAAATACTCTCTCCACCCCCCACCCCCTACACACACACTGAATTCTGAGCAGGGGATGCCAGTTATGTTTCTTTAATAGCTGACCTGTGCAAATGCAAATACATTCCTTCTGCAGAGTTCTTATATTCTAACTTCTGTAGAGTCACGTTAATTATGAAATATTGGCTAACACTACTCTTACTCAAACTACAGCACAAATAGCTCAATCATCACTGAAGTGACTGTTGATGTCACTTCTTGTGTATAATATATTATTATATATATATTATATATATATATGTGTTATATTATAACCCCATGGGTCGCTGTTGATGTGTCCACTCCTGATCATTCTTGTACCTCAAACTACTACAAATGAAGGATGTTTGTGCATCTTTGCATTAAACGTATCTGGCTGTATTTTTGTTTGGTTTACAATTCAGTGTTAAACAAGGCATCGTAAGGTTGTACAATGAGACAGCTATACAGGTGGAGTGCATTCTGCCTCAACAATAAGGACATTTATGGGTATATTTATGAAAACTATTTGTCTCCTTCCCACACCAACCGCTAATGGTAGTAAGCATCAACAAACTGACACAAGTTATGAGGCCGGGTCTTATAAATGATATAAGCATGTACACATGCATGCATTTAACATATAACATTTCAAGTGTTGAAAAATAAAAACAAATAATATATGATTTTGTCAGCTGAAGTACATTAAGTAGTTCAATTGTGTATTTGTTATATTGGTCCATCGGGGTTTCTGCCAGAGGGTAAAACGGGTATGGTGCCATACCCACATTTTTGGGTTGATTTTTGTTTTAATTAAATTTTGACAAAATTTATTATTCTTATCAGTACTGTATGATTATCTTAACCATAACCCAAAACTTAACCCATTTTCTTTCTGGAGGAGACCCCCATACTGTGGTTGCATTCAATTCCATAGCGCCATACCCACACATTTCTTTCTGGCAGAATCACTGTCCAAGGAACATTTTGTTTGATTCCAAATAGTATGATATTCATGCTGAGATGTCTTTAATCATTCATTTACTCACTTGAATTAAATGTGTAGCAGTTAAGATTTCAAATCATTTATGTCTGATGATGACCTCACATCATTAAAATAATTATTTGTCTGTATTTAGACATATGACCTTGTTACTCAATCTTATTACAGTATCAGCCTGTTCTGATCATTAAATATAGATAATCAGAGTTTTCACTGCAAGTCAGTTATTTCATTAGATGGGTTATATTATAAGTAATTTAGTGAAGTTAAACCTGGTCTACTACATGTATGTTACCGCATGTCCACTAGGTTACTTTCATGAACAAATGTATTTTTAAAAATTAATATGCATGTTGTTAACGGATATTAGCATATATTTACAAGGGCAGTAAAAGGATGTGCTGGTTGATATATAGTAAAACTACTTTTTGCAACATATAGGAAATATTTTTCAAATTATAAATGATAGTTTGTAAGAAAATGTATGATAAGAGTAAACATTTAGGTGATTACATAAAATATAACCTTATCTTGAAACAAAGTGACGTTAATTCATAGAAAGGGACAGTTTGCCTAAATTGTAGTACCATATAAAATTTCCCTTGTGTATGTTTAGTGCAATGTTTGATATTGCTGTTGTCCATAACTTAGTGGACACTATTTCTTACCTGTGACAGTTTTAAAAAACACACATACAAACTGAAATGGCTATTAGCGTGCCAAACCATCATTTCATGTGCAGAAATATATATTGAATACACTACTGCAAATAAAAAATAGATTGAAGTTGACACACATACACACAAACATATATATACTCTTCAAAAGAAGAAACGCAAAACCACATTGTCGTAACATTTGGAGAATTGATTTAATTATTGAATGGTGAGTCCGATAATTACCAAATGTTGCAGGATTGTTCACAATTCACTCTAGTCCATTGTGAGTAAGTGATAGGACACACCACCAAGGTCAAGGTCATCTGGAGTCAATACCGGGTGTGGCCTCCGCGTGTGTTGACAACTGCCTGGCACCGCCTGCCCATTGAAGCAACCAGAGTACGGATGACGTCCCGGGGGATGGTGGCCCACTCGGCCTGCAAGGCTGCTGCCAGCTCGGGCAGGGTCTGGGGCTGTGGTTGTCGCTGTCGGAGGCGTCGGTCCAACTCGTCCCATAGATGCTCAAAAATCCGGTGAATCGATGGCCAAGGAAGGACCATTAATGTTGTTGTGTAGGAAAGCCGTTGTGAGACGTGCTGTGTGAGGCCTGGCGTTGTCATGTTGGAACACTGCGTTGGCGTTGGCCATAACTGGAACGATGTGTGGCCGGAGGATCTGGTCAATGTAGCCCTGTGCATCAGGTTGCCCTGCACGTCCAGGTCAGTTCTGCCAGTGTGTGAGATGGCTGCCCACACCATGACACTCCCCCGCCGAATCTGTCCACTTCCTGCACGCAGTTTGCCGCATAACGTTCTCCTCTACACGCGACATCTCCATCATGACTCGGAGCAGAAATCGGGACTCGTCACTGAACCACACCTGTCTCCATCGCAGTTGAGGCCATTGTCGATGAATCTGCAACCACTGCAGTCGGAGTCGACGGTGTTGTGGTGTTAAGATGACACCTCGAACTGGACGTCTGGCACGAATTCCTAAACACGTAGGCGGTTTCCGTACGGTCTGGTCGGATATCCTGCGCAAACCTGGTATTGCTGCGGCTGTGGGAGGTGGCAGTAGTCAATCGTTCCCGAAGGTGGCGTACCCGGATGTAGCGGTCCTGCCCGGGGTAGTGACCCGTGGTCGACCGGATCTAGGGAGGTCACGTGTTTGATCCATGTTGCTGGTAACGGTCCCACAGTCTGGTATGGTGCTTGGGGACACATGGAATGCCCTGGCAACGGCCGTTCTGGATTCGCCTGCGTCTAGTCGGCCGATGGCATTGTTTCTCTGCGGTTCACTGAGACGTGGCATGTCCTGGATTGTCAACTGTCGGCCAGATACAGAGGCCAGGCAAGCGAACACCCTGCACTTTTATACTGTCGGTGTTCATGTTGCACGTGCAGACAACGCACGTTCAGTGGTGACATGGTTTGCACATGGCTGCGTTTTTGCGAATATTCACATTTTGGAACTTTATTGTACAGTAGCTGCGTTTTATCGAATGTAACCGTGGGAATGTGTTTGGGACATGCAATGACCTTATATTCACAAAGCATGAACTGGTAGGAAACATAAAATCGGAGTTATAACCCATTTGTACCCTTTTGCGTTTCTTTTTTTGAAGAGTATATATATATTTGATTTGGTTTCAACAAGAAAAAAGAAACATACGTCTTATGTTAGGGTGCGTGTGTGCATGTATGTGTATGTCTCTCTGTCTCTCTGTGTCTCTCTCTCTCTCTCTCTCTATCTCTCTCTCTCTTCATGTGTGATTTTTCGTGCTGGGATGTCATTAAACATTCATTCATTCATTCCTTGTGTGTGTGTGTGTTCGTGCATGTGTGTGTGTTATGTAATGTTTATTAGACCCTTTGGAGACGTTAAAGTTTCAACAACTTACCATTTGCTAATCCTGACATAGTTGAAGTCCCTGGAACTGCTGTGTCTAGATTTCCAATAACTTGGTTTGCAGTGACTGTGTTTCCAATGCCTTGGTTTGCAGTGACTGTGTTTCCAATGCCTTGATTTGCAGTGACTGGGTTTCCAATGCCTTGGTCTGTAGTGACTGGGTTTCCAATGCCTTGGTCTGTAGTGACTGGGTTTCCAATGCCTTGCTTTGCAGTGACTGGGTCTCCAATGCCTTGGATTGCAGTGACTGGGTTTCCAATGCCTTTGTTTACAGTGACTGGATTTCCAATGCCTTTGTTTGCAGTGACTGGATTTCCAATGCCTTGGTTTGCAGTGACTGGGTTTCCAAAACCTTGGTTTGCAGTGACTGGGTCTCCAATACCTTGGTTTGCAGTGACTGGGTCTCCAGTGCCTTGGTTTGCAGTGACTGGGTCTCCAGTACCTTGGTTTGAAGTGACTGGGTCTCCAGTGCCTTGGTTTGCAGTGACTGGGTCTCCAGTGCCTTGGTTTGTAGTGACTGGGTCATCTCTCTTTGCACTGCCAGTGTTTGCATTGCTAATATTTGCAATAATGCCTTCCTTTGCATTGCCCGTGTTTGCAATAACTAGGTTTGCATTACTTTGATTTGTGGTACATGGTATTGCAGTGACCAGGTTTGAAGTACCCGGTGTTCCCAGCGATTGCTGCAATAATAGATTTATACTTGCAGGCAAATGTCTTATTATTTCTGGTGTTTCAACGTCCTGGGAAGAAATCCTGTTTTTACCTTTCTTAGAATCTCCTGGCTTCGTCTTCGGCATTGTGTCAGACGAGATAAAACATCTAAAGTAACTTCAAAGAATAACAGCTCTCTGAAATACAAATATGATTATTTGTTCCTGTTAGCATACAATTTAGAACAAGAAAGGAAACCTTTAAAAAATATTTTTTAAACCCACTAAAAACAAAATACGACAATGGCAAATATATGTATATATTTAAAACAACTGGAGGTTTTACACATACATACACACACACACACACACACACATATATATATAGACAAGTGATTTTTTTCATATACATGTGTTCGGGTGTATATATGTATGTTTACAGTTTCCGACTCATGGAATCATTTCGATTCTATCCAGAACTTATATTACAATTTCTACATGATATTGACTTTTATTGTAAATTTTAATATCACCTATCTGGGATATTTGTATTTTTTGCACAGTTCCTTACACTGTGGTTTACCGTACATGTAATTGTTGAATTTTTATATTGATGTTGATCATCACTTTATTTGTGTGCATTTACCAGTTTGACACCCAATAGCCGATGTATTTTTAGTGCTGGGGTGTTGTTAAAGATCTATCCTATTCATTATTCTATTTATCTTGAAGAACGATCCTCCACGTGAGTGTGAGCACTGTCAGTGTATTCCTGACGGCACGCCACATTTTGGTGGAGTGCACTCATCTCAAAGAAACTCGAAACAATATATTTGGTCACAGAAATGTGATGGAATCCTTTCGATTCCATCCAGAACTTTTATTAAAAATTTTACGTGATACTGCCTTTTATTCTAAATTTTAATTTTATCTATCTGTGATATTTGTATTTTTGCACAGCCCTTTACGCATTGTTTTTATTCAACTATTCATCAAGAATTTTTATCTTGATGGTGTTCATCACATTATTTACTTGAATTTACCATAGTTTGACACCTAATAGCCGATGTATTCTTCGTGCTGGGGTGTCGTTAAACATATGTTCTATTATATTTAAAAAACCATGGTACCACGCACAAAACCACAATATGTCTACACCAACAGACAGATGTATTGAGGTCCTAAGGATGAGACAGCATCGGAATCCATGCCTCGAAGGAGCCCACCCTATGCTACTGGAGGTCCCTTCCATTCGCCTGTCTGTGCCAGGGGGCGAGGGAGTACAACAGCAATTAAGAAATGACAACCTCTCACGGTAATGCACTGGAATGCTGAGGGAGATTCTAACAAGCAAACAGAACTTGAACATACACTTAGTCTAAGTGTTCTTGGTGGGTTAAAATTAAAGGAGGGCGGCTGCGAGGCACCACAACATTAAAAAACACAAAAACAAAACAAAACAAAACAACCACAAAAAAACAACAACCGAAAAGCAAAAAAAAAAAGGGTGGGGCGAAATTTGGTTGGTTGAATTTGTGGAAAGACATCCTCCTTATTTTGTCTCTGATTATTTAGTACGAAAACGTTCATATGAAATACAAGCCGACTCATGTCGGTCTGACTGTAAACTCTGACTGTAGACCGGCCTCGATAGCGTCGTGGTTAGGCCATCGGTCAACAGGCTGGTAGGTACTGGGTTCGGATTCCAGTCGAGGCATGGGATTTTTAATCCCGATACCGACTCCAAACCCTGAGTGAGTGCTCCGCAATGCTCAATGGGTAGGTGTAAACCACTTGCACCGACCAGTGATCCATAACTGGTTCAACAAAGGCCATGGTTTGTGCTACCCTGCCTGTGGGAAGCGCAAATAAAAGATCCCTTGCTGCTAATCGGAAAGAGGGGCTCTTCAAAAACCGTAAAGGTACTCTCATCAAGGCACTGCAAGTCAAAGGAAGATATATTAGCCACGTTGTCAAGGAATTTAATGCTTGTATCCTTAAGCCAGCCCATGAGACAATCACAAGAGGTGCTAGAAAAGACTAAAAATGGCAGAAGAACAACCACCATACGAGTCTGACGCTAGGAAACTGGCAGAACAACTATCACATGAGAACAACATGAAGATCTCAAAGCAAAAATCCAGGCAAGACGCTAACGTTGGAGATAATAGACAGCAAATCTAAATCTAGAGAGAGATGGACACAAACTGTGGAGACTGACAAAACTGCTTAATGATGAACATAACAGAGGACAAAAAGATCACACTGGAATAAGAAAGAGAGAGAGAGAGGGAGAGAGGGAGAGAGAGAGAGAGAGAGAGAGAGAGAGAGAGAGAGAGAGAGAGAGAGAGAGAGAGAGAGAGAGAGCAATAAATGATTCACCAACAGAACCCATCACATTCCATGAGCTACATGTAGCACTAAATGCAAACCTAGTTATTGCAAACACGGGCAATGCAAAGGAAGGCATTATTGCAAATATTAGCAATGCAAACACTGGCAGTGCAAAGAGAGATGACCCAGTCACTACAAACCAAGGCACTGGAGACCCAGTCACTGCAAACCAAGGCACTGGAGACCCAGTCACTGCACACCAAGGTACTGGAGACCCAGTCACTGCTAACCAAGGCACTGGAGACCCAGTCACTGCAAACCAAGGTATTGGAGACCCAGTCACTGCAAACCAAGGTTTTGGAAACCCAGTCACTGCAAACCAAGGCATTGGAAATCCAGTCACTGCAAACAAAGGCATTGGAAACCAAGGCATTGGAAACCCAGTCACTGCAAACCAAGGCATTGGAGACCCAGTCACTGCAGACCAAGGCATTGGAAACCCAGTCACTACAGACCAAGGCATTGGAAACCCAGTCACTACAGACCAAGGCATTGGAAACCCAGTCACTGCAAATCAAGGCATTGGAAACACAGTCACTGCAAACCAAGGCATTGGAAACACAGTCACTGCAAACCAAGTTATTGGAAATCTAGACACAGCAGTTCCAGGGACTTCAACTATGTCAGGATTAGCAAATGGTAAGTTGTTGAAACTTTAACGTCTCCAAAGGGTCTAATAAACATTACATAACACACACACATGCACGAACACACACACACACATGCACGAACACACACATACACACATGGAATGAATGAATGAATGAATGTTTAATGACATCCCAGCACGAAAAATCACACATGAAGAGAGAGAGAGAGAGAGAGAGAGAGAGAGAGAGAGAGAGAGAGAGAGAGAGAGAGAGAGAGAGAGAGAGAGAGAGAGAGAGAGAGAGAGAGAGAGAGAGAGAGCAATAAATGATTCACCAACAGAACCCATGCAACGACCCATCACATTCCATGAGCTACATGTAGCACTAAAGAAATTTAAGAACAGGAATTCACCAGGTCCAGACATGATCACCTATGAGATGCTTACTCATCTTGGCAGTGCAGCAATCACAAAGCTATTGGAGGTTTTTAATCGAAGCTGGGAAGACTGTGTCCAACAATCTGGAGGGAGGCCACAATGATTCGTGTCTACAAGAAAGGATAAGAGAAGAAGAATGCCACCAGCTATTGTCCAGTCAGCCTCACCAGCTGTGTTGTCAAGACATTGGAGAGAATAATCAACCAACGCCTCCAATGGTATCTTGAAACTGAGAATACCCTGTCTTCCGAGCAAGCAAGCTTCAGACTGTTTCGCAGTACAGAGGATCAGGCAACATATCTTTCTCAAGATAATGAAGATGCATTTCAGGAGAAGAAACACAATGTTTGCTACCTGGATATATATCTACAAAAGGCGTTTGAAAAGTTTGGACTGATGGCCCTATTGTCAAGTTATTGAGATGTGGAATAATTGGAAACATAGTCTCATTGATACCTTCACAAGAGTAGAGCAAGGGTTACAGTTGATAGAAAAGAAAGAAAAAAAGTATTTTGTGACATGGTGTCTCACAGGAAGGATTCATATCAACCATCCTCTTCCTGATCTTCATCAACGATCTGATACAAAAACTCCCCAAAGGAAAACTAGCTGCTATCTATGCTGATCACTTGGTGATATGGTGCAAGGAAGAATATACTACTACTGCCACCTACAGAATGCAGATAGTGGCAGACAATGGTCACAAAAATGGTGTGTGGCTATCAACGAAGACAAGTCTTTCACCACACTCTTTACTCTGTCACCGAAGCAAAAAGCGGGAATTATTAAAATTGACAATAATCCACTCGAGAGTGAAGAAGAAGCAACATACCTTGGTGTTACCTTTGACAAGAAACAAACTTGGACACCACACATCCAAAAACCAGAAACAAAATCTAGACACAAGCTAGCCATTATGTGAAAACTAGTAGGGACCAGATGGGGAGCAAATGAGAGGATCCTCACGAGAGTGTATGAAAGAACCATCTCAACAGCCTGTTCAACGACAGCAAAGACAAACCAACAAACTTTAGACAAGGTTCAAGATCAAGCTTTTCGAATCATAACAGTAGCAAGGGATTTTCCCACATGTAGGAAAGCACATAACACAGCCTTTGAACAGAAAGAAAGAAAGAAATGTTTTATTTAACGACGCACTCAACGCATTTTATTTACGGTTATATGGCGTCAGACATATGGTTAAGGACCACACAGATATTGAGAGAGGAAACCTGCTGTCGCCACTTCATGGGCTACTCTTTTCGATTAGCAGCAAGGGATCTTTTACATGCACCATCCCACAGACAGGATAGTACATACCATGGCCTTTGCTACACCAGCCGTGGAGCACTGGTTGGAACGAGACATAGCCCAATGGGCCCACCGACGCCTATAACAACCATACAAGTCAAACTCTATGGTGACAGTAAAGTTTTTTTTATTTAACGACGCCACTAGAACTCGAACCCCCTTAGTAACCATTCTTCGCGTTCTTGATCTCAATCAGCCCCCACAATGTCTACGTGCTTCCGCCGTGCCTGTCTAGACAGTGGCGGGCGAAGTTAATTGGGGAGGGGGTTGTTTCCCCACAAAATATATGTGTGGGTTTTTTTTTTAATTTGAGAAGGGGGGTTTCGACCGACGAACCCTCACCTACCCTGTATATGCACCTATGATCAAATGGTAACATGTAGGCCCTACAGGCACATGCGATGTCCCATTAATTCTATGCCCGATTGTATGAACGACCCGTCTTACGTATAGCACTATATTCAGTAGCCCGAGTACTCTGACTGTAAGAGAGCTAGACGGACATTTGGACATAAACACGCTCTCATTACAGTCAGAGACCAACATATGTCTTTTTTTGGCAATTCCTGACTACCAAACGGTAGGCAACGAGTCCCGCTCTAATACCACAACAATCCTATGTTTGACGTCAAATACCTTTACATCAATCATTTTCGAGTTAAGTGATACAAAAAAATCCACATATTAATCACTAATACATTTACTACAGAAAGAAACCCGACAGCACCCACATTCAGCTACGCTTCGTGACACTCCGTCGCAACAATTGCAAAGCTCGGCGATCTATTTCGAGACGTAGACCACGTGATCGCGCACTGGGCGATTCCGCCTTGTGCAGCAGTTACAGGGGCCATCTCACATCAAGCGAAGTTACAACATGGAAGAGTTGGCTAATGCCGTTTTGGATGAATTTGGATTTCATTACGTCATTAAACCAAAACAATTACACATTATTGATTCCATTTTGAATTTGAAGGATACATTTGGGGTGTTATCGACAGGATACGGCAAAAGTATGTGCTATGTACTGCCTCCTCTTATGAATCGGCCCCTGTAACTGCTGCACAAGGCGGAATCGCCCAGTCTCGAAATAGATCGCCGAGCTTTGTAATTGTTGCGACGGAGTGTCACGAAGCGTAGCTGAATGTGGGTGCTGTCGGGTTTCTTTCTGTAGTATGTGTATTAGTGATTATTTGTGGATTTTTTTGTATCACTTAACTCGAAAATGATTGATGTAAAGGTATTTGACGTCAAACATAGGATTGTTGTGGTATTAGAGCGGGACTCGTTGCCTACCGTTTGGTAGTCAGGAATTGCCAAAAAAAGACATAGGTTGGTCTCTGACTGTAATGAGAGCGTGTTTATGTCCAAATGTCCGTCTAGCTCTCTTACAGTCAGAGTACTCGGGCTATATATTCAGTAGCCTACCGCTTGGCTAGCACTTCCGTGTTGCGAACGTTAATCGCACGATGAAAAACAATACAATATTTTGTTGTTTTATCATAGGCCTACCTGTTTTCAACGTGATGTATTTTGTTTTTCTCAAACACAATTTTAAGACAGGGGAACAAAAGTCCAGTAATTTTATGTGCCAGATAGATACACATCCTGTTTTGGCCGCCATGTTGTAGCAACCACCAAGCAAAGGGCCGCAACTCTAAACGCGTTGTATTATTTTGCCCAAAACGCGACCCCAAATACCTACATGTTGATTACGGCTTTACATAGCCCGAGTACTCTGACTGTAAGAGAGCTAGACGGACATTTGGACATAAACACGCTCTCATTACAGTCAGAGACCAACCTATGTCTTTTTTTGGCAATTCCTGACTACCAAATGGTAGGCAACGAGTCCCACTCTAATACCACAACAATCCTATGTTTGACGTCAAATACCTTTACATCAATCATTTTCGAGTTAAGTTATACAAAAAAATCCACATATTAATAACTAATACACATACTACAGAAAGAAACCCGACAGCACCTACATTCAGCTACGCTTCGTGACACTCCGTCGCAACAATTGCAAAGCTCGGCGATCTATTTCGAGACGTAGACCACGTGATCGCGCACTGGGCGATTCTGCCTTGTGCAGCAGTTACAGGGGCCGTCTCATATCAAGCGAAGTTACAACATGGAAGAGTTGGCTAATGCCGTTTTGGGTGAATTTGGATTTCATTACGTCATTAAACCAAAACAATTACACATTATTGATTCCATTTTGAATTTGAAGGATACATTTGAGGTGTTATCGACAGGATACGGCAAAAGTATGTGCTACGTACTGCCTCCTCTTATGAGATGACCCCTGTAACTGCAGCACAAGGCGGAATCGCCCAGTCTCGAAATAGATCGCCGAGCTTTGCAATTGTTGCGACGGAGTGTCACGAAGCGTAGCTGAATGTAGGTTCTGTCGGGTTTCTTTCTGTAGTATGTGTATTAGTGATTAATATGTGGATTTTTTTGTATCACTTAACTCGAAAATGATTGATGTAAAGGTATTTGACGTCAAACATAGGATTGTTGTGGTATTAGAGTGGGACTCGTTGCCTACCATTTGGTAGTCAGGAATTGCCAAAAAAAGACATAGGTTGGTCTCTGACTGTAATGAGAGCGTGTTTATGTCCAAATGTCCGTCTAGCTCTCTTACAGTCAGAGTACTCGGGCTAGGCTTTACAGTCATTAAAGGATTTGTGAACAGCGTCTAAATATTGTAACTGTGTAAATATATGATGCCAAATATGACTAAAAAAATAATTTACAAAATATATAAAAATTATTTCACTACTTAAAAGCAGTACAATTCGTAATTCTGACATCGTTGGGAAATATGCATATTTTACCGGCAAAGATCAGCAATTTCCGTGATGACGTCAGAGACGCTGTCCAACCGTGAACCGCTATTCAGTAGCCTATTGTTTGCCATTACAAAAGCGTGCTTTCTTCGAACAACACTGAGTTAAATTACGGAATTATCCTTTATAATATGGTTTATTGTGTGGCATGGGGATGTCAAAAACCAATCAAAAAAGGGATCAGGAATCAGCTTTTTTAGGTTTCCGCCAGAAGGTGATTCTAGAAGGAACATTTGGATCCATCGGTGTCAGAGAGGTGAGAAGGGATGGACACCAAAATGTACAAGTCGGTTGTGTTCGGCACATTTCGAAAAGGATGCTTTCGCTCGGGACCCGGTTGAAATGGCTAAGATGGAATACAGCAATGCAAGAATCTCGTTAAAAGGCACTGCTGTCCCGACTATATTTACCAACAGGGAGTTTGTTGAAAATTCGGTAGAGATGCCGATTCGCCGCCCTAGGTCCGCTTTTCAGAAAAGACGCAATGCCGAGGTAAAACATTCATTAGGCCCTAGCCAAATGACTTCCACCAAATAGTTTTACAACCAGCAAACGTATTTATAATATATATATATATATGGGTACTTGTTTTTTGGCTAAAAACCCTCCCCTAAAATAAAACAAATAAAATCCCCATGTCCAAATAGCACGATCCTGTACCGTAAAACATATCGCCATACATTGTATTTTCGCAAAATGCATTCTAAGCGAAAATTTCTGACATCCCATTACAAGATTGTGGAAAAACAGTACATTTCTTTTTTTTATAGAAATACGATAATTTACTGCAACAAAATATACATGACATACATGGCCTTGTAGAAATAAGTAGTTAATAAGAACGTCATTAAAAAAAAAATAATAATAATTTCTACCAGTTTATGTTTCCAACACGGTTTTCCATACCGTCGTTGGTTTCGTGCTCGCTATCACTTTCATCTTCGCTCTCAACAGCTCGTTCGTGGGCCAAAGGCTCGAACTGGTACGGCTGTATGTCCAGGTAAAAGTTTTCTTCCCACCGTTTTGCCATTCAGAAATAATCGCGGAAATTAAAGTGAAACTAGCACACGCGTACGAACTGGCTTCTCACTTCCTCTGGCTGGCAGTAGCGTCTCTGACGTCAGCAGACCACGTGACAGACCAGCTCATTAAAAGTCGGGAAGGATTTGGTACTGCCTTATTATTTTGTTGTTTTAAGCTATTTACACTAAATTAAGAGTTAAAAAAAAAAAAAAATTGTTTTTAGACTTATAGTATGGCAATGCAGAACAAAATGACAACGTTTTGTGGTCTGTTCACAAATCCTTTAACGGCCGACTTAATCGTTAAACATCGGTAGTGTTCGTAAACTAGAATGATGAATACATTTGTTTACATGAGTCTAGCACCTTAGTTGCAAATTAAAAGTGGTAAAATTATTTTTCCAAATATAGGTTATCAATTTATAACCCTTTATTAGCCATAAACACCATTTATATGTATATGTTATTATGTGCAGTATTTTAAAGAACCGATTTATGTCACTAACATAAATTTAAAACACCGTAAGTAAAAGAATTGATTTATTAAAGTAATTATGATTGACCGGGATTTTTATACCAAGGGACATAACTTTTGAAATTCTCGCCACTAATTTTAAGATTGTTTCTTTCATAGCGCACACAGAATCTCAAACTTGCATACATATTGCTATTATAAACAAGACTGATTGATGCCAAAAATAAAATAAATAAATTGCAAAAAAAGATTTAATAAGCATAAATCATTTCCAGTCTAGATTTTGCCTAATATTTGACTAAATACAGTTATAGGCCAAATGCTTTCAGTGTGACAGTGGTAAACCAAAAGTATAAATGTAATACATAAACATGACAATTTGGTATATTTACAATGTGAAAATGAAAGACAAGTATGTACTTAAGATATACATTAAATAAAGGTATTGCAATTTGTTCACATATGAATATTTATAGTTCACATTTATTTACCTGTAAATTAATGTTCACCGACAGCCCATAACGACTCCATACTAACGTCTTTCTAGTTGCAAAACAGCTTCAAAACGTGAATTGATACGTTTAACGCAATCTGATTAAAATCAGCTGTATTTGGATCTTTACTTTCCAGTCAGATTGTGTTTAACATTTAGCTAACAATGTTTATCGTCAGTTCAGTATATTGTTATTAAAATTAAAATGCTAACACTTTGGCAGGAGCAACATATGTAGGCCTACTTTGGCCAGTTTTAAAGCTAATGTCCACTAATAAAGCATAATAAAATTGCACTTTTCAATGCTTTCTTTATGTGATATTAAAAATACTCTACACCAAATAACTGGTTCCCTACCCTGGGTTTCTGCTAGAGGGAATGCAGGTAAAATTACATGTATGTACTCGAAAATCTCGAAAATTAATGGATATGTTTTGTTTTAATTTTTAGATAGATTATAGTAAGATAATTGCCGTTTAAAATTTGTAAAAGTGCATTAAATAAAATGTCCAATAAAACAACATTTCAAACCCATAACTACCCAATATATGCCTTTGAATATATTTAGTTTGTATTACGTACCCTCGAATTATGTTCTGGCAGAAAGCCTGCTACCTTTGACAGAGGTTGAAACAATTGGTCGTCTAATTTTCGACTGTTACCATCAAATAATATATAATAACAAATGTGTTTTATGTCAGTATGTGGAGCAAACTAGCTGATACAGTTGGTTTGAAATCGTGATTACAAAATCCTAAAGATAAAAGGAACTGGCTCCTAACGTCAGCCTCTACATATTGTCCACATTTGTACAGGCCTGTAGGAACGATATTTGAAGTGTGTGTGGGGGGGGGGGGGGGGGGGAGGGGTATACAGTCTCTAGTAAGGGATACAAACTAGATTTTCATCTTTATATCATCTTTATTTATGTGGAGTAGTGAAAATTTAAAACATACATTTTTGTCCCTCAAGTGTGGGATGGAGAACAAGCCCATAGGCCTGCCCCTCGCATACCCACCCCACCCCACCCCATCCCAGTTCCTACGGGCCTGATGTATTTTATATAGGACATATCAGGTGTAAAGTGATTGTCAGTATGTGACAACATTATAATATTTTCCAACATTTCTGTGTTTCTGTGCCCGGCTGTGGACAGTTTTTCAGAATGGCAACGATTTGCTTAATAATTAAAAATACACAGTTTAACCAAACACATTAAAACTTGGAGGATAACTAGCTAAGATAACACAGAAAAGTGTACTAATTTTAGTTTTTTGTTAAAGTATTATATCTTGCTTTGGTGAGGAGGGGACGCTTTTTAGCAAATTTGCGAAATTGGCCTCTGGAATATCCATTGACGTGTCATGTTTACATGTACGCTGAACAAGATTTATGATGAAATATTATTACATTTTGTGTGTTTTTCTTCTAATTAGGTCCATTTGCTTCAGTTTACATTATAAAAGTCATAAAAAAGTGTGTTAAAAAAAATGCTTGTTGTATGCTACATCATGTTGTTCCCTGTCCCTGTCAGGTCAGGTCATAGGGCAATCTGATTGAAATCAGCTCTACTCGCCTAATAGTTGTTAACCAGTGGAGCTAATTTTAATTGCATTGGGTCATAGGGTTTAACGTGCACATTCAGAGAAAGCTGTTGTAACGCACGCCTGTCATGGGCACAGGTGTCGACTTACGCCGGTTACTTCGTCCAGGACAGGAAATGGGTGGGGTTTGAGAGGAAAAGAGACCGCCCGCGCGTGGCAAGTGTAAGAAAGTATAAAGTCCGACCAGGGTCGGTAACGGGCAACGGAATTTTTTGGGTTTTTTTTTTTTTTTTTTTTGCGGGGGGGGGGGGGGGGGGCGCAACTGAGTAGTTAATAGTCTAAACCTCCTTTTCTTTAAGTTTCTATAATGCTTTCCAAATTTTTTCAGGGGGGGGGGGGCTAGCTACGGCCCTGATAAAAGGTTTGCGCGAGAGAGCACAAGCAGCCCGACCAGGGTCGGTAAGGGGCGGGTATATTTTTGGTGCTTCTGAATAAAAGGTTTGCGCAATTTTCATGAAGTAATTTGGCGCATGTTTTGGAACGATTTATCAAAAGTAAATTTAAATAGCTATACGAGTGATTTTGGCTTAGTTGGCCGCTATATATATATATTAGTAGGCCTACTACCAATTTCTCTTGTTAGGCTACATATTTAATAATTAAGTCATCATTGCTAGCGCAGGCGACGAAAATAATATGCACATGTATATATTAGTAGCCTACTACCAATTTCTCTTGTTATGTATTTAAGTCATCATTGCAAGCGCAGGCGAAGAAACTAAGTTGTAGTTTGAAAATATGTTAAAAGTTTCTTTTAAAATTCGTTTTTGGCTGTATGTTATGTTATTGTCAGACTGCCAACTGTCACGACGAAGTTGGCTAACTCGACGGTTGCGGTGTAATTTCCCCAACTCCCGATGGGTTCGCTCAGATTAACAACTAATGGGTTATACGATGAGAATTGAGTTGTAAGAGCGCTCAGACTAGCAACTGGACAGCCGTGATAGCAGGAAGTTGGCCAACCTGGTCATGGCAGTTGGTAGTCTGAGAATAGCATTATGCTAGCCTCTGACTACTAGTTGTTGGTGGGTTTTTTGTTGTTTTTTTTTTTTTTTTGGGGGGGGGGGGGGGTAAATGTCATTCCACGTTAGCGTATGCTTGGCGCAAACCTACGAATTATAACAGACTCGACCTGCACATATCAAGTCGCCAATAATCGGTAGATGTGTGCCAAGCATTAGAAAACCACAAATGATAGAATCCAGCCAAAACTGAGCAGACGTGTATAGAATTTTGACGATTTAATTACGTACAGCGAAGACACACGAGCTTATTAAAAGTGTAGGTGTGTTTGTGTTTTGCATTTTGTCACGGGGATTCTATAATTCCCGTAACCGAATAAAACACGATTATCAAAATGTCTCTCCTACTTGTATATCTTTTAGATCTCTCTGTAACAGGCTGTTAACCCTAGTATGGCTCGTCTCTAGGTATGATCAGAGATACGATCTTATATAAAGTATATATTATTATTATAGCACGTTAGTTCTCTAGAAAACACAACAAAAACACAATACACTTTGGAATCTGTATTAATCTACGCTGACAAATGTACAGCCGTAGTAGTAAATTAATAACAGCAATAATAACAACCCAGAACTGATCACTTAATTAGTTAATCTCTAGGTGTCTAGTTACACAATATGCGAATCACTTCACCGTTATACCACACCCACACGTGTGATAATTGAGAAACGCTTCCAGGAGAAGTTAATTAATAAAGGAATTACAACACCATTCCTAACTGGTTAATTTTTAATTAACCCTTACTACTCGTTCAGTAACGTGTGATAATTTAGGAACGCTTCTGTGGGAACTTAATTAATAAAGGAATTACAGCTCTATTCCTAACGGGTTAATTTTTAATTAACCCTTAACTACTCTTTCCGTAATCTGTAACACAAAATTAATACTGGTACCTATCACAATAAAGACAATAACCTACAGTTTACCTAGGGTCTTCTAGGATGACTGGCTAAGCTTTATATTACCAAATACTCATATAATGTTAGAACAAAAAGTCTACGATTTACTTCGTCAGATGACCGAAGACACTGTCTAAAGAATATTGGTATAATACAGTATTAAAATATTTAAAGTCACATCAATCACATCAAGGTTATACACAGAGCAGAAATGATATTTACCAAAGTCCAAACGGACTAACGTTCCCAGGAAGCTTCCTAATTCGTTCTCCTAGATATCTCTAAATCCTAGCTATTTATTCCAAAATCAGAATTGGCCTGGGGGAACAAGGCGGTACCTCCCCCTATCATCTGATATTCACCTCTACTAGAGTAGTTATACTTCTCTCTGATCGTCAGACTTACTGACGCCATCGTCGCCAAAATCACGGTTGTAAAACCGCACTCGCAGAGGTATTACGTAACTACTCGCCACATGGCCTCCACAGCGGGACTAAGTGCATATTGGAATGTCCGATCGTGCGAAGTATTACGTAACAAGTTGCCCATCTGGGCTACGGGCAATAAACTGCACACGGCCCTCTAACACAATTAAAATCGCCACAGGCGAAACAAATTTAAGAGAATGTACCGTCACACATTTGTAAAACGATCTGTTATGAAATATGGTGATCAAGTGACCGCAGCTTTAAAGAAAAACTCAAAACATACAGTTCTAATAAATTCACGTTTTCACCATCAACAGATATGGGATTTTTATTTATTTGTTATTAATTTTGTTTTAACAATAATAATTTTAAAATCATGTTTTGCCTTAGCATACTGTACAAAACAATGTTTTAAGAATTTTTTTGAAGAAATCGTACAATTGGTACAAAAACATAATCACTACAAACATACACTAGCAAGTCGTCATTCATCAACTACAGTACATGACATACCAATAGTCAACTAGAACGGCATTGTTTGTTTCTTATAGGTTGTACTATATCGAATAAACATATAGGCGTACGGGCTCCCATTTTTGTAGGGGGTGGGGTGGGGCAGACTGATTTTTGCCTGAGTTAAACAATGTATGTGCCCGAATCTGGATTATAACGTTTATTCATATTAGCATTACTGCCAAAAAGCTATATATGGTTGCGAACGAATCGCCACACATTTTTACATGGGTTACAATTAATATTTTAGGTAGAATAATGAAATTACACGGTGAAGAGTGTTCAGGTCAGCTTATTTTGCCCGAATTTCTCTTCTTTTTTCCCCCAAATATAAGGATTTTCTCCAGTTGCACCCCTCCCCTCCCCGCCCCCTGTCTCGTACGCTTATGCAAATACAATCCCATAGGCCACAATGTTCTGTGTTTAAAAACACTATATGCAATATATCAACCAAAATAGGCCCCATAAATATCAGTACTTCAACCCCTTCCTAAACAATGTCGAACCTTTCATGGCTCATTTTCGATAAATCCGAATGCTTGCGTCGCATGATCGAACCACCTCAGTGAATCCATTTGGTTTTTTCCTGTTCCATCCAGTGCACAACAACTGGTCAAATGTCGTGGTATGGGTTTTTCTGCCTGTGGGAAAGTGCATATAAAAGATCCATTGTTGTATTAAGGAAATATGTAGCGGGTTTCCTCTGGTAACTGTGTGTCAGAATAACCATATGTTTGACATCCAATAGCCGATGATTAATTAATCAATGTGCTCGGGTGGTGACGTTATAGAAAACAAACAAACAAACAAAATTGATACAACTTTTTATACTTTACTGTGGTGACGCCATCCACAACCTGCAATCAGTAAAACTGACAGAAAAACGTCTAGGCGGTCACCTATGCCTAGTTGTCTTTGTTGTTGGTTTGCGTACTGTACACTACAGCAAAGCGATCGTTCATGAACGAGATTCAATTTGTGTGTGTGTATATATATATATGTATTTAAAAAATCATCATCCATGACCAGAAGGTGGTTTAATCTTCATACACTCCAACATGACATTAACTTCAACTTTGTTCCAGATAAACTGTTGATGATTTATCAGTAGCCTACTGCAAAAGCAATCGTTCATGAACAAAATTAAATTTTTGTTAAAATAAAAAATTAAAAAATTAAATTCATCATCCATGACCAGAAGGAAGTTTAGTCTTCATACACTCAAATATGACATTAACTTCAACTTAGTTCCAGATAAACTGTTGATGATATACCAGCAACACGAAACACACCAATTTGTCGGATTATCACACAATAACAAACACTGGTCACTATTCATAGGTCATGTTGACGCTGCTTTACTACCCTCAGACTTCTCCGAGTGTTCGCTTGGGATGTATGGTCCTGAAAAAATTAAAATAAAGGAAGGTTAATTATAAGAAAGTGAAATTTTGTTTTGTTTAACGACACCACTGGCGCACATTGATTAATTAATCATCGGCTTTTGGATGTCAAACATTTGGTAATTCTGACATGTAGCCATAAGAGGAAACCTGTGACATTTTTGCTAATGCAGCAATTAAGGGATATTTTATATACACTTCCCCACAGACAAAAAAGCACATACCACGGCCTTTGACCAGTTGTGGTGCACTGGTTGGAACGAGAAAAACCCAATCAGTTCAATGGATCCACCGAGGTGGTTCGATCCTGCGATGCAAGCACCTCAAGCGAGCACTCAACCAACTGAGCTAAATCCCGCCCCTGGTTAATTCTAAGAGAGCAAAGGACTATAAACGAACACTTAGCATAGAAAACAACAGCTATTTCGAATCCAACATGGTTATTAATCTCAGTCTGTTGAGTGTTCGCTTGAGGCGCTTGCGCCGCAGGATCAAATCATTTCGATGGATCTATTTAACTGATTGATTTTTTCTCCTCGTTCCAACAGTGCAGCACAACTGGTCAAAGGCTGTGGTATATACTTTCCTTTCTGTGGGAAAGTGCATTAGGGGAAACTTTAACGGGTTTCCTCTGATGCCACAGAACTTTAGTTTGATTATTCTCGAGTCCAGTCATGACATTAAATTTATATGTTGTTGACCAGTTCCAACGTGTCACGTGGGTACACACTTTGCTATACGTCACCACAAGAAAGTACAGCGCAGGTTCGTTTCGCATAGAGGCGTCGGGTTTCTTCTTGACACGTTGGTACTGGTTAACAACATTTAAGTTTAATGTCATGACTGGACTCGAGAATAATCAAACTGTGGCATCAGATTCAGGACAAATGTGTGTTTTAGACACAGTAGTTTGCGACCATTTGGTTGTCGACGACTGCCAAATCATTACATAAGAGTTTCCTCTAGCCTTCCCCTACATATCAATATCAATAAGGGGAGGGCTGGAGGTGACTCGAGCTACCTAAAATGGTGAAGTTTCAAATAAAATGCATTAAAACAATTTTATTGCAAAACGATCAATCTGTCACTCTCCTGAAATTGTCCAGGCGAGTGTGAAGAAGAATAAAAATGACCACTTGCTTTTCCTGGCAAAGACTAATTTAATAAATTCTAAAATTAACCAAAACTTTGGTGGACCTTTATATTAATGGAGGAATTACAAAGCGAATGTTCTAACGTGACGGCTTAAATTTCCTTTTCATTTAGCAGTACGGTTACCGAGTAATAGCCTTCTTTTTTTAAAATTACAGTTTCTGAAAAATTTCAAAGAAAATATGGTTAGATAGTTGTATTCTAGCAAAACAAATTTACCTGGGCTTGTGGCGACAAATGGGTATAGTTGTGGTTTCGGCAAGGGCTGTTTTATTGGATAACCGTGTTTCTCCTTGTACGGTCTAACAAAACTGTAATAAATCACTGGGAAAAAGTATATACCAAGGCACCCTCCCGTAAAAGCGAAAATAAAAATACGAGCATGTTTTGCTGATTTAAACCTAATCCCCATGGTGATTATTTACTCAACAAACAAGACACACGTCAGGGTCATGCGGTCCGTGTTTTACACCCGACGCTAGTTAAGTTAAAGTTATGGTCTCATACCACATTTTACATTCTCGTAAATAATAAGAAAACGTAAAACACGTTGGTCAGAATATTTTTAGTGACAGTGATGAGAAGAGAAATAGATACAACTCATAGCGTTAAAAACGTAAAAGATCGACGTAGAAGAATATTTCCTTATTTTGCATAATTGTATTTCTTAGATCGACATTGGAACTCCAAAATAGAATGAGGAAAATACTACAGAAGAAAGAAAGAAACTGTCGGTCAATAGGTGAGGTCACTCGGCGCCGTTTTTGAATGCTGTACAGGTGTTGTTAGTGGTACGCCATGGATCCCAGTAAGTGTCTACCATTTGAAACTTAATAAGTCAGATTTATCAACTTGCCCATTTATGCAGTTGTCTTTTCTGGAATATTTACAATGAATGCACGGTCCGCTGTTGATGGGGGGATGGGGTGGGGGGGGGGCTCCTCCAGAAAAAAAAAAATGGGTTAGGTTTAAGAAAATCATACAGTAATACTAACGTAACTAAGAGTCATTAATTTTATCAAACGGTTAACTTAAAAAATAAAATCATACGCGTATGAGACAGGGTTACTGAGGGTAGCAGGGTGGGGGGAGGGGACAACTGCTCCCATACTGGGGCCATAGTAGTTCATCAAGATAAACGTCTCTGGCATGATATTTATTACTGTGATATTTATTGCTGTGCGGATAAATGTCAAAATGTTAAAAAAAATGGACCGTAGATGTTTACCTTGGGGAACTACTGCCCCCAGTGCTAGAGCAAATCATCAAATTCGGGCAAAAATGATAGAAAATTAGCCGACGTGAACCCATTTCAACATATATTTCCATCTACCCCGAGTACTCTGACTGTAAGAGAGCTAGACGGACATTTGGACATAAGTACGCTCTCATTACAGTCAGAGACCAAGCTATATATTATTTTGGCAATTGCCGACAACCAAAAAGTTGGCAAAGATTTCCACTCTTAATACCACAAAAATCCTATGTTTGACGTGAAATACCTTTACATCGATCATTTTCGAGTTGATTGATTAAAAGAAATTCAGATATGAATCACTAATACACACACTACAGAAAGAAACCCGACAGCACCCACATTCAGCTAAGCTTCGGCAAACTCCGGACAGCAGAATTCTAAGTTCGCCGACCTATATCGTGACGATGCGTCACATGATTGCCCACTCAGCCATTCCGTCTTCCAGGGGCCATCTCAAAACGACATGAGCCCGACAATCACCAAAAAAAAGTTTGTTTTGTGTAACGACACCACTACAGCACATTGATTCATTAATCATCGGCTACTGTATGTCAAATATTTGGTAATTTTATCACTGTGTTAGATAGGAAACCATTAGCCAACTCTTCCATGTTGTAACAACGCTTGGTATGAGACGGCCCCTGTAACTTGCACACGGCGAAATCACCCAGTGGGCGATCACATGATCTACGTCACGAAATAGGTCACAGAGCTTTGTAATTCTTGCGTCAGAGTGTCACGAAGCGTAGCTGAATGTGGGTACTGTCGGATTTCTTTCTGTAGTATGTGTATTAGTGATTAATATGTGGATTTTTTTTAATCAGGTAACTCGAAAATGATTATGTAAAGGTATTTGACGTCAAACATAGGATTGTTGTGGTATTAGAGCGGAAATCTTTGCCAACTTTTTGGTTGTCGGGAATTGCCCAAAAAAATACACAGCTTGGTCTCTGACTGTAATGAGAGCGTATTTATATCCGTCTAGCTCTCTTACAGTCAGAGTACTCGGGCTAATTTCCATCCTACCCACAATAGTGGTTGTAATCCATGTAAAAATGCAAAGTTCATTGCAAACCTATTTAGCTGTTTGGCAGTACTGCAATTCTTACTGTTTTTAAAAGACAATTTTTTTTAATTATATACTGATTCAGGCATTTTTGTTGAATTCGGGCAAAAATTGGCATGCCCCTCTAACAAAATAGGATCCCGTACGCTTATGGTATGACATCATAAAAGTTTTTACCCTTGAGCAGAAACATCTGCCGTCAAATTTAATCACAAACACGCATTCAATTGACGATAGATGTCAAATCAATCAATCAAACATTTGACTTGTGCTTACATCCACTGAAGATTCAAGCACGACTGTCATGGGCAAATCTTCTGAGATTCCCTGGTGGATGTTTCAAAGATGGGGAGGGGTGTGTGTGTGTTGGCAGATGTTTTGGACCCCTGCGCGTGCTGTAACCTCACCGTGGTGCAGGGGTGTAACATTTTCTTTGAGAATGGCCAATACAGCACAAAATTGAAGTTTTGAGTAAAATTCAGTATCTATCTGTGATATTTGTGTTTTTGCACAGTTCTTTACACTGTTTTTGTTTAAATCTTGAATTTTTATATTGATGTTGATCATCACTTTATTTATTTGCATTACCATAGTTTGACACCCAATAGCCGATGTATTTTTCGTGCTGGGGTGTCGTTAAACATTCATTCATTAATTCATTCATTCACTAAAATAAATCTTTGGCTAGTCCGTTTCAGACTTAATGTTCACCTTGCTGCACTAACCTAGGGCATGCCAAGATTTATTTTAATGATCTATGACAGTGGGTCCATTGGACAGGGAACATTTTGTTCAGTATCGCATCATGATTCGCTACGCAGGTTTCAGAGATCCCTACACAATTATATAAAACATTAAACAGTGGTTACTAATCAATTCTCGGTTGAGTAGAAATATCGCTAATCAAGATTTTGAAAACAAAATATTCCCTAGCTGTTGAGTTATTTCTCGATCCAGCCAGTGCTTCACAACTGGTTTAACAAAGGCTGTGGTATGTGCTGTCCTGTCTGTGCTTTGACACTCGCCATATTCATTAATTGTGAATTTTACTAACAATTGGTAAATGTTTATTTTAATTTAGCAAGAACAATTTGTGTAATAATTGATAACTTCTTGGAAAATAGCTAAAGGTTTTACATTGAGATAATTTGGCAAAATCTTCTGACTTTATCTAAAAATTACAAAATGTTTGACATCCAATAGCCGATGATTAATAAATCAATGTGCTGCAGTGGTGTCGTTAAACAAAACAAACTTTATGTTTTAAGTATATTTTTGATTTTAAAAAAAAAAAAAATCTGAATCTATGATTTATGTTTACATAACTTGTACTTGCAAACATTCCTTTCTTTTGGCAGGTTCACCTTCACCTTTAATGGATGAGAATATTGAACTGAGACGAAAGCTAGAGGTTTGGATTTTATTGATGGCAGCTGCTCCTGTGGGGTGGGGGTGGGCACATCAGGGCTTGAACATAAGTGGGCATTTTTTAATCCGAAAAGCAAGCAACGGCATCTGTAATGGCAGGGTTGAAAAGTAGCAGCGACCTTTATTGACTAAGGGCGACTAAGAATTTTACAAAGGTAGTCCTTAGGCAACCATCGATTTTAAGGTCTGACCAGTATGGTACTGGTTAACAAAAATCCCACTGAAACTGTGACAAAACACACCGCGTCTGTGTTGGCTCGAACTACAGCAACAGAAGACATAGAACATGCTCTATATTTTGACAGCACCAGACTCGGCTTCTGTGGTTTTGGGTGAGGTCTTTCTAAAAATAAGACTCAAAATGTATTGCAGACACTGCATGTATTTTTAAAATCTGCAAGTCGTCGGTTTATTGCAATGGACTGGATATGCCATAATTATCTAGTAGACCTACTTTTTGACAGTTGTTATTCAGTGTTATGGTAAAAATGAACCATATTTAATTAGCTTATTTCAGAATTTATCTTGTAGTTTGAACTCACACTAACGTGAGCGCATGCACACATATAAAAATAACAATGAAATAACTGAATTACATGAGCAGGGCAGTCGAATGTGCGTTTGGTAAAATAGTGGATTATTCAAAGGATCTCTATCTAGTGCCTCGTCTTACACCGTCACAAAGTATATTTCATCCCTCTTGTATTGTCGCAAAGAGGACTGCCACTCCCAGACTAATTTACTAATGTACGCGCTGTTCTACCTTTAGTCTCCCCTCCCCCCTGCATTATATTTTATTTTAGGTATTGTCTCTGTCAAGTTGCATACCTTGGCTATTCTAGCATTTTGTCTTCACCCCTGTATTAAAAATGATATTTAATCTGTATAATGTAATGGTAATTTCTAAAGAAATTTTTTTTCTCATTAAATGAAACGGACTATGTAGGGTGAGCATATGGTTATTATTCAACAAAGAACATTCTAGTTTTGATGTTTGCTGTACAATTAAATTTCAGTGTGATAATTGTAGGGCTAGTTGAATTTGAGCAGGGCCAGTAACATTTTTCTTCAACTGGCCCTGCTGGCAACCATGCTTTTCGTGTTAATTTTCAACACTGTAATGGCTCAGAACACCCGGTCTCTGAGAATTAAAAAATTGCGTAAACTATTTATGGGTTACGCTAAAACAAATTCAGATAACCCATTTCATTTTTAGGTAACCCGTCTGGATCATGTAAATGATGTCAAAAATTCAGTGCGCAAATGAAAAACGGGTTACACAAACTATCCGATGTCGGCGACAGTCACTTTTCACACCCTTGTTTTGGCTTTGTACGCAATAAATCTAGCATATCTTACCATAATTTCACTTGAAATGCATACTTGGTAAAAGGTACAATTTTGAAATCACAAGATTTTCTTGAAACAAATTCAGGTGCATTACTAATTGAGCTACATCAACCACCAACAGCCAATGATTTATCATTGATAAATCGATGTGCTCTAGTTGTGTCATTAAACAAAACAAACTTTTTCTACTTGCCTTGATGGAGGGTACAATCATTAGTTTCTACCCTGGTCATGGTGTAAAATTTATTTATTTATTATATATGCAAGGTGTTATTTTACCCATTGTGTAAAACTTATTTATTTTATATGCAGGATGATATTCTACCCATTGTGTAAAATGTATTTACTTTATACGCAGGGTTCAAACATCAATTTGTGACCCACTCATTTTTTTAAAAACCACTGTGGGTAAATGGCCCACTGACAACAGTTTTGATCCGCCCCTACCCCTGATCCGCCCCTACCCCTCCCCCCATGGCAATTTGATTTTCTAAAATTGCATAAACATGAAACGTTATTTTGCTGTATGAAGTCTATTAAAGTCTATGAAATTATGTACAGAATTGTGTATACATTTTGCCATCATTGTAGAGCTTAATTATGATGGCATTAATTTTTATATTATTTTGTCCAGGGGGTGGGACGTAGCCCAGTGGTAAAGTGCTCACTTGATGCGCGGTCGGTATGGAATAAATTGTCATCGGTGGGCCCATTGGGCTATTACTCGTTCCAGCCAGTGCTCCACGACTGGTATATCAAAGGCCGTGGTATGTGCTATTCTGCCTGTGGGATGGTGCATATTAAAGATCCCTTGCTACTAATGGAAAAAATTTTTCCTCTCTATTACTGTGTCAAAATGACCATATGTTTCACATCTAATAGCCGATGATTAATAAATCAATGTGCTCTAGTGGTGTTGTTAAACAAAACAAACTTTAATTTTTTTCCCCAAAGCACAAGAATTCCATCAGTGACACCCCTGACCTTTGGCAATTTATATCACAACGATCGATATGCAGGATATGCAGACCAACCGCACATCAGGCATGCGCTTTACCACTGGGCTACATCATACCCCCCCCCCCCCCCCCCCCCCCCCGGCTGACCAAGAGCTAGCCCTGTAAAGAGTGTGTTTGTTTTATATGCAGGATGCCATGCAGGAATTGCATACGACAAAGCAGAGTCTGGCGCTGAAGCAACAGCTAGAACACTTCCTGCAGGAGGAGCTGGAGGAGGTGGAGAAAATGAAAATGGCTGAGGCGGAAGTAGCGGTCAAGAAAGAAGACCCAGAATATAAAAAACAGGTATGTTTGCAGGTCTCTGAAAATTGAACATTCTGTCAGTCGTTCGCGTACGTCATTTGTGGGTTATGCAAAAACCCCATTTCGTTTTTTACATAACCTGTCACGATCATGTAAGAGAATATCATGAATTCAATGTGTGGACGAAAAATGGGTTACGTTTATGGGTTATGCAAAACCCCATTTCGTTTTTACATAACCCGTCACGATCATGTAAGAGAATATCATGAATTCAATGTGTGGACGAAAAATGGGTTACGTTTATGGGTTATGCAAAACCCCATTTCGTTTTTACATAACCTGTCACGATCATGTAAGAGAATATCATGAATTCAATGTGTGGACGAAAAATGGGTTACGTTTATGGGTTATGCAAAACCCCATTTCGTTTTTTACATAACCTGTCATGATCATGTAAGAGAATATCATGAATTCAATGTGTGGACGAAAAATGGGTTACGTTTATGGGTTATGCAAAACCCCATTTCGTTTTTTACATAACCTGTCATGATCATGTAAGAGAATATCATGAATTCAATGTGTGGACGAAAAATGGGTTACGTTTATGGGTTATGCAAAACCCCATTTCGTTTTTACATAACCTGTCATGATCATGTAAGAGAATATCATGAATTCAATGTGTGGACGAAAAATGGGTTACGTTTATGGGTTATGCAAAACCCCATTTCGTTTTTACGTAACCCGTCACGATCATGTAAATTATATCATAAATTCAATGCGCGGACGAAAAATGGGTTACGCAAACTAAATTTACGTGAGCGACGAGCGATCGAATCTGTCGCTCTCACTGTGTAAAAGTCTTTGAAAGTGGCAGGTTGAAGTTTTGGAATTTGTTTGGTCTGTATGAGCGCGATCACACCCGTGCACCTTAAAAGGCAAGGTCTGGCACGGTCGGTCTGGGATCGATCCCCGTGGGTGGATCCATTGCACTATTTTTCGTTCCAGCCAGTGCATCAAAGTTTGTTTTATTTAACAACACCACTAGAGGACATTGATTTATTAATCATCGGCTAATAATTGGATGTCAAACATTTGATAATTTTTAACATATAGTCTAAGAGACTACATTTTTTCATTAATAGTAAGGGATCTTTTATATGCACCATCCCACAGACAGGATAGCAAATACCACAGCCTTTGATATACTGGTTGTGGTGCACTGGCTGTGGTATGTGCTATCCTGACTGGGATGTTGATTATAAAAGATCCCTTACTGCTGATGATTAGTCAATCAATGTGCTCTAGTGGTGTTGTTAAACAAAACAAACTTTAATTAATCAATGTGCTCTAGTGACATTAAACAAAAACAAAACTTTAATTAATCAGTGTGCTCTAGTGGTGTTGTTAAACAAAACAAACTTTAATTAATGTTCTCTAGTGGTGTCATTTAAAAACAAAACTAATTAATCAATGTGCTCTAGTGGCGTTGTTAAACAAAAACAAAACTTTAATCAATCAATGTGCTGCAGTGGTGTCATTAAAAAAACACCTTAATTAACCAATGTGCTCTAGTGGTGTCGCTAAACAAAAACAACTTTTTTTTCTTTATTTTTCATTTTTATTTGATCTTCACATGGGGCGGGACGTAGCCCAGTGGTAAAGCGTGGCCGGTCTGGGATCGATCCCCGTCGGTGGGCCCATTTGGCTATTTCTCATTCCAGCCAGTGCTCCACGACTGGTATATCAAAGTCTGTGGTATGTACTACCCTGTCTATGGGATGATGCATATAAAAGATCCCTTGCTGCTGATCGAAAAGAGTAGCCCATGAAGTGGCGACAGCGGGTTTCCTCTCAATATCTGTGTGGTCCTTAACCATATGTCTTTAAATAAACCATTTCTTTCTTTTTCTTTGATCTTCATAGGGGTGCACAAATGTGAGATTGTGATGGTTGTCTGGTGGGCAACCAGTAGCTGAAGTTTGGTTGCCCATCATCATCTCTTGGTTGCCTACATATTTCTTAAAAGTTTTATGAATATAATTTTGAACTGTCATTAAAATGAAATTAAAATATTTTTATTATTATCATTACTTATCAGTTTAGTGTTATTCCTTTTTTAACATTATTTATCTACAGCTCATCTTCGCTTGGGCTGTCACGGTCAGTTCTACTGGGTTTTCAATTATTAAAACAAAGTGTTTCAAAGGCAAGCTAATCAATTTGGGAAGGGGTACAGGGTAGTTCAACAATTACCTGACAGATACAAATCAGGCTTTTATACCCCCTCCCTACCACAACATCGTGTAATGCTGGGGGAAACATGCACAAACACGTGCGCGTACATACACTTCACCCCCTCCAAAAAAGGGGGCAAAAAAACTCTGAAATTATATAATACTCATTTCAATGGCGGCATCATCCATTCCCAAAGATTGTGACGTACTTTAGCCAACATTATTCAGCGCAAATTTTTAACGACTGCTTAACATCTGTGTAGGAGATCGAACAAGTTAAACACGAGTAATATTACAAGATAATGTTTTTTAAAGAATACATAGTTCTTAACAAACAACCCCCACCATTCAGTAATGCGTACAATTCCAATGACACTCAATGCCGCAGGAATTGCTTAATTGTTTAACGGTTCCTTAGAGTGAGAAAGCACAGGAATACTCAGTAAAACAGTGTACACGTGGCGATCATGAGTACCAGGCCTGAATCCACATTTTCAGTGATACCAAACATTTTGTCTCAAGTCAAATCGACCCTATACTAGTTTGTTCCTATCCGGATTATTTCACCACCAAACACATATTTCATATTGACGATGTTATTAAACCATTTAACAAAAATACAATTTAATTCATGAAAATACAAAGAACTTAAAACATGAAAAACAAAATGCAGAACTTGTTATGAAGTAAAGTTAATAATGACAACATTTAAGAAATATTTCATTATTAATTAGACTAAAGCTTGCCAGATGGTAACTAAAAAATTCACATTCGGTAAGCACAAGTCGTCAGTATTGAGATGCGTCAACAAGGTTTTTAGGGTGAAAAGGAAATATTTTGTAGTGTGAATTGGTAGGAACCAGCTAGTTTGGGGATGAAATATCTAGCATATGGCTTTTACAAACGCCTCCTGCCAAAATCATGCATGGTGGATGCTGAGTGGATGGCAGCGTTAGGGTGGATATTTATATCGCCTGTCAGTCAAGTTGTCAGTGCCGATACTTTTGAATTGCCCGTGAGTGTCGTGAAGTTTTGTTTTTCATTTTATTTGTTTTATGATTTTCTGGGTTGCCCATCGGGCAACTGTTTGACAAAGAATGGTTGCCCGCAACATATTTAGGTTGTCCCCGGCGTGCGGACAACCGGTTTGTGCACCCCTGTCTTCACATAGTACACATAAAATGTGGTTATAATTACAATATACAGTATATGTAAGAGAAAAAAAATGTTTACATACACAAATATCATAAGATACACTTATGACTGTCAAACAAAACTTTAATTAATCAATGTGCTCTAGTGGTGTCGTTAAACAAAAACAAAATTTTCAACTTTTATTTTTCAGATCCAGGAGCTAGAGAATGAACTTGACAACAGAGAGGTGATTATGGAACAGCTTGAAGAGCGAGTGAAACAGCTGGAGAATGCCCTCGAGGAGCAGATAGACCAGTCTGTGTCCAAGTCCTTCAGTCAACACAGTCAGGGGGAACAACTCTCCTTCAACGAAGAGATCTTCAACTTGAATGAGGACAATGTGCGTAATATTAATCTTTATTATATAACATTTAGTGAAATATCTTAAAATATCAGTGAAATAAAATTGTTATCAGTCACTCAATGACGATAACACATTTTAGAGTGAAAATTTAAGATGTGTTATCGTCACTGTAGAAAGTGTTATCTTTACTGTAAGAAAGCCGGAACTATTTTGCTGCTGGCATTTTAAAAATAAAGGTAAATTGCCAAAAGTTATATAATAAATAGAAAATTTCATGTTTCTTGTCAAATATAATTTATATCTCATCTTGTGAAGTTTGAAATCATCACACTCGTCGTGCAAGCGCGACTCGTGAGATATGATTGCAAAGTTCACTCGATGAGATATAAATCATATTTGACTAAAAACATGAAATATCCTCTATTTATGTTTCTAAGTTTGATATAGAGTGTTTTTCGGTATCGTCAGTATCATAACTTAGGAATACACATTGTATTATGCAAGCATAGACATTATTTTTATTCCTAATGTATGATATTGACAATACCGAAACACACAAGGGTAATAATCTCTTTATCATATAATCTCAAGCTTCATACAACGTGTTTGTGTAAACGATATAAGCAATTTTAATTCTAGTCCGTCATTAGGCGATATTCAAATGACGTTAGAATATGTGACATGATTTCTTTTTTAATGGAAATGACGTCATTATGGATATCCTTACATAAAAATAAACGTTTGCTTAACATGTTTTGTTTTCAGAAGGTTGGACTGTTTCCAGTGTGAACTGTTTTTGTTTGATGACTATGAATGCATACGTCAGTTACAGAGTGTCACTTTAGTATGGTTGCTTAAATGTCACTAAACGTAGTGCTGTGACCTCGATTAATTTACATCTAATTTGCAAAGTAATCAAATTCTGAAGGTATGTGATCTGAAAAATACCACATACTTTGATTACACTAGATATGCTAGATAATATATGATAAACATGTTTATTATCCACATAGTTCAAGATATACAGGAACATAAAACCAGTATGACACGTGTAATAATGATTTCATGTATACAACAAATGATGTAATTTTGGGAAGTGACATCATAACATTATACGGCTTCTCCAGTCTTAGCTCTGTGTAAATGCTTACCAAACTGACATCATTTCGTAACATGCTGTCATTTCTTCTAGTTATGTTTGAAACTTTGTGATTTGTGATCAATGAAATCAAACATTACTTATATTTTATTGTTTAGACTATCCATTTACGTACAACCAAAGTGTTTCTGGTCATCCTGATGTTTCTAATATTACAAAATGTATTTTTCATATTTCTAAAAATGCACGTGCGTCTGAGAAGTAATGATTATGGAGTCGCATTTTAGTATATTTTTAAGGGTATTTCAATGTTACCGACTCTTGTTTCACTCTGTTGTATCCAAATTTTGTAAATTAACCAAATTTAGTGTCCATTTTTATGGGTTGAAACTAGAGTCTAGGTGAAAAATATGCCTTAGTCTTTAAAAACTAAGGCCTGTCCCTTTAATTATTATTATTATTTGTTTTGTTTGTTACTACAGGAAAAGTTGAAGGAACTGGTATCAGAAATTCAAACAGATACAGAGAAGCTGAAGCATGACAAAGCCAGGATGGAGAGAGAGAATGCCAAAAAGGATGTCATGATCGAAGAAATGAAGTGCGAGATAGCTTCATATGCAAACTTGTTAGAAGTGAGTTAAAGCTTGTTTCATTTTATTTTATTATTTTTCTTTGAAAACAATAAGTGGCGGATCCAGAATTTTGTAAAGGGATGTCAATTTAAAAAATAATTTAATCCTAAGGGCAATTTGAGTTTGTTGACGGCAAACGAGCAGAGATCCCTGAAAGGTTAAAGTTTTTTTTGTTTAACAATACCACTAGAGCACATTGATTTATTAACCATCGGCTATTGGATATCAAACATTTGGTAATTTTGATATACATGTAGTCTTAAAAAGGAAACCCATTACATTTTTCCATTAGTAGCAAGGGATATTATGTATGGACTATTCCACAGACAGGATAGCACATACCATGGCCTTTACTATACCAGCTGTGGTGCACTGGCAGGAACCAAAAATAAAAAGTGAGTTGGTACAGTTATATAAATTCAAGTTAAAGTTTGTTTTGTTTAACGACACCACTAGAGCACATTGATTCATTAATCATCGGCTATTGGATGTCAAACATTTGATAATTCTGACATGCAGTCACCAGAAGAAACTTGATACAATTTTCCATTAGTAGCCAGTGATCTTTTTGCACCATCCCACAGACAGGATAGCACATAGCCGTGGCTATACCAGTGGTGGTGCACTGCCTGGAACGAGAAATAAGAAGTGAGTTGGTACAGTTGTCAAATAGATTGTCCCGAGTTTTTAGACATCAATGGATAACATCTAGCTCATTCAGTTGATATAGCCTTTTTTGGAATACGAGTATCTGTATAAACAAGATGAAGAGATGGAAGTTAGCTGCCTTTCGTTGGAATTAAAAAAAATTTTTTTTACCAAATAAGGAGCATGTCCTCAATTGAAAAATATTTCAGCCATTTTTTTTCGAGGGTCGCTTTCATCCCTAAAGGTGTTTGTTGTCACCCTAATGTCTGTAATAGCCCCAACCGTATTTCACCTTCCAATAAGTTTGTACATAATAAAAAAAATATAATGAAGAACTACTCTTTTCCTTCACTTGCACAGGAAACACGGATGCAGAATATTGAACAGAACATGGAGCTGGAGGAAATGAGAATGGTGACCAGTAAACCTGCTCCGAAAGGAAATTCAATTTATGCTGAGGTACAGTATACTACATAACAATTAAACCAACTATAGTTATCTGTAGGTGACTTCTTAATGACGTGTGATTAATTCAGTTTATTCTGAGGTACAGTACACTACATAACAATTAAACCAACTATAGTTATCTGTAGCTGGCTTCTTAATGACGTGTGATTAAATCAGTTTATGCTGAGGTACAGTACACTACATAACAATTAAACCAACTATAGTTATCTATAGCTGGCTTCTTAATGATGTGTGATTATACCTATGTAATCATTTGCACATTTTCCTTATACTTATTGCATGTAGCTGCGAATCTGTATCAGAAAGACTGATTATAACTATGTTTCCTTATGCAGGGCATAAAATTTGATTATTTTCAGACAAACGATATGTCGTTATTGTGGTTTTAGTGTTTGCACGAACGATTTTCTCCAGTCGTTCAGATACAAATGAAAAGGTTAACCGGCAACGGTAATCAAATGAGAATCAAAGATGGGCGATTTTCGTAGCTTTTCTCCAAATTCTAACTTGAAAGCTGCCATTTACATTTCAGCACACTACCCCATCGGTTCTGTTACAGGGGAGTACTTGTTGGCACCAAATAATAGTCTGAACGAAACGGGGATTTCCTGGAAGGAACGGAAAGACCCGAAGTTCTGCGAATCCTCGATTGATCCAATCGATGCTGCAACTCAGTGTTTCATCATGTTCTAATTTCCACTTCGTTATTTTAAAGTCCCTTATTAAACGTACTATTTTCTTCGCTGTGCCGACCGCGATGTCGAGTTCAAATGGATACATTGTTTTGTTTTTCTCACACCTGCAATGCTAGGCCCGTTCTCTTATTATTTTATTCCAAAAATAGTTATATTAGCCAAAACACTTCAGTTTACATTTTCTGACGAGCGATTATAGTTTTTGCACGAACGGTCCGTCGTTCGTGTCGATATTGGTTTTGCATAACCGACAGACGAACGACAAAATCGTTCGTGCCAAATTTTATGCCCTGCTTATGTACGTTTTCTGTGTACGTATTGCGTGAAGCCGCAAATCCATGTCAGTGTTGACATTTTTTTTGTTGGCTTTTTAATTATTTTTTTTATCCCATTGCCTGCTTTCCTTTTCTCCCCTTTCACTTCCATCTCATTTCTTCCCGATCTGCTGATCCTCTTACATGTATCTTTCAACTTCTTTTGCTGTCAACATCTACACCCTAGTCCTTGTCTCTCCATTCGCAACAAGTGTTGGTCTATTGTGGCTATCCATGCCACACCTGCCACTTCCCCGTCAGCTTTAGCTTAGTCTGACCACATCGGAGAGTGTCAGTAGTTACCTACGGCATTGTTAAGAGGCACTTAACCAGCCTCGGTGGTGTCGTGGTTAAGCCATCGGACATGAGGTTGGGAGGTACAGGGTTCGCAGCCTGGTACCGGCTCTCACCCAGAGTGAGTTTTAACAACTCAAGGGGTAGGCCGCTACACCCTCTTCCCTGTCACTAACCACTAACAGTAAACAACTAACCCACTGTCCTGGACAGACAGCCCAGATAGCTGAGGCGTATGCCCAGGACAGCGTGGTTGAACCTTAATTGGATATAAGCATAAAAGTTGAAATGAAAGAGGCATTTGTAACCACCCTAGGGGGCGGGACATAGCTCAGTGGTACAGCGTGCGATTGATCTAGGATCGATTCCTGTCCGTGGGCCAATTGGGCTATTTCTCGTTCCAGTCAGTGCTCAGCAACTGGTGTAACACGTTCCATGGTATGTACTATCTTATCTGTGGGATGGTGCATATAAAAGAACCCTTGCTGCTAGGGGTGAGACGTAGCCCAGTGGTAAAAGCGCTCACTTGATGCACGGTCGGTTAGGGATCGATCTCCGTCAGTGGTCTATTTCTTGCTCCAACCAGTGCACCACAACTGGTACATCAAAGGTCGTGGTATGTGCTATCCTGTCTATGGGATGGTGCATAAAAAAGATCCCCTGCTGCTAATTTAAAAGAGTAGCCCATAAAGTGGTCATAGCAGGTTTCCTCTCATAATATCTGTG
Organism: Gigantopelta aegis; assembly: GCF_016097555.1. NCBI lineage: Eukaryota > Metazoa > Mollusca > Gastropoda > Neomphalida > Peltospiridae > Gigantopelta > Gigantopelta aegis. The sequence goes on from NC_054711.1 coordinate 19,440,205, forward strand.
TGGTCCATAACCATATGTCCGACACCATATAACCATAAATAAAATGTGTTGAGTGCGTCGTTAAATAAAACATTTCCTTCCTTCCTTGTAACAACTAACTGTCTTTCCTTTTCGTTTGTTGTCTTTAGCTAGATGACCGTCGCGTTGCATCGGAGAAACTGCTGGCAGCACTGCAAGTCCAGGTGAAAACAATTCAAGCAAAATACTGCCAGGAACACAGAAATAACCACAGGCTGAGGGTATGTCTTGTGACAATTATGATGTTAGTACCATGAACTGTACTGAAATAACCACAGGCTGAAGGTACGTCTTGTGACAGTGACGTTCATACCTTGAACTGTACTGAAATAACCACAGGCTGAAGGTACGTCTTGTGACAATGACGTTCATACCATGAACTGTACTGAAATAACAAAAGGCTGAAGGTAAGTCTTGTGACAGTGACATTCATACCTTGAACTGTACTGAAATAACCACAGGCTGAAGGTAAGTCTTGTGACAGTGACGTTCATACCTTGAACTGTACTGAAATAACCACAGGCTGAAGGTAAGTCTTGTGACAGTGACGTTCATACCTTGAACTGTACTGAAATAACCACAGGCTGAAGGTACGTCTTGTGACAGTGACATTCATACCTTGAACTGTACTGAAATAACCACAGGCTGAAGGTAAGTCTTGTGACAATGACGTTCATACCTTGAACTGTACTGAAATAACCACAGGCTGAAGGTACGTCTTGTGACAATGACGTTCATACCTTGAACTGTACTGAAATAACCACAGGCTGAAGGTAAGTCTTGTGACTGACGTTCATACCTTGAACTGTACTGAAATAACCACAGGCTGAAGGTATGTCTTGTGACAGTGACGTTCATACCTTGAACTGCACTGAAATAACAACAGGCTGAAGGTACGTCTTGTGACAATGACGTTCATACCTTGAACTGTACTGAAATAACCACAGGCTGAAGGTACGTCTTGTGACAATTATGATGTTCATACCTTGAACTGTACTGAAATAACCACAACCTAAAGTCTTGTCTTGTGACAATGATGTTCATACCTAGAACCGTGCTAGGAGTGGGATCTAGCTCAGTTGGCAGAGCGTCGAGGATGAAACCTCAGTGATCCGTTCGCCCTCTCCATCTGCTATATTTGAGGGCCATAACTCTGTCATAGACGGGCAAATCCCAATGAAACTGAAACTGAAATCTGTACGTCAACATGACAGAGCTATATGCCAAATGTCGGCTTGAGACACTGCGAAGGAAAGTCTGGTGAACCATGTGCAGAACACTGATACTGCAGCGAGACGTAGCCCAGTGGTTTACGCAAAATGTCGAGCACCATTTACATAGATACGTAAAAAGGACATGGGTTACATGGATTTATGGGTCATGCAGATTTTCAATTCTCAGATGCCTGATTGTACATGTAATGGAAATTGTAAACCTATACATGTTGGTATAAGTAATACTATAACAGCTGAATGTATAAGGTCTCATTACACAGATGCTATCTGCCACGAAAATCCATGTTAAATTGACCAACTTCAAATGAAGATTGCCAATAGAACGGGTTCTCGTTGGCACTAACAACATACACCATTGTGAACATACATTATATAAGCATTGATTTTCACTTCAAAATTGAGATAGTTTTTAGCTATATGACCTCATCTGGCTGTAGTACCGGTCCGAACAGCTGGTTCAGAAACCCATTCACACCCACTGGCTCTTCCTCTATACACCCATGTCAAGGGGGCAGGGCGTAGCTCAGTGGTAAAGCGTTCGCTTGATGGTCTAGGATCGATCCCCGTCAGTGGAACCATTGGGCTATTGCTCGTTCCAGCCAGTGCTCCACAACTGTAACAAAGGCCGTGATATGTACTATCCTGTCTGTGGGATGGTGCATATAAAAGATCCGTTACTGCTAATCGAAAAGAGTAGCCCATGAAGTGGCAACAGCGGGTTTCTTCTCTCAATATCTGTGTGGTCCTTAACCATATGCCTGACACCATATAACCTTAAATAAAATGTGTTGAGTGTGTCGTTAAATAAAACATTACCTTCCTTCCTTCCCATGTCCAAAAACATTGCATAATAACATGGTCAAAATCGAGCCAGAAGGCTAACCATTGAAAAAGACCAATTAATAGAAGTGAATATGTGAACCACAATATATACTCTTCAAAAAAAGAAACGCAAAAGGGTACAAATGGGTTATAACTCCGATTTTATGTTTCCTACCGGTTCATGCTTTGTGAATATAAGGTCATTGCATGTCCCAAACACATTCCCACGGTTACATTCGATAAAACGCAGCTACTGTACAATAAAGTTCCAAAATGTGAATATTCGCAAAAACGCAGCCATGTGCAAACCATGTCACCACTGCACGTGCATTGTCTGCACGTGCAACATGAACACCGACAGTATAAAAGTGCAGGGTGTTCGCTTGCCTGGCCTCTGTATCTGGCCGACAGTTGACAATCCAGGACATGCCACGTCTCAGTGAACCGCAGAGAAACAATGCCATCGGCCGCTAGACGCCAATCCTCGGCCGTTGCCAGGGCATTCCATGTATCCCCAAGCACCATCTCCAGACTGTGGGACCGTTACCAGCAACATGGATCAACACGTGACCTCCCTAGATCCGGTCGACCACGGGTCACTACCCCCGGGCAGGACCGCTACATCCGGTACGCCACCTTCGGGAACGATTGACTACTGCCACCTCCACAGCCGCAGCAATACCAGGTTTGCGCAGGATATCCGACCAGACCGTATGGAACCGCCTACGTGAGGTAGGAATTCGTGCCAGACGTCCAGTTCGAGGTGTCATTTTAACACCACAACACCGTCGACTCCGACTGCAGTGGTGCCAGATTCATCGACAATGGCCTCAACTGCGATGGAGACAGGTGTGGTTCAGTGACGAGTCCCGATTTCTGCTCCGACGTCATGATGGAAGATGTCGCGTGTATAGGCGTCGTGGTGAACGTTATGCGGCAAACTGCGTGCAGGAAGTGGACAGATTCGGCGGGGGTAGTGTCATGGTGTGGGCAGCCATCTCACACACTGGCAGAACTGACCTGGTCCACGTGCAGGGCAACCTGAATGCACAGGGCTACATTGACCAGATCCTCCGGCCACACATCGTTCCAGTTATGGCCAACGCCAACGCAGTGTTCCAACATGACAACGCCAGGCCTCACACAGCACGTCTCACAACGGCTTTCCTACAGAACAACAACATTAATGTCCTTCCTTGGCCATCGATATCACCGGATTTGAACCCAATTGAGCATCTATGGGACGAGTTGGACCGACGCCTCCGACAGCGACAACCACAGCCCCAGACCCTGCCCGAGCTGGCAGCAACCTTGCAGGCCGGGTGGGCCACCATCCCCCGGGACGTCATCCGTACTCTGGTTGCTTCAATGGGCAGGCGGTGCCAGGCAGTTGTCAACACACGCGGAGGCCACACCCGGTATTGACTCCAGATGACCTTGACCTTGGTGGTGTGTCCTATCACTTACTCACAATGGACTAGAGTGAATTGTGAACAATCCTGCAAAATTTGGTAATTATCGGACTCACCATTCAATAATTAAATCAATTCTCCAAATGTTACGACAATGTGGTTTTGCGTTTCTTCTTTTGAAGAGTATATGTCACATCACAGTTAGGAAAAGTAAAGTAAAGTTTGTTTTATTTAACGACATCACTAGAGCACATTGATTTTTTATCTTATCATCGGCTATTGGACGTCAAACATATGGACATTCTGACACTGTTTTTAGAAGAAACCCGCTGTCGCCACATAGGCTACTCTTTTTACGACAGGCAGCAAGGGATCTTTTATTTGCGCTTCCCACAGGCAGGATAGCACAAACCATGGGCTTTGTTGAACCAGTTACGGATCACTGGTCGGTGGAAGTGGTTTACACCTACACATTGTGCCTTGCAGAGCACTCACTCAGGGTTTGGAGTCAGTATCTCGATTAAAAATCCCATGCCTCGACTGGGATCCGAACCCAGTACCTACCAGCCTGTAGACCGATGGCCTGCCACGACGCCACCGAGGCCGGTACTCACAGTTAGGAACTATAGAAGTGAATTGTGTAGTGAGACCTAAGTACTTTTGCAAGCACTATTATCTGGTACAGTCTTGAGATATCTGTGTAGCTTTTCAGTTTATTAGAAAGGAATATGTTTCTTTATTAATTTAGTTTCTCTAATGTTCGATCTTATTCAGGCATGTGATTCTTCTGCTAATTGGTGGAATTCCGCTTTTTAAAAAAACATTCTTTCATTAATTTTCTTTGCATTTTGCACTTGATTACGTGCCGAAGGCACGCATGTATCATTTTCATCTTTTTTAGAAATGTTTCAATCACATGCCTGCTTATTTGATTGCTATCTGATTCTGTATAAAAGAAGGAACTCTTCCCACAATTCCAGATGCAGATACTAACGATGGAGCCAAAGGGTTCAGAGCTGGACTGCGAGGAGAATCGAAACTTGCGATTACAAATAATCCGCTCAAATCACGAAGTAACGACTTTGATTAAGAAGCTGCAAGATTATGAAAAGACTGAAGTATGTAGAAAGTCACATAATTACAAGTACAGGTAGATATCACCCAGGGCTTCTACCAGAGGGTAAAATGGGTATGGCGCCATACCCAGATTTTTTTGCAGATTGTTTTTTAAAAGTTAACCTTTTGACAAAATTAACTACTCTTATCATTAATGTACACTTTTCTTAACCCTAACCCTAAAGTTAACCTACTTTCTTTCTGGGGAAAGCCTGCAATACTCCCTGTTGACTGTGGGGGGGGGGCCTCGCCGAGAAAAAAAATAGGTTAGGGTTAAGAAAATCATACAGTAATGATAAAAGAGTCATTAATTTTGTCAAAATGTCTATTTAATAAAAAAATTAAAATCTGAAAAATGTTTTGGTTATGGTGCCATACCCGTTTTACCATCTGGCAGAAACCCTGCTATAGCTGTACAAAGCAGCGAGAGGCATACAAGGGGATGTGTGGAGTCTTCTAGGATTGTTTGACACTACGATTAAACTATGGTAATAAAACTGTTTTAACGTGTAACTTAAGGTTATAATTGATAATAAAGCCATTATAAACATATATATATATATATATATATATATATATATATATATATATATATATATATATATATATATATATATATATATATATATATATATATATACACAGTTGAATCCTGTTGGCTCGAACCCCATTGGTGCTCGAGAAAGTGTTTGACCCATCAGATAGTTTGACCGAACCATTCGATCAACATCGGATATTTCCGTAACATCAGTTAGAAAGTTGAATTAGATGCATATTATTTTGGTAACTGCAAACTTTAAAATTTCATCAATGTGTTATAATAGGAAAATATCTGAGTGAAAGAATTTATCGGAAATTACGCCGATTATGTGATGCAGAAGCCCTTGACGGTATTAATTAAATGTGGGGTTGCAGAAGTGATGACAGCTGATTAGCTCGCCCATTGTTTCATTTAAAACTGGTCTTGCAGACATGTTCAAAGTAACGCTTAATGCCAAGGCCCGTTTGTGCACTAACTGTTTGATTGGTATCACGGTTCATCTAACAGTTACCGATAGCTGCCTAACAAACTACATTAAGAAGGATTGCATGGCTGTTGTTGCGATTCCCTGATTCATCTATAGTTCGTTCCGCCTAAATAATTAATCCGAAGGTTGTAATAACCATCTGCACAAGTGCAGCAATAGTTGGTCCTTTTCGGTGTTTTCCCATTTAATATTTGATGGATCACCAGTTCAAGAGAAATATAGCTAATAACACAGACAGGACCAATAATTTAGTTCAAGCAAAGGCTTATGTTCGACCCGTCAGCAGTTAATATATGGGTTTACCAAACAAAAAACTCGGGATTTTGTTTTTGGTTTGAGCGTTGCGGTGTGTTCAACCCTTCCGAGATCGAGCCGAGATTCTACTCTAAATAAAATGTGTTGAGTGCGTCGTTAAATAAAACATTTTCATTCCTAATAATAGATGGGTTGTTGTGTTTTCAGTCTGCTCTGTGGAACAAGGTATCTGAGATCTACAGGTCAGAGGGCACAGACAGTGACAGAGAGAAAGCGTTCAGTAACTTTCTTCTTGCCATGCTCAAGAGCAGAGAGTGAGTTACAGTTTACAGTTTGTTTCACGCTGCGCTAAAATCCACTAACCCTTCATAAATCCACTATCCCTCGATAAATCCACTAGCCCTCGATATATCCACCAGCCCTCGATAGATCCACTAGCCCTCGTTAGATCCACTAGCCCTCGTTAGATCTACTAGCCCTCGATAGATCCATTGGCCATCATTAAATCTACCAGCCCTTGATAAATCCACTAGCCCTTGATAAATCCACTAGCCCTCAATAGATCCACTAGCCCTCAATAGATCCACTAGCCCTCAATAGATCCACTAGCCCTTGATAGATCCACTAGCCATCGATAAATACACTAGCCCTCAATAAATACACTAGCCATCGATAAATCCACTAGTCCTCGATAGATCCACTAGCCCTCCATAGATCCACTAGCCCTCCATAGATCCACTAGTCCTCGTTAAATCCACTAGCCCTCGATAGATCCACTAGTCCTCATTAGATCCACTAGTCCTCATTAAATCCACTAGCCCTCAATAGATCCACTAGCCCTTGATAAATCCACTAGCCCTCAATAGATCCACTAGCCCATCGTTAGAGACTGGCCTCTTAAAAGTTTTATAAGCACAGGCCCATTATGAGAACGCCCTTTAAACAAATCATGTCTTTCTTCCTTTCTTTCATGTTAGGAAGGAGCTGAGGGAGACGAAAGCCGAGCTGAGGAGTGAGAGCATGATGTACTGGGATCTCAACAGCAAGTTTATGGAGAAGGAACGGGAGAACTGTCTCCTGGAAAAGACAAAGAAGAAACTGCAATCCCAGATCCTCCAGCTGAACTTTAGGATCGAGGAGCTGCTAGCAAAATATGAACCAGGTTGGTGCAGTCCTTGGTTTTTTAAAAATCCAGGCGAGTGGAAAATCGCACACCTCAATATGCTAAGGCGAGTGAAAAAATCACTCTCCAAAATAAATAAAATAGGCAGTGTAGCTCAGATTGGATTTGGACTGGTACGTCTACAATATTGTCTATTAAACCAGTATTTCCCGATTTGTTCAATAAAGAGAAATACCAGTTTAATGACTGCGTGGAAGTCACTCCCATGTTTTTAAGGTTTAATGTTTTAATATCAGCTACATGAGCTATGAAAAGTGTTGTTTTTTGTAAATAGTGGAAATAAATATACAAATTTATTTTACGCGCACCGTTTGTCGAATGTAACGTGCGCTGTTTTTCACACTCGTCAGATTGAAATTATGTGCACTGTACGAGCGCGATCGCACCTGCACACCTTAAAAAACAAGGTCTCTTGGTGAATGTTAACCTTCTGATTACTGCAGGCGAGATATCTTGCCCGACGTCACGCCAGTCGACATACTGTATACAGTGCATTCCCCAATTCATATTTCCCGCCGTTTTGCACACAACACTCATCGGACATAATGATAGAACACAGGAAATAGATTAACTGAGAGTATGGCAACTTTAGTTCTTTGTTTTTCAATGGAAAATACCTGGGAATTTTTAGTTGTAAAGGTGGTTTTGGGCAAATATTTTCGCTAGATCACAATGGCAGGACGTCACAGTCATTTTGCAAAATCGATACCTGATTGTGACACCTAATTTGATAATTTTACCAACAACAAAAATCACTAAATATTGGGATATGCATTGTAGTTTGTTTAGAAAACAAAATAAGTCAGATAAACACAGATATTGGTAATAATGGACATATATACTGAACATCTGGCCACAAATGTCCGAAAATAAAGGCACCGTTTTATTTTTTGCCTGATTTTAAAAATAATACTTACCGATTGAAATATGAACTTTATTTTATGTATTTTATAAAGCATTTAAGTGAACATATGTGAGTAATATGCAAATACCACATTCCTTTCAGGGCTTGAAACTCGCCAAAAAATATGGTAGCCCAAAAACAAATATCTGTGCCACTAAAAATTTTATTTTCAGTTATGCGTTTTTCATTTGTTAAAGTGTCAGTATGTGTTGGTGGGCCGGGTATGCATCTTTCCAACACATAAGGCTCTTGTTTGAGTTGACTGTCCCTTTAAGACTACATGTCAGAATTACCAAATGTTTGATATCTAACAGCTGATGATTAATAAATCAATGTGCTCTATTGGTGTCGTAAAAGAAAACCTTCGTTTTAACTTTTTCTCCATGCAGGGTTGTATTTCTAAAAACATTTGCTTGATACCCATGGCTTTGACTTTGTGAATTTTAATGTTGTTTTACAAATTTGTTTTGGGAATTTTCAATCTCATTTCAAAAACATCTTGTTAACTTAGAGAATTTAAGAGAATAATATCATACATATACTTTTATTTATTCAAACTTTTAACTCTTTCCTTTTCTTCTTTCTTTTTATTTTTTTTATTTTTTTTTTGCCTTCAGAAAAATCTTCACTTAAAGCTCTGGTTAAAGCTGAGATAAGAGAAAAAATACAACTGGATATTTCGGACGAGGAAACGACGACAGTAATTACAGAATCTTGGAGCAATGTGGGATTTAGAGACCAAGCTGGTCAGCAACTGAAAGGTTCGACGGATTCTAAACCGAAGATGTCTGAAAGCACAATGGAGCTGGAAGACCACGTGTTTGACGAAGATCAGAACGAGAAGGAACTGGCTGATAAAGAAAATGTAGACGTTGAGACAAAAGAGACAGAGGACTCTGCATCCAAAAAAAGACAGTCGAAAAGAGGCGTGATTCACGTTGCCAAGAAAATTCAGAAACCAACAGCAGAAGCCCCTGATTGTAAAGTCCAGTGAAATGACGGTGTCAAATTGGACACCGGGTTCACATAATTAAAAAACCAACAGCAGTAGGCCCTGATTGTAAAGTCCAGTGAAATGACAGTGACAAAGTGGACACCGGGTTCACATAATTCAGAAACCAACAGCAGAAGCCCCTGATTGTAAAGTCCAGTGTAATGACGGTGACAAAGTGGACACCGGGTTCACATAAAGGACAATCAGAAAGGGGCATGGTTTACTTTCGCAAGAAAATTCATATACCTACGACTGTAACGAACAATTGTAAAATCTAATAAAATGACTGCAGAATTTATGGGCTATAATGTTATTAAAAAAGGTGTACAGTTTTGTGGTACCATCCATTAGTAACAGCATTGTTACAAGAGTAGAAACTGTACTCTCTCTCTCTCTCTCTCTCTCTCTCTCTCTCTCTCTCTCTCTCTCTCTCTCTCTCTCTCTCTCTCTCTCTCTCTCTCTCTCTCTCAAGTATCCCACTCCATTTCATGAAAGCTGAAACTACATAAAAATGTTGATTTTGTACAGAATATCTCATTTTTATCAACATTTTTTGTTATTTAAAAGCATATACAGGCACACACACAAAACCAGTGTAAAGTTCATATGTTTGTGTAAATGTTGATATATATGAACAGCACTTAATCAGGCCAAGAAATACTATTCATAGCTGTAAATATTACTCGAACACCTGTCAGTGAAATTTCAATGATCTTTATGCAAGACATTTTTTGTTTCACACTGAAATAAATTGTGACATGTATCGGTACTTGTATTCATTGTATGCTTTTGTTCTGTTTTGTTTTCTTGTATTTTTAAAACCTTAAAGGAAGGAAGGAAGGAATGAAATGTTTTATTTAACGACACACTCAACACATTTTATTTACGGTTATATGGCATCGGGCATATTGTTAAGGACCACACAGATATTGAGAGGACACCCACTGTCATCACTTCATGAGCTACTCTTTTTGATTAGCAGCAAGGGTTCTTTTATATGTATCTTCCCACAGAAAGGATAACACATACCACGGCCTTTGATATACCAGTCGTGGTGCACTTGCTGGAGCGAGAAATAGAAAACCTTAAAGCTGCAGATCCTAGTTTATGAAGTACAATAATCATAATCTTTTTTTTAATCCCCAACCGGTGGGAACTAAACGTTTCATCCATCCTTCTGTATGTCTGTCCATCCATGTGTGTGTCCCACATATAGTTTTTAGAATGTTTTTTTCAGAATGCCTTGAGATATTGAGCTGATTTTTTTTTTTTTTATAGCTTTATAATTTTGTGTTGCAGATCAAGTGATTTTCATAGCAATTTACTCAGTTGAGGCCCATGATTTTAGGAGAATTTTTTTATATACATGTAGCTTTACAATATACTGTTACAGATCACGTTTGACTTTCATGGCGATTTACTCATTTTTGACAGAGTTGTGGCCCTTGAATTTAGGTGATATGAAAACTTGTTGGGCTCTGTAGTGGACATGTATTGCTTGTTTTACATAACCTAATTCTGAGGTACTACAAAAAGGATGACAATAAAAAGTCTACATGAAGTGACATAGTGAGGTGTGAGGGAGTATGGGATACACACACACGCCCATCAAACCATTTTTTTGTTTTGCTTTTACTGTATTAAATTTTATAAAATCATACATGTAGACTGGCTTCAAAATGAGCTAGGTGCCACCCGTAGAGGACATAACAAAATGCTAATAACAAAAAATGTTTCGGTAAACGGGCTTCTGGTGGTGGGTGTGGCAAATAGGGGGTCAAAGTAGGGGCCCCTCTCATAAAACGGTCAACTACCAGTATAACTATTGAGAGGGCAGATAACTTTAAGAACCTTTCAAATGTGGCGTTCGTCAAATCCAATCAACGAATCACTTGAATTTTCAAGATGGTCGCCATACTCTGTCTGTCTGTCTGTCTGTCTGTCTCTCTCTCTGTCTCTCTCTCTCTCTCTCTCTCTCTCTCTCTCTCTCTCTCTCTCTCTCTCTCCTCTCTCTCTCTCTCTCTCTCTCTCTCTCTGTCACATGGAATTTGCTACAAGTTATTTATGTCGGAGTCGAATTCTTGTTATTTCCAAAACTCTTTTACTATTTTTCTTACGTCAGACCGAACTGAAATTATTTACAAAACCACGTCTTTATAGGAGGATCATAATTCATTGGGAATGGCTATAGGGCTTTCTCTCTACGCAAGTAGTTCGTCCCCAATGATTTTTAAACCTAATGTTTACGATATCGTACAAATAGACATTAAAAACAATGGATAGGGGATATTGACTGGTGTTTTGAAGTGCTACGCATTCGTAAACGTAAAGTGTATTCCAATTATTTGACGCTCTAACAGTCCATTTTAAAACAAAAAGGCTACGTTTGTTATAAATTTGTTTTACCACAAGAACTATTGTTATGTAAGTTTGATAATTACATGGATAAGTAAATCCACATAATTATCTTTGCACGCAACAGTCCACCGCACTGTCAAATTATTTCTGCGTTGAGTAAGAAATCCCTGCTACTAGCCCGAGTACTCTGACTGTAAGAGAGCTAGACGGACATTTGGACATAAATACGCTCTCATTACAGTCAGAGACCAACCTATTTATATTTTTGGCAATTCCTGACTAACAAACGGTAGGCAAAGATTCCCGCTCTAATACCACAACAATCCTATGTTTGACGTGAAATACCTTTACATCGATCATTTTCGACTGATACAAAAAAATCCACATATTAATCACTAATACACATACTACAGAAAAAAACCCGACAGCACCCACATTCAGCTATGCTTCATGACACTCCGTCGCAAGAATTACAAAGCTCGGCGATCTATTTCGAGATGTAGATCATGTGATCGTCCACTTGGCGATTTCGCCTTGTGCAGCAGTTACAAGGGCCGTCTCATACCAAGCGACGTTACAACACGGAAGAGTTGGCTAATGCCGTTTTGGATGAATTTGGATTTAATTACAACATGTCTTTGTTTTAACTGTTTAAAATGTAAAAATTGTGTTTGAATTTTTTTTTTTAATCGGAGAGGTTATTATTTTCATATAAACAAATCAGCAGCAACGTCAGTCAAAAAAGAACTTGTAAATCAGCGACAAATATTGTCGTACTGTTAACTGCCAATGCGTATCGATGGGTAATCTCATTAATTGTGGCTACATTCTACGCTGAAAAAAGTTGGAAACCTTTTTTTTAAAACTCCCACACCCCCTCTCGTTCTGAGTACAGTTTGTGGCCCTGATCAGAAATCGTGGTAGCAACGAGTGTAGCCTACTTGAACATCAAACTGATATAAGCAGGTTAATTCCCGCCATCGGACCTGGCAGTCATTTGTGGCCATACATGCATACGGCGAAACTCATCGCCATCGGTCCCTAGGCGTCAGCTTGTCTACTATGACGGAATTCCTGTCTACAGCTGATCATTGAGTATTGTGTTACAGAATCGGTCTCTGTTCAGTTGTTGAAAACAACTGGGCTGTGTTCTATGTAGGTTAATGCATTGTCAATAATTATTAACTACCATACATATATGTGATTTACATTTGCTTGGATAAAACGATCGTTCATATAAAATTTGTTATTAAGCAAACATAATACTTACAACCAACCCAAAACAAAATTTGAACTATTTTTATTACTTAATTTACTAGTATCCTAGCGCCTTTTTTTCTTTATTTTTCTTTTTGCTTTTTAATGAGATATTACACCACAGTTTCACATTTGAGTCATTTCCGCATATTTCTTAGGGAGTGGGTTTCAGCTCAGTCGTTTGAGTGTTCGCGTCGCAGGATTGAACAACTTCGATGGATCCATTCAACCGATTGATTTTTTTGTCGTTCCAACCAGTGCACCATAACTGGTCAGTGGCCGTGGTATGCGCTGTCCAGCCTGTGGGAAAGTACATATACTCATGACAGTTACCAAATGTTTGACATCCAATAGCTAGTGATTACTAAATCAATGTGCTCTAGTGGTGTCGTTGAACAAAACAAATTTCAATATTTTTTAGTTTGGTCTGAATAGCAAAACAACTAATTATTTTGCAAGATAAGTTTTAAAGATCGAATGAGCTATGCACCGATTCAATTTTGATTTTGCAGTAACAAGCATTGCCATCCGTCCCCTTAACGCCTCAGAATACATCTTATGAACCCATCCCCTCAAGAGCGTTACATAATTGTTGAGAAAAAAAAAACCCCACACACACTCTACTACTGTACTAATGACTAATTCATAAAACATAAAATAATCAAATTAAATTACTACTTACTTTATCTTTCATAAGAGGAGGCAGTACGTAGCACATACTTTTGCCGTATCCTGTCGATAACACCCCAAATGTATCCTTCAAATTCAAAATGGAATCAATAATGTATAATTGTTTTGGTTTAATGATGTAATTAAATCCAAATTCATCCAAAACGGCATTAGCCAACTCTTCCATGTTGTAACGTCGCTTGGTATGAGACGGCCCCTGTAACTGCTGCACAAGGCGGAATCGCCCAGTGGCCGATCACGTGATCTACGTCTCGAAATAGATCGCCGAGCTTTGTAATTGTTGCAACGGAGTGTCACGAAGTGTAGCTGAATGTGGGTGCTGTCGGGTTTCTTTCTGTAGTATGTGTATTAGTGATTAATATGTGGATTTTTTTGTATCAGTTAACTCGAAAATGATCGATGTAAAGGTATTTGACATCTAACATATGATTGTTGTGGTATTAGAGCCGGAATCTTTGCCTACCGTTTGGTAGTCAGGAATTGCCAAAAATATAAATAGGTTGGTCTCTGACTGTAATGAGAGCGTATTTATGTCCAAATGTCCGTCTAGCTCTTTTACAGTCGGAGTACTCGGGGCTACCCTGCTACGTGAATCGTGATAACTGGAGAGAGAATTTAGCAACACCACTTCAAGGGGGCACTTGAGCACATATTTATTTTATGAACTAATATTTATTAATTATCGGCTATTCGATGTCGAACATTTGGTAATTTTGATATGTATTTTTAGAGAATGTACCATCCCACAGACAGAATAGCTGTCGGTGTTCGAAAGAAGCACTTCCATTGTTACAAGTTCGTTTGTCCCTAGTTCACCTTGATTGAATGAAGAATCTGAATGAATGTAAAGATACAGTGTCGTAATTATTATTTATCATATAATATCTTACATTTTCAGTACAATCAAAGTATGTGATATTTTTCAGATCACAAATTAGATGTAAATTAATTGAGGTCACGTCACTAGGTTTATTGACATTTAAACATCCGTGCTAGGGTGACACGCCATAATTGACGTATGCATTCATAATCATCAAATAAAAAACATTTCAATAGCAGTTTTACACAGAAAGCTGTCCAGCATTCAGAAAACAAAAAAAAACATTAAGCTTGCCCTAGCTTATTTTGATGTAAGGACATTCAAAATGATGTCATTTCCATTCAAAAATACACCTCACCACATATTTTTACATGTGTAGAATTAAAGTTGCGTGTACAGTTTACAAAAACATGTATTAAGCTTGAGATTATATGATAAAGAGATTATTACCCTTGTGTTTTTCGGTATTGTCAATATCATATACATGTATTAGGAATAAGAATAATGTATTTTGCTCGCATAATACAATTTTTATTCCTAATATATGATATTGACAATACCGAAAAACACTATATATTTTTTTAAACATCAGTTCGAAACTTGCCAAAAAAGATGGTGGCCCCAAAAATAATAATGCATGTTGGCGAATTATGGCTAGGGAACCACAAGCAAAGTTTTAATGTGGAATACAAATATTAATAGGGGCTCATGTTATAGCTCTAAAGAAGGTACAGGGGTTCACAAATCCCATCGCCCGATGCCCGTGCCAAGTGGAATTTTCATGCCGGACAAGTAATTATGTTAACTGCATATGTCCGATGACAAGTGACTATATAAGTAACACCTAAAACTTTTTTTCTTTAGTTTTTTTTTACAAATCTCGGTAAAACCTTTGGAAAGAGTTCCGATTGTTCGAGCATTTACATAGCTGTAAGGAGAACTAACTCTAAATGCTGGAACAATCGGAACTCTTGCCAACGCGTTAACACCAAAACGGAAAACAATGTGTTGAAAAGTTCAATAACAACTTTAGAGTTATTCCTCTTTTACTATCAGCTAAGATTGGTATTTCCGCCACTGAACGTTTGATTGAATTCATACAAGTAATCGGTTCGATGATCTTCAAACTTGGAAATAGCGTCCAATACACTTTACAGCTTATGTATAGGGGAATGTCCGAGTAACTCTCCATTCCTGAAAAAATAATGGAGACGAGTCCTATTATTTTTCAGGAATGGAGAGTTGCGAGGATATTGCCCTACTTAAAATACACCACTGAGTAATGATTTTATGTGAATATATGTTAGTATGGAAATTAACACTAATGATTTTAGTGGATTAATTAAGTAGGGTTTCATCTCTCCATTACTGAGAAATAATGGAGCGTTGAGACAATACTGTGACTTCGCAGGTGTATTTTAAATAAAAATAAAATATACATGCCTTGTGAATGCAATCAAAATGTTTAATCCTTAAAAAAATTGTCATATTCAAATTATATATGACATTAACGCGGTGGACTCTGGAATCTACTCTTTGCAAATGAACGGGGGCGTAAAGCACGTTTATAATTTCTGAGTTCACTTGAACAAAGTATAAATATTATGAACTGTATTCTTATAAACGTTGCAAGATATTTTAGTTTAGATAGCCTATCATAAACCGTGTAGCAAAAACATACTTAATGTTTTTCAGTACTTTGCAAATGTAAATCTACGTCCATGTAAAATGAACGGGTACGGTGAAGTTAGATTTCATTAGCCCTATGCCATAATAATGATGGTGCGATGCTCTCTAAGCATACATGAATATATTCATTTTTTTCTGCTTTATTAATAGTTTTTAACAAATAAATTATGCTCAATAAATTAAAAATACAATGCTGCAATCGATGTTGTTTATCAAACATGTACTTTTTAAAAACATAAACAGAGCTCATGTTTACTTTAAGCCCAGCCACGGCTGTTTGCGAGACTTTTCTCAGCTATAAACAGGGTAAAAACATCCCAGAGAAGTGTTTTGGGGCAGAGAATGTTAAATAATATACTCACTATAATGACACATGGGCCAAAATCCATAAACATTTTTCAACCAATGCCAGCCATAAAAGAATGGCTCACAAGTGGAAAGGGTTCTCGATCGCCACATCCACAGCCACTAATACATACATCGACACAATAATTATGTTGAGATGAACAAGTGGACACTACCAAACAAATAAAGTTTAAATCAACAAATGGACACTATTTAAAAAATAAAGTTTAAATCAACAAATAGAGAAGACAGTGGATACTACTGGACAGACATATACATTTAGTACTTCCTGAGTAAGTGTTGTAACCTATTGGCAAAATTCTTTATTTGTGCAATCAAACCAATTACTTTCAATATTATTACATTATTAAGCACTGTATTAAATTAAATAGGAGTAACACAATTGGTTACCTTAAGAAGTATGGGCAAGTGGAAAAATATATGGGGCAAGTGAATATCTGATTGGCACTTGCCCTGTGACAAGTAATTTTTTTGAACATTTTTGAACCCCTGAGGTAATATTATTTGGGCGACTAACGCCGTTATTTAAAAAAAATTAAGTCAGCCAAACAGGACATTGGTCGCATTTGGCAACCTTGCCACAGGCCGTTTCGAGGCTTGAACATATTTTAGCTCTCTACAGTGACTTCATTTGTTTTTATATGCGACCATTTTTTTTATTTTGCGACTAAAACATTTCATATTATCTATACAAAAAATACAAGTACATGTAAGTGCCTTCTGGCTTCCAGTTAAAAAAGTTAACAGAGGCCAGATTTTAAGTATTTATAATAGATCATTGAATTTTCATTCTTCTCGATGACAAGCGGTAAGACTTTCCATTCAGTATATTTAGGCTTATAGGTTTAGGGTTTAGGTTAGTAATTAATATTAATTAGTATTATCATGCTGAAATGTTTGGAACACTTTCCTGACATGTCATCTTTCAATTTATCATATATCTAGGTCAAACAATAATAATAATATTAGTATTGTCAGGTGCCCTGTGTTTTTGTCTCAAGGTTCAGTCTTTCCAAAATAGGTTGCCAGTATATTTGGTTATATTTTTCAACCTGTCTGTTAAAATTAGTGTTGGGAATCGGTTGGCATTTCATCATTGATCATCTGTTATATAATTGATTTGCTTCAACCAATCAGCTTTACTTCAATTACACAATCGGTTAGAATTAGATGAACATAAGAAGTATTTGAAGTTCAGGCACATGTGTTTACAGGGCACAATATTTAACGCGAACCGCCGTTCTGTTCGTGTGTCAGTTACGCAGAGATAAATTTACGCGAACCGCAAACTGGTTACATCATGACCTGTAAACGTTCAGAAATTAAAACTTGCAAACTTCACAATTACAGGACGTTTATTCACACAAACATACTACTAGTATTTCGACAAATGTTTTAGGCTGAATTTTAGATACTTGATGCACAGCAAATCAGTAAACGTTATATTTCAACAGTTGTAATTTGCAACCAGTCTAATTAGTAAAGTAAATGTTCAGTATAGAGTCGAGTCAAAGGTTTTAAAGAAATGTGCTCAGAGTCAGACCGCTGCGGACGGCTAAATTATCTGCTGCTATTTTATCTCTAAAGGAATATATGTAGACATAATATTGGATTGCCTATAATTTTACATATGTTAAAAACAGTTTTAACGTAAACAGGAATCCAAAAGTGTCTAAAAAATTGAAAAATACTAACATCGCATAATGAGCTTTAAAAAAAACAACATTTGGAATGTCACTAGTATAGAAGTACCATCGATAAAGTGAAAGTAGCATATAACCACCGCAAAAATGCAAAAAGGAATCCCTCCAAATGATTATATATATATTTCAAAGGCGTAGTGCACAGTACGCATGTGCATAATGCAAAAATAAAATCCGGGAATAGGTCGAGGCTGTCTGTAATTGTTCTATACAAATCCTCTTAAAATTGACTCGAAAAAAAGATTAAAAAAAAAAAAAAAACCTCCGAAAAGGCTCAGATTGTGCATCTACAGCCGTCCTGAGTTTCAAACTTTTCACAGGGGGAGGCCCCCCGAATATCCCCGCTCGGGTATGCCTTTGGCGTGTGTAATGCTAAGAAAATTTCTGGCTACGCCCTTGTATTTTGTTTCAGTACTGGGGCTGATATTCAGTTCTTTTATAATATTGTTAACTTTAGCAAGCATTAAAGACATTTTTTTTTTGTAAAATGTTTTCTTTTGTATTTGTTTTAACTTTATGTTTCAGCTAAAAACTATGTATTTAAAATATAATTTCAATGTAATTTTGAGGTAACAGATCAGGTAAACCCACGGGTTACGCAAATATAATTCACGTAACCAAACAATTGGTTACCTAGGTAAAAACCACGTGAACCGACTTCTGGTTCCCTCAAATTTCAAAATATTGTCCCCTGGTTTATAAAAATAACCTTTCTGCTCATTCCCAGTTCTGATTGGACTATATCTACTATTCACTACAGTAGCGGCACAAAAATGGGTAGGTGAAAGGCCACTACACCCTCTTCTCTCTCACTAACCACTAACCAACTAACAACTAACCCACTGTCCTGGACAGACAGCCCAGATAGCTGAGGTGTGTGCCCAGGACAGCATGCTTGAACCTTAATGGGATATAAGCACGGAAATAAGTTGAAATGAAATGAAATGATCATGACCGTGTACATGATGTCTAATGTGTTTATTCTTTCAGTTTGAGATCAAGTTGGTAAAACTCGGGCAAGATGGATGCATTAGACCCCTCGGAGAGAAAGAAGATTTTGGAGATCATGAAAGAAAAAGAGTAATTTGTTTATGATTTTACCATGTTATTTGGTCTGTTTTGGTGGGGGTTTTTATTATTTATTTTTTGGACATTGTTAAATTAAGGAAGGAAATTTATGTTTTATTTAACGACGTACTCAACACATTTTATTTATGGTTATATGGTGTAAAAAAGGCTGTGGTATATACTATCCTGTCTGTATGATGGTGCATATAAAAAAATGCCTTGCTGCTAATCGAAAAGAGTAGCCCAATATCTGTGTGGTCCTCAACCATAAGTCCAACGCCATATTTAACTGTAAATAAAATGTGTTGAGTGCATCATTAATAAAACGTGTCCTTCCTTCCTTCATTTGTTTGCTAATTCATTTGACATTCATTTATTTTGTTCATCAGTCATTCTTATTTTATATTTCATTCATTCATCTATTGTTCCGACGTCATATAACTGTAAATGAAATGTGTTGAGTGCGTCGTTAAATAAACCATTTCCTTCTTCATCCATTGTTTCATCCTATCAGGAGGAATGTTCCCAATATGGACTGGATGTACACAAAGGCCAAGCCAGACAGAGAAGATTATTTGCTGGGCAAGAAAGTCGACAAACATTTTGAAACGGAAGATAAGCCTGAAGAACCCATTCCACAAGGTAACGTAGATAACAAAACTAGGGGGCGCAATATAGTCCAGTGCCAGTGGTAAAGCACTCTCTTGATGCGCCATCGGTTTGGGATCGATCTCCGTTGGTGGGCTATTTTTTGTTCAGCCAGTGCACCATGACTGGTATATCAAAGGTTGTGGTATGTGCTATCCTGTCTGTGTGATGGTGCATATAAACGATTCCTTGCTACTGGTGAAAAAATGTAGGTTTCCTCTCTAAGACTATATGTCAAAATTTCTAAATGTTTGACATTCAATACCCGATGATTAATAAATTAATGTGCTCTAGTGGTGTGGTTGAACAAAACAAACTTAAGTAATAGTATAGCATTCTAGTTCTGACATGTTGTCAAATACCAGGTTAAAAATAAGTTTAAATGTAGTGTCCAACTACAAATTATAGAATTACACTTGTAAGATTAATGTAGCCTACATGTACATCACAGAGTGCTCAATCAAATTCAGTACTGCTAATTTCATTGGATGGCATGGCTTGGAAAACTTGGTCATGACCGTAGATCCCGTCATTCAAATGTCTTTATCTTTATCTCTCTTCACATATGATACCAAGAACAGTGTTCTCTCTAACAGGCGTGTAAGAAATCCATCCATACTAAAAGAATCATTCTTATGTGTCCATGTGGGACAGGGCTATTCCACCCGAGGGTACATAATATGGTGTCAGGGACTCAGCAAGCCTTGTCCCTGACACCATATTATGTACCCGAGAGTGGAATAGCCCTGTCCCACATGGATACATAATGGAGGATTATTTTTCTCCCATCCAGGAGATGAAAAACAAGCATTTTGGGAAAACGTGAAAAACCTACATTTTTTATGTTTTATCTTACAATAAAAGAATCATAACCATTGAAAAGATCATACCCAAAAATGGTTTATACTAAAGGTATAAACCGAAAATCATGGTATAATTCCATTATGACAGCAGGTTTCCTTGTTTTTATGAAATATAAAAAGCATTTTTTGCATTATTTTGTCATTTACGTGATGTTACCCAATGTTAATATCAGCTCAAACAACGGAAGTCACGTGGTCATGCAAGACCGATTTATTCTGCATGGGCTGATGTCATGGAATAATAGTATGCCTGTCTTGCATGGCTATGGATGGGAGAAATATATATATATATATTGGATAAATACATTACCTTGAGATCACAGCTTTTGAGTTTTGGAAGTTCACATTTTCATGGTCTGTTATTAGTTCACATGATGAAGGTTTTTGACAGATTACTGAAGTTTGAATTATTGAAGCTTGATTGTAGTTAATGTAGTTATCAACCACCAACTAACATTTATGTTAAAAATAGTAATGTTCCGTTGTGAAATTTGGCTTTGGTTTCCGGTTTCAGTTTTGATAAAAGAGTTTCGATTTCAGTTTTTATTGACATTTTAATGCAATTTCATTTGGCAATAAGAAAAGAAAACTTTGCAAAGCTAAAAAAAAGAACAGTTTGTAGAACAATCATGTTCCAGGCTTATAGGTCTAAAAAAAACCCCCAAAACCCCAAGTCACCAAGTGAGCCGGATTAGTAAATATAAAAATACTGTAGATTCTTACACACCCATTAGTGAGAACATCATTCTTTATTTTTGATAACACATACTTGTACTTGTTTACACGTGTGTTAACAATTTCAAGACATATGACTGGCTGCTCCTGGTCACTAATGTCATACATCCAATGAAAAAACAGCACAATCAAAATTGATTACACTGTGAAGTATAGTTAACCTGGCAATCATTTGTTTCTGATGCATAAGTGCAAGGGTTGTAAATAACTTTAGTCGAAAATGATGTTAACATTTGTTTAAAACCTGGTTTTTGAGGATATGTAAGAAATAGAATAATACATTTGTGTCTGTTAGATACATGTGTACCATTTATCTTACAACTTGTTGTTTAAGAACGTATCAAACTTGCTTTCTCTCGTTAGATACATTTTAAAACAGCTCGTTGTAAGATAAATGGTATCTAACAGCCACTCATGTATTATTCTCAATTTAGCCTACAGATATTATCACTAGCCCGAGAAATTTTTTTCCCATATATAAAATAAACTATTTGTCACAATGGTTTTATTTTGCAACTAAAACAAAAAAGTAGTGAAAATAATCAAAAAAGAAGTTCAAAACAAACTAAATACCTCGGTCAAAGTGTAAGTACAAATTTTATGAAATGACCGAGTTGTTTCAAATGGGTCAATACGGAAGTCCTCGGGTAATGTCACACAATATGATAAGAACGGCTGACATCATGTTCGTTTGTAACTTGGATTAACTTTAACAAACAATTTATCCTAATTCTCATTTTGATACAAAGAAATTGTTTTCCAATCGCAGTGTTAACAGTGAATCTATCTTTTGTCTCGGAAATTAACAAAAAAATTTATTCTTAAGTTCAAGCCCTGTTGTTGGTTTAATGTTTAATGTTGGTTGTTGCAGCCGATGTGTTTGGTGAACGGATCAAGGCAAACATAACTCTGGACATGCAGGCCAAAATGAGAGAAGACCCACTCTTTGCTATCAGGTAAGAATTAATTTTTAGCAATAATATCACAACATAATGTTTTTATTATTATAATTATTCAGCTGTCCCCATTCCTTTCATATTGAATTGCATCTTACTCAGTAATCTCCCCCTGGATCTGTCCCTGCTTCTATAAAATTGGTATTAGTTGCAGAAGTAAATTTTTCATGATTTTGAATTTATGGCTATCTTGCAGTTTGTAATTGCCCAGTCACCAATTTTTTATATTTATTATTAATTTAAATTTTTTTTTTAATTAAGTATTTAAATCCATATTGTGATACACGCATATGGCTATCTTGCAGTTTGTAATTGCCCAGTCACCAATTTTTTATATTTATTATTAATGTTTTTGTTTTTAATTAAGTATTTAAATCCATAATAATATACCAAAAAAATATTTAATATTATCCTTTTTGGTGGCTGCATGAACAATGAAAGATGTAGTTTAATCAATACTCAGAATGATTCCTTTCATAAAAATTAAATTTCCGTTACATTCATTACAATATAATTTCATCCCATTGGCTCGCTCCAGCCAGTGCACTAAAACTGGTGTAACAAAGGCCGTGGTATGTGCTATCTTTTCTATGGGATGGTGCATATAAAAGATCCCTTGCTGCTAATCGAAAAGAGTAGCCCATGAAGTGTCGACAGTGGGTTTCCTCCCTCAATATCTGTGTGATCCTTAACCATATGTCCGATGCCATATAAATGTAAATAAAATGTGTAGAGTGCGTCGTTAAATAAACCATTTCCTTCCTTCCTTCATCCCATTGGTCCAGCCGTAGTAACGTGAGTTTGTTACTTTCTCGATGAATGTAAAAAAATAACATCGGGGAATGTCATACCTGATGATGTCACTGTATATTGTAACTTTGTCTCATTGAGTGTTATTGAACCAAAAACATTTCTCGATAAATGTAAAACATAACATCAGGAACGTCATACCTGATGATGTCACTATATATTGTAACTCTGTCTCATTGAGTGTTATTGAACCAAAAACATTTCTCGATAAATGTAAAACATAACATCGGGGAACGTCATACCTGATGATGTCACTATATATTGTAACTTTGTCTCATTGAGTGTTATTGAACCAAAAACATTTCTCGATAAATGTAAAACATAACATCGGGGAACGTCATATCTGATGATGTCACTATATATTGTAACTTTGTCTCATTGAGTGTTATTGAACCAAAAACATAATTCAAAATCAAATATGCACTTTGCCGATTCAGACAGTTTGCTGATATTTTTTGTTCATGCCTCGATGAACATAACATAAATAACTGACAATCCTTACTTGTTTTGTTTATTCACAGGAAAGTGGAAGAAGAATCTAGACGAAAGTTGTTGCAGAACCCAATCAAGATGAAACAGTTGAAAAAAATGGTACCTTTATTTCAACTCCTACATTATAATGGTATTTAACCTTCTGGTTACTGCAGGCGCGATATCTCGCCCGACGTCATGTCAGTCGACATACTGTACACTGTATACAGTGCATTCTCCATTTCATATTTCCCGCCGTTTTGCACATGACACTCCCTGGAAACAATTAGGTAACGGGAAACGGAAAAGAACTCAATTTCCTGTATCTTTAGTTTTTTGTTTTTCCGTGGAAAATACCTTGGAATTTTGAGTTGAAAACTTGGTTTTCGGCAAGTATTTTCGCTTGACAACATTGGTAGCACGTCACGGTAATTTTCAGTGATTAATAACTGATTGTGATAGCTAATTTGATAATAAATTTGATTGTTTTACCAACAACAAGTCATCAAATATTGGGATATGAATTGTAGTTTGTTTTTAAAGAAACATTCTGGTAAAAAACCCCACTGCTATTTGGAATAATGAACATAAATACTGGACAGCTGGCCACAAATGCCCATAAGTAAACGCAATTTTTTCCCGAATTTCAATTAGCATTAACTGATCGAAAATATTATATAAATTAGAAAAACCCACAAAAATATTACTTACCGATTCAACTATGAACTTTTATGTATTTATAAAACATTTAAGTGAATATATGTGAGTAAAAATTATAAACTTGTACCCACTCAACATGGTTTTTTGTAAAAAATTAATCCAGTAGTCTAAATGTTATAAAAGAAAAGAAATGAAAGGGATATTTGTTTAACAACACCTTAAGACATATTAAAACATAGGCGTACGGGCTCCCATTATTGTATGTGGGCAGGCTGGCTTTTGCCTGAATTAAACTGCATACAGTGGCGGATCCAAAAAATCCATTTAGGGGGAGCATTCGGAGAGGTTTGGAGGAGATCGTGAAAAAAATGAAAATTAATATGTAATAAAATTATAACTGCACCGCCCTAGATCCGCCTCTGGCATAACAACATTTATTCATATTAGCATTACTTCCAAACAGCTATATAGGGATGCAACTAATTTTGAGTGTAGAATGATGGAAATACATGGCAAAGAGGTCTCAGGTTAGCACATTTTGCCCGAATATCTGCATCATTTTTGCCCGAATTTGAGGTTTTGCCCACATCCATCTAGTACGCTTATGTATTAAACTACTGCTACTTAGTGTGTAACTTGATTATTTTGAAATTGTTATTCTGATTTTCGCTTTATAGATCGAGCAGCAGAAGCGAGACAAAAAGAAGAAAAAGAAAAAGCACAAACACAGGAAGGATAATTCAGATAGTGAAGACGACCTTGTCAGTAAATATCTGTCAATCTTAAATAAAAAACAAAACAGCAAACATGGATCGACTAGTCTTAAAGAAAAACATTTTTCAAAGGGAGATAAAACTGGCAAAACCTCCAAGCATCACAGTGCCGAAAACATTCATCATGGTCATTCAAGGGAAGATAATTCTGAACATTCAAGGAAAGGTAACTCTAAACATTCAAGGAAAGATAATTCTGAACATTTGGGTAAAGATAATTCTGAACATTCAAGGAAAGATCATTCAAGGAGGAGGACATTGTCAAATAGGTCTTCTCCAGATGGTGATAGATTTGAACGTTCACAAAGAAATCGTTCAAGAGATTCATCGGAAGAGAGCGAAAAAATTCAGCTGCAAGATAGGACCAGAGTTCCACCTCCCGTTAGTCACAGAAGACAACGCTATGATAGCAGCAGTAGTGAAGAACCTCAACCCAAAACCTACGGATTAATTGTGAGTTTACAGGCATCGACATAAGCATTGTGTCTGGTAACCCATTTACAGGTTACCACAAAACATAGCCTGGTAACCTATAGGTTACCACAACTATATGAAAGTTAGAATTGAATTCCTATTACTACTACTACTTTTAACGCTAAAACGCGGACGTTCTGAAATTGTATCGGTGCACGCGAACGTTGGTACGAGAAACGAAATCCGGAAGTAAATTTATCTAGTGGGCACTGCTTAAACGCGGATTGCCGAAATTGCTTGCAGTTGCACAAGTGTGCACGAACATCGATGCAATTCCTTACGAGAAAACGAAACACGCAAGTCCGGAATGCATTGCCTGGTTTACGTTAACCTCCCGGTAACCAGGGCAGAACGTAGGCCAGTGGTAAAGCGTTCTCTTCATGCACAGTGGTCTGGGATCGATCCTCATCGTTGGATCCATTGGGCTATTTCTCGTTCTAGCCAGTGCTCCACAACTGATGTAACAAAGGTCGTGGTATGTACTATCCTGTCTGTGGGATGGTGCGTATAAAAGATCCCTTGCTGGTAATCGAAAAGAGTAGCCCATGAAGTAGCGACAGTGGGTTTCCTCTCTCAATACCTGTATGGTCCTTAACCATATTTCCGACGCCATATAACTGTAAATAAAATGTGTTGAGTGCACTGTTAAATAAAGCATTTCCTTCCTTTCCTCCCGGTAACCTGAATGACCGTTCTCGACTTATTTCGATGCCTGAGTTTAATCTCTTTATTTGTACTGTATTCAAAACTTTAGATCTCACTAATTTGGACTTGGACACCACAGGGTTGTTTTTGTCCATTCTGAGCTGAGTGCGGACATTTTTTGGCACTGCAATATTATTAGCCGCTGGTGAAGTGTATTGTCGATGCTCACAATTTGCTCAAGAGTTTAATTGAATGTAATCAAAGCTCAACATTTGGTTGTATTTTTGGTGTATAAATATTTTGGGCACAACTTTTATCGTCTTGACTTAGATGCAATCTAAAGCCCAGTATATTGTAGAACTTTTGTCTAATAGAGTACAGGGGGCGAGACGTAGCCCAGTGGTCAAGCGCTCGCTTGATGTGCGGTCGGTTTAGGATCGATCCTTGTCAGTGGGCCCCATTGGGCTATTTCTCACTCCAACCAGTGTATCAAAGGCCTTGATATGTGCTATCCTGTCTGTGGGATGGTGAATATAAAAGATCCCTTGCTGCTAATAGAAAAGAGTAGCCCATGAAGTGGCAACAGTGGGTTTTCTCCCTCAATATCTGTGTGGTTCTTAACCATTTGTCCGATGCCATATAACCATAAATAAAATGTGTTGAATGCATCGTTAGATAAAAACATTTCCTTCCTTACAAGAGTACACTAGAAAAAGATGTTTTAGTCTGAGTTTTGAGACTTGAAATAATGGTTTCTATACTACACTTAATTAATTGAAATAGGAAACTTTAACCTTTTTTAAAATTTAAAACAATATTTAATCAGTAAGTAAAGTGCATTGGCAAACATGCCATAGACATACATATAAATGCCTCACCACAAGATGATATAACATGCTGTATTAATTTACATAACCTGACCTCTATCTTTATGCATCCCACCTCCATTGATCTGAATGGGTGCAGGATGTAGTCCAGTGGTAAAGTGCTCGCACAATGCACGGTTGGTCTGGGACTGATTCCCATTGGTGGGCCCATTGGGCTATTTCTCGTTCCAGCCAGTGCACCACGACTGACATATCAAAGGCCGTGGTATGTACTACCCTGTCTGTGAGATGGTGCATATAAAAGATCCCTTGCTGCTAATTGAAAAGAGTAGCCCATGAAGTGGCAACAGCAGAGGCTAGTGAATTTTTAATTGTGGCTAGTAACGTTTTAAAATCACTAATCCCATGGCTAGTAGATTTAAAACAAAATTCTAGAAGTCCTGATATTTAGGGAGGAACAGGTTTCCTGCGCCCATTAAAACAAAATTCTAGAAGTCCTGATATTTAGGGAGGAACAGGTTTATGTGGCGACTGCAGGTTTCCTCTAAAAAACAGTGTCAGAATGACCATATGTTTGACGTCCAATAGCCGATATAGCTGTTGAGATAAAAAAAAGTCTACATTTGTGCTCTAGTGGCGTTAAATAAAATAAACTTTACTTTTTATTGACAACACAATTATTTAAACTGGACTATTTTAAACTGTTGGAAGTAATAATGCTGTAAGAATGGTGATATGGAATTGTTTTCCGTAACTACTAAGAAGCTACATCAAGTAACAAGTATTTTTATTTTTATTTAGAAAATGGGTAATCAACACACAAGAACAGATGAAGTTCGTGGAAAACGATCAAGATCACCAGACAGAACCAAGCGGTCGCCAGAGCACCACAGACAACGCAGCAGGTCTCCAAGGTCACGGTCAAGGTCACCCAACAGAAATTCCAGCAAGCCGTCAGTAGAAAGCCAGCGCAGACTTCAACATCGTGGTGGGAGCAGATCTCCAGTGAAATCTAAACCCAGAAGGCCGTCGCCTAAAAGGTGAAATAATGGGCAGGGTAGAGTTCAGTGTTGTGCAGCTCGCTTGAACAATCGTGTACATGTTGATGTACCTAGGCTGATAACTGCATTCAGGGCTAGCTCTGGCACTCGCCAAACCGCAATGGCCTCGGTGGCGTCGTGGTTAGGCTTAATCTGTTCGCCTGAGATCCTTGCGTACCAGGATCGAACCACCTCGGTAGATACATTCAACTGATTGGGGTTTTTTTTCATTCGAACCAGAGCACAACAACTGGTCCAAAAAAAATGTTTGGGATGCAGAAGAAGAAAAAAAAAAACTATAGAAGAAAAATAAATGTACTTCTAATTTTCAATTTAAGAAAAAATAAATAATAAAAACAGCATTCCACAAATTAATAGTACAGCAGTTACATTGTGTTTTAGCTGCAGCCCTAACCAAGCAAGGGACGGGATTTAGATCAGTTGGTTGAGTGCTAGCCTGAGATGCTTGCGTACCAGGATCGAACCACCTCGGTGGATACATTCAACTGATTGGGTTTCTTCTCGTTATACCGGCCTCGGTGGCGTTGTGGTTAGGCCATCGGTCTACAGGCTGGTGGTACTGGGTTCGGATCCCAGTCGAGGCATGGGATTTTTAATCCAGATACCGACTCCAAACCCTGAGTGAGTGCTCCACAAGGCTCAGTGGGTAGGTGTAAACCACTTGTACCGACCAGTGATCCATAACTGGTTCAACAAAGGCCATGGTTTGTGCTATTCTGCCTGTGGGAAGCGCAAATAAAAAATACCTTGCTGCCTGTCGTAAAAGAGTAGCCTATGTGACGACAGCAGGTTTCCTCTAAAAAAACAGTGTCAGAATGACCATATGTTTGACGTCCAATAGCCGATGATGAGATAAAAAAATAAATGCTCTCTAGTGGTGTCGTTAAATAAAACAAACTTTACTCTCTTTTTTTGCAGATAGTGAATTTTGAAAGCAGTTGGTGAATTTAATTTTAATTTGGCGAAATAATTTCCTGTAATAATTGACATTTTAAAGAAAATATCTGTTGATTTCTGCAATTTTTGAAGTTTAATAGACAATTTAGCGAATTGTTTTGCTCACCCAGAACTAGCCCTGGATGCTGCATCCACTTTTAAGTTTGCACGCCACCATTCACCTTTTCATGCATTTCACTACAATTTCACTCTATTGATGCACGGTCGGTCTGGGATCGATACCCGTCGGTGGGCCCATTGGGCTATTAATTGCTCCAGCCAGTGCACTAAGACTGGTACATCAAAGGTCATGGTAAGTGCTATCCTGTCATGGGGCGCGACGTAGCCCAGTTGTAAAGTGCTTCTTGATGCGCGGTCGGTCTGGGATCGATCCCAGTCTGTGGGCCCATTGGGCTGTTTCTTGCTCCAGCTTGTACACCAAGACTGGTACATCAAAGGTCATGGTAAGTGCTATCCTGTCATGGGGTGCGACGTAGCCCAGTGGTAAAGTGCTTCTTGATGCGCGGTCGGTCTGGGATTGATCCCAGTCTGTGGGCCCATTGGGCTGTTTCTTGCTCCAGCCTGTACACCAAGACTGGTACATCAAAGGCCGAGGCATGCAGGTCTCGAACTTAAGAAATTGTTTATTATGGCAGTTTTAAAATGTTTTTGCCCAGTGTTTCTGCCAGAAACCTGTTTGGGTATGGTGCTATGGAAATTAATGCAACCACAGTCAACATGGCGTATGGGGGACCTCCCCCAGAAAGAATGCCACAGGCAAAATGCTCACCAACGGCAATTTTGAGTCTGACTGTGGCAATTTTAAATTGGTAACTTTTGCAACAAATATAAAAACCTAAAATAGTGCCTTCAACCACCGGCAATAGTTTTTATCCATCAACAAACAAGTGCCACCGGTAAAGCGACTGACCGACGGCAAGTCATATTGTAACTACTGCAATTGCCATCAGTTTCGTCATTAAGTTCGAGACCTGGGTATGTGCTGTCATGTCTATGGGATGGTGCATATAAAGGATCCATTGCTACTAACGGAAAAATGTAGCGGGTTTCCTCTCTAAGACTATATATGTCAAAATTACCAATTGTTTGACATCCAATAGCCGATGATTAGTAAATCAATGTGCTCTAGTGGTATCGTTTAAACAAAACAAACTAACTTTCACTACAATGTCAATGTCACAATATATTCTATGAAGAGGGTTACAAGACAGGTATTTTTAGAAAGTACAGTCACTTGTGACTACCATGCAAAAAACCCGTTTGCACGTAGGTTGACTACATTCCCCCCCCCCGTTATTTCACACTGGCGTAGGAAGTAAAGGGGGCATATGGCCCCCCCCCCCCCACTTTTCAGATATTTTGCTTTATATTTGCTTTATAATAGTGTAAAAATGTGTAAATATAAAAGTTTTCTCCCCCACTTTTTGGCACGTTCCTCCGCCACTGTTTCAGTATTTTATATTATTGTGTTAAATATTTTTAATTTCTTAAATCGAACTATATTAAGATGGTGTGCAAAGTAATGACATCGGGAATGATGAGGTGTATGTAGTATATCAGCGGCAATGCCTTTAAACATTCCTTTATTTTCTAGAAAGCTGACCGCCGAAGAACGTGAGAAGAAACTCGCAGAGATGATGGACAATGCCAAATGGAGGGAGGAACAACGGAGGTCGAACGTCAAGCATTACGAACAGGAGGATCAAAAAGAGGAGGAGTTAGAGAACAGTGGTCGAGGCAATGGGGCTAAATTCCTCAAGTAAGTAGATGTACATGTCAAGTAGACCTGCGACGATTCACTCATGTATACGGTGCACAGAATATAGGCTATCTGCGATACATATTCGTTATTCGGTACCCAAAGAACTGAATATATTTGTGTGTGTTTGGTGTGGGGTTTTTTATTATTATTTGTTTTTTTATCTTTATTATTATTAATATATGAACCAACGTACTCTCGATGACCAAATTACGTCAGTCACGCGATGTTTTCTATATAAAAAACTGGTACATCCTCTGTATAATATAGTTAGTTATTATTAACAACGTAAATTATTTAATTTCCAATGTCTCATATTTCATAGTTTAATGTTAAACTCATCCTACTGTTTAAATACTAGTTTTCACTTTTGTTCACTAGTGGGTTGCTTCATTCAGCAAGTCAGTAGTACAGTATTGGTAGATTCAATGTAATTATTGGTATTCGTGAATATTTATTCGTATTCGAGACCTATATTCATGATACGTATCATATTCACCACTTGGTGTATTCGTTGCAGCTCTAATGTCAAGTAGTGTGATGTAAATATTAAGTGGTTAGAGTGGTCAAAGCAGTGAGGCTACATTCCTCATTTTAGTAGATGTACATGTCAAGTAGTGTGATGTAAATAAGTGGTTGAGGCAATGGGACTAAATTCCTCAAGTAAGTAGACGTACAAGTCAAGTAGTGTGATGTAGATCAGTGGTTAGAGTGGTCGAGGCAGTGGGGCTAAATTCCTCAAGTAAGTAGACGTACAAGTCAAGTAGTGTGATGTAGATCAGTGTTTAGAGTGGTCGAGGCAGTGGGACTAAATTTCTCAAGTAAGTAGACGTACAAGTCAAGTAGTGTGATGTAGATCAGTGGTTAGAGTGGTCGATGAAGTGGGACTAAATTCCTCAAGTAAGTAGACGTACAAGTCAAGTAGTGTGATGTAGATCAGTGGTTAGAGTGGTCGAGGCAGTGGGGCTAAATTCCTCAAGTAAGTAGACGTACAAGTCAAGTAGTGTGATGTAGATCAGTAGTTAGAGTGGTCGATGAAGTGGGGCTAAATTCCTCAAGTAAGTAGACGTACAAGTCAAGTAGTGTGATGTAGATCAGTGGTTAGAGTGGTCGATGAAGTGGGGCTAAATTCCTCAAGTAAGTAGACGTACAAGTCAAGTAGTGTGATGTAGTCAGGGTTAGAGTGGTCGATGAAGTGGGGCTAAATTCCTCAAGTAAGTAGACGTACAAGTCAAGTAGTGTGATGTAGATCAGTGGTTAGAGTGGTCGATGAAGTGGGACTAAATTCCTCAAGTAAGTAGACGTACAAGTCAAGTAGTGTGATGTAGATCAGTGGTTAGAGTGGTCGATGAAGTGGGGCTAAATTCCTCAAGTAAGTAGACGTACAAGTCAAGTAGTGTGATGTAGATCAGTGGTTAGAGTGGTCAATGAAGTGGGGCTAAATTCCTCAAGTAAGTAGACGTACAAGTCAAGTAGTGTGATGTAGATCAGTGGTTAGAGTGGTCGATGAAGTGGGGCTAAATTCCTCAAGTAAGTAGACATACAAGTCAAGTAGTGTGATGTAGATCAGTGGTTAGAGTGGTCGATGAAGTGGGACTAAATTCCTCAAGTAAGTAGACGTACAAGTCAAGTAGTGTGATGTAGATCAGTGGTTAGAGTGGTCGATGAAGAGGGACAAAGTGCATGGCTGTTAACTGTCCGTCATAAAATGGATTTCCGTCGTCAGAGAAATTGTGGAAATTATGTTTTTCAGTCAGGTGTTTTTTTCTTTTTTTAATTTTTGAGAATGAGAATCACTTCGGCCGTTTTCGGTTTCCATAATATCAACCCGATCACTTCGGACGTTTTCTTTGCCCCACTGACCCCCTTTAGGGACCCATCCCATGGTATAATCTACCATAAATTTTGGGGCTGGTGAACGGCCCCATTCCCCTAACGTAAATTCCCAATCCAATATCACACTTTTCCCCAGTTAGACCCTTCGACCCAACAGTTTCCCAATAAAGATTCCCAAAGTTGCTCTTGTCGTGGACACTTGAACTCATAAAAATGTTTACAAATTTAGCTAATTGTATATTGTTAAAAACAACTGACATCGAAAAAGTTTCGTTTTGGTTTTCCGATCGATTACGAACAGGTGACGAACAACTCTGACCTGGATATGCAAATTAGGTGTATCCTGTTTTGATACAGTCTGTTGTATCTTAGTTTTTAGTAACAATGCCTACATTGTCTGATAAATACATTTTTGGTAGAAGAATACAACTTTTTGTTTTAATCCATCCATTTGCGTTAACACATACAGTATTTGGGATCTATCGCAACACGTCCAGTCCGCTATTTCCTTAGTCCGAACGGACGTAGAAAGTAAAAGTATTGACTTAATGTGCATCCTGCACCACCATTTATTGTGCTATTTTAAGCAGAAGATCTTAGTTTATAAAAAGGTGTGTACATATGTTTCGTACTTTTTGTTCAGATATTTAAATTGTTTTAATTTTTTTTTTTAAATCATGTTTGGTATGGTTTTTGTAATTACCCCTAACCCCCCCCCCCCCCCTCCCGTTACTACAGTAGTTGTAAATTAAGTGAAAAAAACCTTATTTAAATGTGCTACTGACTCCCTTTGAAGTAAATGCCGTACCCAATGTCACACCATGTGACGAACACCACGTGTGAGTTTGAACACTGTTACAATGTAATAGTTCTGCTGGGAGATTATTAGATTGCGTATTATTATAGATATTAAAACTTAATAAAATTGATCTGGTGAAAAATTAACATTTACCGACCGGCGGTATGTTACATTTGTACTTCTTTATTATTTACGATTGAGTAATGGTGTCATTCGACAACTATGCAACGTGCACTAAGGAGAGTGGGAATTATGGGATGTATGACAAAACGTAATTGGGGGGGGGGGGGTATTGTGCAACATAATGTTAATTAATAAAGTAAAATGCTACCAGTCATTGCCGTTTTATTTTAACATATATGTATTACTAAGGACCCCAAAGTAAAATATGACACGCTCACAAAATGTTACACGAGCGAGAGGGGTATTAAAACTGCAAGATTTTGCGTTACGTATTTGTTAAATGGACACAAAGATCAACAGATGACTATTCAACGTTAGTGTAATGCAGTATCAGACATTGGCTTTTACCCCAATTTTTAACGACCATAATGAATTTGCAATAACACAAGGGCCACCCGATGTAAATGTATTTGAATATTTGATTTGCCGTCCATTAGCTGGCGGTCAAGCCTAAATAAATAATATCATGTAATAATGCAAACTTTAAAAAAATTCCCGTAGCTTATGAAAGAACACCCCAGCAAATATCAGCCTCATAGGACTATTTTTATTAATATAGGTTCACTGCAGGACCCATCAAATTAATGTTTTTGTCCAAGAAAAATATAACAGGGTTTGGGTTGGGAGAAATACATCTTTAAAGTGGACTACAATTGTCATATAAAACACTACCATTTTGAATGGTGATATAATCATGGCACTGACATCCGCCATCTAAACCCCCAACCAGGGCAATGCCCTGTACCTTGAAATTTCAGTCACAACATTTTGCTTTTGTTAACAGCCATGAAAGTGGCCGCTTAAGGCAGGTGACCATAGATTACAGGTGGCCGTTAGGACAGGTTTGACTGTACATGTATATTTTATTCTGGGGTTGCAGTTTCGTTTTTTACTCCCAACCCACTTGTTATAGCCCTGAATATTTGCATTAGAAAATCTGATGTTGATATAAATAGAGAATAATACACGAGTGGTCATAAGATACCATTTACAACGAGTTGTTTTAAAATGTATCTAACGAGCGAAAGCAAGTTTGATACGTTTTTAAACGAGTTGTGAGATAAATGGTATCTAACGGATACGAATGTCATATTCTATTTCTTACATATCCTCAAAAAACAGGTTTTAAGCAAATTTTAACATCTTTTTCCACTGAAAGTTATTTACAGCCGTTGGACTTGTAGCCGATTTACGCGTCACAGACACATGATTGTCAGGTTAACTATACGTGACAGTCTGATCTATTTCCACGGTGTTGTTTTTCATTGGATGTATGCCACTGGTGACCTGGTCATCACTTAGGAGCAGCCAGTCATATGTCTTGAAATGGTTAACATACATGTACGTACATGTGTTAACAACCATGTGTAACCGAAAATAATGCATGTTGTTCTCACCAACGGGTGTGTAAGAAACGTTTATATTCAAGAATGTTTCTTTTAAATTTCAGTCCGATGTTGTCCAAGCATGCCGCTGAGAGCACAATTGAAGACCGACTGAAGAGAAACAAGTACAACATACAACGAAGGAAAACCGACCTTGAGAAAAACTTCACCAAAAAGTGACATTCTTACTCAACAAAGATAGCTCGTTTTTCACAGGTGACATTCAAAATGGAGACA
>NC_054711.1:19475401-19541186 GCF_016097555.1 Gigantopelta aegis
GAAGCCATTTTAGAAACTTTTCATTGATAAATAAACGAAAAACCAATAAAATCACAATAAAAATGGCAACAAAAATTAAATAAAGGGATCAATTGGAAAAATGTTTATAAAATGACTTTTCGAATAACTGACGATGTGAAATTACAATCTTTTCAGTTCAAAATAAATCACCGAATATACTATACTAACAGTAAGCTGATGTAATGCAAACCTTTTGAAACTGAATTATGTACATTTTGCGGTGATACTAAAGATACTAATTCATTTATTTGTTGAATGTCAGTATGTTAAAACTATTCGGTATTGCTTTCTAGATGACCTAAATGTAAAATGTTGGACTGCCATACCTAACGCCGTTGAGGTACTTCTTTTTGGTCTTTTTATTAATAGTCCAAATATTGATATTATCAATCTTTGTTTGCTTTTAATAAAAAGATTTACTATATACAATGTACATATTTATAGAATGAAAACAACTCAGCCAAATTATATTTCATGTTTAGCTCTTTATCTTTAACCCCCCCCCCCCCCCCCCCCCCCGGAAAAAGCTGGTAAAATAAGAAAAAAGTGGCAATATCTTAGTAGATTAGTTCACATGTAATACATATCTTATTGTATTTAAGAATTGTCTGTTATTTCTTTTACGTTCATCGTGGTGTGAACAAAACAAAAAATCATCGGTCAGCTATGTGAATCAGCGAAGCTGCTTTCACATGTGGTGAGAGGGGTAACAGATCGAGGGCGCAAAGCAAAGTGTTTAGGGGGTTCGGGGGTATGCTCTCCCGCAAGTAACATTTATCTCTACTTTAAGATGTACTACCAATGTTGTTGTTTTTTGGTTTGTTTGTTGTTGGGTTTTTTTTTTGTGGGTTTTTTTTTTGTGGGGGGGGGATATAAACAATTTTTTTTTTTTTTTTTTTTTTTTTTATTGTAGTAAAGTGTTTCCTCTCTTTCTTCTCGACCAAGTATCGAAATAAGCACATGCATTACTTTACACTAAATAGGTGTAATTTAACATGTGTTAATGTGGGACTAATCTAATATCCTTTTTCTCGTATTTGTGTTTTCTTTCCCAGAGGTCGAGTCAGTAAGATTCTCTTGTTTACTCTTGGAGGACACAGAAATATTGCTGGTATGCTGTCGATTCTGAAGGTAAGTGATCGTGCATTCAACAAATTAAAACATGTTCAGATTAGATCGTGTTGTATCATGTTCGTCTATGGGATGGTGCATATAACAGATACCTTTGTTGCTAAGGGGAAAATGTAGTGAGCTTCCTCAGACTCCATGTCCAAGCCACGTCGGTGGGCCCATTGGGTTATTTCTTGTTCCAGCCAGTGATCCACAACTGGTGCAACAAAGGTCGTGGTATGTATTGTCCAGTCTATGGGATGGTGCATATAACAGATCCCTTTGTTGCTAAGGGGAAAATGTAGTGAGCTTCCTCAGACTCCATGTCCGAGCCACGTCGGTGGGCCCATTGGGTTATTTCTTGTTCCAGTCAATGCTCCACAACTGGTGCAACAAAGGTCGTGGTATGTATTGTCCAGTCTATGGGATGGTGCATATAACAGATCCCTTTGTTGCTAAGGGGAAAATGTAGTGAGCTTCCTCAGACTCCATGTCCGAGCCACGTCGGTGGGCCCATTGGGTTATTTCTTGTTCCAGTCAATGCTCCACAACTGGTGCAACAAAGGTCGTGGTATGTATTGTCCAGTCTATGGGATGGTGCATATAACAGATCCCTTTGTTGCTAAGTTATGGAAAATGTAGTGAGCTTCCTCAAAGACTCCATGTCCGAGCCACGTCGGTGGGCCCATTGGGTTATTTCTTGTTCCAGCCAGTGATCCACAACTGGTGCAACAAAGGTCGTGGTATGTATTGTCCAGTCTATGGGATGGTGCATATAACAGATCCCTTTGTTGCTAAGGGGAAAATGTAGTGAGCTTCCTCAAAGACTCCATGTCCGAGCGACGTCGGTGGGCCATTGGGTTATTTCTTGTTCCAGCCAGTGATCCACAACTGGTGCAACAAAGGTCGTGGTATGTATTGTCCAGTCTATGGGATGGTGCATATAACAGATCCCTTTGTTGCTAAGGGGAAAATGTAGTGAGCTTCCTCAAAGACTCCATGTCCGAGCCACGTCGGTGGGCCCATTGGGTTATTTCTTATCCAGCCAGTGATCCACAACTGGTGCAACAAAGGTCGTGGTATGTATTGTCCAGTCTATGGGATGGTGCATATAACAGATCCCTTTGTTGCTAAGGGGAAAATGTAGTGAGCTTCCTCAGACTCCATGTCCAAGCCACGTCGGTGGGCCCATTGGGTTATTTCTTGTTCCAGCCAGTGATCCACAACTGGTGCAACAAAGGTCGTGGTATGTATTGTCCAGTCTATGGGATGGTGCATATAACAGATCCCTTTGTTGCTAAGGGGAAAATGTAGTGAGCTTCCTCAGACTCCATGTCCGAGCCACGTCGGTGGGCCCATTGGGTTATTTCTTGTTCCAGTCAATGCTCCACAACTGGTGCAACAAAGGTCGTGGTATGTATTGTCCAGTCTATGGGATGGTGCATATAACAGATCCCTTTGTTGCTAATCGAAAAGAGTAGCCCATGAAGTGTTGACATAGGGTTTCCTCTCTAAATACCTGTGTGGTCCTTAACCATATGTTCGACGCAATATAACCGTAAATAAAATGTGTTGAGTGTGTCGTTAAAAAAAGAATTTCCTTCCTTCCTTCCGTTGATACACATTGGACTATTTCTCGTTCCAACCAGTGCATCACGACTGGTATTATCAAAGGCCGTGGTATGTGTTATCCTGTCTGCGAGATGATGCATATAAAAGATCACTTGCTACTAATTGAAAAATGTAGTGAACCAGTTCACCACGACTGATATATCAAAGACCATGGTATGTGTTATCCTGTCTGCGGGATGGAGCATATATAAGATCCCTTGCTACTAATGGGAAAAATGTAGCGTATGACCTCTCTAAGAATATATGTAAAAATTACCAAATGTTTGACATCCAATAGGCGTGATTAATAAATCAATGTGCTCTGGTGGTGTCGTTAAACAAAATAAACTTTAACTTTTATAAGATGTTGGAAACAAGTAGAGCATTTTTCCATTGGCGTAGACAGGTATTTTATATTGGGAGAACACCCACGCTGTCTATGGGTTGTTATTGCGCAACAGCGAAATACAAAAGGTGGTGGAGGTAAAAAAAAAAGAGAGAGAAAAAAGAGAGGTATTACTGGGGGCATGGACCTCATGCCCACACCCCACATTTTTCACGATTAAAAATGTATACATAATTAAACATCAATGTCTGTACATACAAAGTGTTTCTCTTCACCCTAATGTTTGTATTTACCAAATTTATATTTTATTTTCGAATAAATAATGTCTTACGCGCTAAAAACATAGTATTAGGAAGTAAAACCTAATTTAAACTACTACAAAATTAACACTAGGACAACCAAGACAAAAGTCATTAATATGCAATTTTAGTTGCTGAAAAGAATATGTTTGTCAGACTCCCACCACTAGCCACCTATGTTTTGTTTTAAATAATCCAGCGTGACTCCTACTATTTGCCACCTATATCTGGCTTTAAATATTCCAGCGTGACTCCCACCACTTGCCACTTATGTCTGGTTTTAAATATTCCAGCATGAATCCCACCACTTGCCACCTATGTCTGGTTTTAAATATTCCAGCGTGACTCCCACCACTTGCCACCTATGTCTGTTTTTGAGTCAACTTGCAGATTGACTCCCACCACTTGCCACCTATGTCTGGTTTTAAATATTCTGACTCCAGACTTGACTGGTTTTAAATATTCCCACTCCCACTAGCCACCTATGTCTGGTTTTAAATATTCCAGCGTGACTCCCACCACTTGCCACCTATGTCTGTCTTAAATATTCCAGCGTGACTCCCACCAACCTATGTCTGGTTTAAATATATTCCAGCGTGACTCCCACCACTTGCCACCTATGTCTGGTTTTAAATATTCCAGCGTGACTCCCACCACTTGCCACCTATGTCTGGTTTTAAATATTCCAGCGTGACTCCCACCACTTGCCACCTATGTCTGGTTTTAAATAGCGTGACTCCCACCACTTGCCACCTATGTCTGACTTTAAATATTCCAGCGTGACTCCCACCACTTGCCACCTATGTCTGGTTTTAAATATTTCCAGCGTGACTCCCACCACTTGCCACCTATGTCTGGTTTTAAGACTCCAGCGTGACTCCCACCACTTGCCACCTATGTCTGGTTTTAAATATTCCAGCGTGACTCCCACCACTATGCCACCTATGTCCTGTCTGTTTTAAATATTCCAGCGTGACTCCCACCACTTGCCACCTATGTCTGGTTTTAAATATTCCAGCGTGACTCCCACCACTTGCCACCTATGTCTGGTTTTAAATATTCCAGCGTGACTCCCACCACTTGCCACCTATGTCTGGTTTTAAATATTCCAGCGTGACTCCCACCACTTGCCACCTATGTCTGGTTTTAAATATTCCAGCGTGACTCCCACCACTTGCCACCTATGTCTGGTTTTAAATATTCCAGCGTGACTCCCACCACTTGCCACCTATGTCTGGTTTTAAATATTCCAGCGTGACTCCCACCACTTGCCACCTATGTCTGGTTTTAAATATTCCAGCGTGACTCCCACCTCCCACCACTTGCCACCTATGTCTGGTTTTAAATATTCCAGCGTGACTCCCACCACTTGCCACCTATGTCTGGTTTTAAATATTCCAGCGTGACTCCCACCACTTGCCACCTATGTCTGGCTTTAAATATTCCAGCGTGACTCCCTCCACTTGCCACCTATGTCTGGTTTTAAATATTCCAGCGTGACTCCCACCACTTGCCACCTTCCAGCGTGACTCCCACGAATAGCCACCTATGTCTGGTTTTAAATATCCCAGCGTGACTCCCATCACTTGCCACCTATGTCTGGTTTTAAATATTCCAGCGTGACTCCCACCACTGGCCACCTATGTCTGGTTTTAAATATTCCAGCGTGACTCCCACCACTTGCCACCTATGTCTGGTTTTAAATATTCCAGCGTGACTCCCACCACTTGCCACCTATGTCTGGTTTTAAATATTCCAGCGTGACTCCCACCACTTGCCACCTATGTCTGGTTTTAAATATTCCAGCGTGACTCCCACCACTTGCCACCTATGTCTGGTTTTGAGTCTACTTCCAGCGTGACTCCCACCACTGGCCACCTATGTCTGGTTTTAAATATTCCAGCGTGACTCCCACCACTTGCCACCTATGTCTGGTTTTGAATATCTGACCCACCACTTGCAGCGTGACTCCCACCACTTGCCACCTATGTCTGGTTTTAAATATTCCAGCGTGACTCCCACCACTTGCCACCTATGTCTGGTTTTAAATATTCCAGCGTGACTCCCACCACTTGCCACCTATGTCTGGTTTTAAATATTCCAGCGTGACTCCCACCACTTGCCACCTATGTCTGGTTTTAAATATTCCAGCGTGACTCCCACCACTTGCCACCTATATCTGGTTTTGAGGCTACTTCCAGCGTGACTCCCACCACTTGCCACCTATGTCTGTTTTTGAGTCAACTTGCAGAGTGACTCCCACCACTTGCCACCTATGTCTGGTTTTAAATATCCCAGCGTGACTCCCACCACTTGGCACCTATGTCTGGTTTTAAATATTCCAGCGTGACTCCCACCACTTGCCACCTATGTCTGGTTTTAAATATTCCAGCGTGACTCCCACGAATTGCCACTTATGTCTGGTTTTAAATATCCCAGCGTGACTCCCACCACTTGCCACCTATGTCTGGCTTTAAATATTCCAGCGTGACTCCCACGACTGGCCACCTATGTCTGGTTTTGAGTCTACTTCCAGCGTGACTCCCACCACTGGCTACCTATGTCTGGTTTTAAATATTCCAGCCTGACTCCCACCACTTGCCACCTATGTCTGATTTTAAATATTCCTGCGTGACTCCCACCACTTGCCACCTATGTCTGGTTTTGAGTCTACTTGCAGCGTGACTCCCACCACTTGCCACCTATGTCTGGTTTTGAGTCTACTTGCAGCGTGACTCCCACCACTTGCCACCTATGTCTGGTTTTAAATATTCCAGCGTGACTCCCACCACTTGCCACCTATGTCTGGTTTTAAATATTCCAGTGTGACACTCACGAGTTGCCACCTATGTCTGATTTTAAATATTCCTGCGTGACTCCCACCACTTGCCACCTATGTCTGGTTTTGAGTCTACTTGCAGCGTGACTCCCACCACTTGCCACCTATGTCTGGTTTTGAGTCTACTTGCAGCGTGACTCCCACCACTTGCCACCTATGTCTGGTTTTAAATATTCCAGCGTGACTCCCACCACTTGCCACCTATGTCTGGTTTTAAATATTCCAGCGTGACTCCCACCACTTGCCACCTATGTCTGGTTTTAAATATTCCAGCGTGACTCCCACCACTTGCCACCTATGTCTGGTTTTAAATATTCCAGTGTGACTCCCACGAGTTGCCACCTATGTCTGGTTTTAAATATTCCAGCGTGACTCCCACCACTTGCCACCTATGTCTGGTTTTAAATATTCCAGCGTGACTCCCACCACTTGCCACCTATGTCTGGTTTTGAGGCTACTTCCAGCGTGACTCCCACCACTTGCCACCTATGTCTGTTTTTGAGTCAACTTGCAGAGTGACTCCCACCACTTGCCACCTATGTCTGGTTTTAAATATTCCAGCGTGACTCCCACCACTTGCCACCTATGTCTGGTTTTAAATATTCCAGCGTGACTCCCACCACTTGCCACCTATGTCTGGTTTTAAATATTCCAGCGTGACTCCCACGACTTGCCACCTATGTCTGGTTTTAAATATTCCAGCGTGACTCCCACCACTTGCCACCTATGTCTGGTTTTAAATATTCCAGCGTGACTCCCACGACTGGCCACCTATGTCTGGTTTTGAGTCTACTTCCAGCGTGACTCCCACCACTGGCCACCTATGTCTGGTTTTAAATATTCCAGCGTGACTCCCACCACTTGCCACCTATGTCTGATTTTAAATATTCCAGCGTGACTCCCACCACTTGCCACCTATGTCTGGTTTTGAGTCTACTTGCAGCGTGACTCCCACCACTTGCCACCTATGTCTGGTTTTTATTCCAGTCACCACTTGCCAGAGTGACTCCCACCACTTGCCACCTATGTCTGGTTTTAAATATTCCAGCGTGACTCCCACCACTTGCCACCTATGTCTGGTTTTAAATATTCCAGCGTGACTCCCACGAGTTGCCACCTATGTCTGGTTTTAAATATCCCAGCGTGACTCCCACCACTTGCCACCTATGTCTGGTTTTAAATATTCCAGCGTGACTCCCACGACTGGCCACCTATGTCTGGTTTTGAGTCTACTTCCAGCGTGACTCCCACCACTGGCCACCTATGTCTGGTTTTAAATATTCCAGCGTGACTCCCACCACTTGCCACCTATGTCTGGTTTTAAATATTCCAGCGTGACTCCCACCACTTGCCACCTATGTCTGGTTTTGAGTCTACTTGCAGCGTGACTCCCACCACTTGCCACCTATGTCTGGTTTTGAGTCTACTTGCAGCGTGACTCCCACCACTTGCCACCTATGTCTGGTTTTAAATATTCCAGCGTGACTCCCACCACTTGCCACCTATGTCTGGTTTTAAATATTCCAGGTTTTAAATATTCCAGCGTGACTCCCACGACTTGCCACCTATGTCTGGTTTTAAATCCCACCACTTATGTCTGGTTTTAAATATTCCAGTGACTCCCACCACTTGCCACCTATGTCTGGTTTTAAATATTCCAGCGTGACTCCCACCACTTGCCACCTATGTCTGGTTCCAGCGTGACTCCCACCACTTGCCACCTATGTCTGGTTTTGAGTCTACTTCCAGCGTGACTCCCACCACTTGCCACCTATGTCTGTTTTTGAGTCAACTTGCAGAGTGACTCCCACCACTTGCCACCTATGTCTGGTTTTAAATATTCCAGCGTGACTCC
The DNA here is from genome assembly GCF_016097555.1 of Gigantopelta aegis. Classification (NCBI taxonomy): domain Eukaryota; kingdom Metazoa; phylum Mollusca; class Gastropoda; order Neomphalida; family Peltospiridae; genus Gigantopelta; species Gigantopelta aegis. Next base: position 19,483,483 of record NC_054711.1, read on the forward strand.
CACCACTTGCCACCTATGTCTGGTTTTAAATATTCCAGCGTGACTCCCACCACTTGCCACCTATGTCTGGTTTTAAATATTCCAGCGTGACTCCCACGAATTGCCACCTATGTCTGGTTTTAAATATCCCAGCGTGACTCCCACCACTTGCCACCTATGTCTGGCTTTAAATATTCCAGCGTGACTCCCACGACTGGCCACCTATGTCTGGTTTTGAGTCTACTTCCAGCGTGACTCCCACCACTGGCCACCTATGTCTGGTTTTAAATATTCCAGCGTGACTCCCACCACTTGCCACCTATGTCTGATTTTAAATATTCCTGCGTGACTCCCACCACTTGCCACCTATGTCTGGTTTTGAGTCTACTTGCAGCGTGACTCCCACCACTTGCCACCTATGTCTGTTTTTGAGTCAACTTGCAGAGTGACTCCCACCACTTGGCACCTATGTCTGGTTTTAAATATTCCAGCGTGACTCCCACCACTTGCCACCTATGTCTGGTTTTAAATATTCCAGCGTGACTCCCACGACTTGCCACCTATGTCTGGTTTTAAATATCCCAGCGTGACTCCCACCACTTGCCACCTATGTCTGGCTTTAAATATTCCAGCGTGACTCCCACGACTGGCCACCTATGTCTGGTTTTGAGTCTACTTCCAGCGTGACTCCCACCACTGGCTACCTATGTCTGGTTTTAAATATTCCAGCCTGACTCCCACCACTTGCCACCTATGTCTGATTTTAAATATTCCTGCGTGACTCCCACCACTTGCCACCTATGTCTGGTTTTGAGTCTACTTGCAGCGTGACTCCCACCACTTGCCACCTATGTCTGGTTTTGAGTCTACTTGCAGCGTGACTCCCACCACTTGCCACCTATGTCTGGTTTTAAATATTCCAGCGTGACTCCCACCACTTGCCACCTATGTCTGGTTTTAAATATTCCAGTGTGACTCTCACGAGTTGCCACCTATGTCTGGCTTTAAATATTCCAGCGTGACTCCCACGACTGGCCACCTATGTCTGGTTTTGAGTCTACTTCCAGCGTGACTCCTACCACTGGCTACCTATGTCTGGTTTTAAATATTCCAGCCTGACTCCCACCACTTGCCACCTATGTCTGATTTTAAATATTCCTGCGTGACTCCCACCACTTGCCACCTATGTCTGGTTTTGAGTCTACTTGCAGCGTGACTCCCACCACTTGCCACCTATGTCTGGTTTTCTACTTGCAGACTCCACCTACTGGTTTTAAATATTCCAGCGTGACTCCCACCACTTGCCACCTATGTCTGGTTTTAAATATTCCAGCGTGACTCCCACCACTTGCCACCTATGTCTGGTTTTAAATATTCCAGCGTGACTCCCACCACTTGCCACCTATGTCTGGTTTTAAATATTCCAGCGTGACTCCCACCACTTGCCACCTATGTCTGGTTTTAAATATTCCAGCGTGACTCCCACCACTTGCCACCTATGTCTGGTTTTAAATATTCCAGCGTGACTCCCACCACTTGCCACCTATGTCTGGTTTTAAATATTCCAGCGTGACTCCCACCACTTGCCACCTATGTCTGGTTTTAAATATTCCAGCGTGACTCCCACCACTTGCCACCTATGTCTGGTTTTAAATATTCCAGCGTGACTCCCACCACTTGCCACCTATGTCTGGTTTTAAATATTCCAGCGTGACTCCCACCACTTGCCACCTATGTCTGGTTTTAAATATTCCAGCGTGACTCCCACCACTTGCCACCTATGTCTGGTTTTGAGTCTACTTCCAGCGTGACTCCCACCACTTGCCACCTATGTCTGGTTTTAAATATTCCAGCGTGACTCCCACCACTTGCCACCTATGTCTGGTTTTAAATATTCCAGCGGACTCCCACCACTTGCCACCTATGTCTGGTTTTAAATACTTCCAGCGTGACTCCCACCACTTGCCACCTATGTCTGGTTTTAAATATTCCAGCGTGAGCGTGAAATATTCCAGCGTGACCCCACCACCACTTGCCACCTATGTCTGGTTTTAAATATTCCAGCGTGACTCCCACCACTTGCCACCTATGTCTGGTTTTAAATATTCCAGCGTGACTCCCACCACTTGCCACCTATGTCTGGTTTTAAATATTCCAGCGTGACTCCCACCACTTGCCACCTATGTCTGGTTTTGAGTCTACTTGCAGCGTGACTCCCACCACTTGCCACCTATGTCTGGTTTTAAATATTCCAGCGTGACTCCCACCACTTGCCACCTATGTCTGGTTTTAAATATTCCAGCGTGACTCCCACCACTTGCCACCTATGTCTGGTTTTGAGTCTACTTTCCAGCGTGACTCCCACCACTTGCCACCTATGTCTGGTTTTAAATCCCACCACTTCCAGCGTGACTCCCACCACTTGCCACCTATGTCTGGTTTTAAATATTCCAGCGTGACTCCCACCACTTGCCACCTATGTCTGGTTTTAAATATTCCAGCGTGACTCCCACCACTTGCCACCTATGTCTGGTTTTAAATATTCCAGCGTGACTCCCACCACTTGCCACCTATGTCTGGTTTTGAGTCTACTTCCAGCGTGACTCCCACCACTGGCCACCTATGTCTGGTTTTAAATATTCCAGCGTGACTCCCACCACTTGCCACCTATGTCTGGTTTTAAATATTCCAGCGTGACTCCCACCACTTGCCACCTATGTCTGGTTTTAAATATTCCAGCGTGACTCCCACCACTTGCCACCTATGTCTGGTTTTGAGTCTACTTGCAGCGTGACTCCCACCACTTGCCACCTATGTCTGGTTTTAAATATTCCAGCGTGACTCCCACCACTTGCCACCTATGTCTGGTTTTAAATATTCCAGCGTGACTCCCACCACTTGCCACCTATGTCTGGTTTTAAATATTCCAGCGTGACTCCCACCACTTGCCACCTATGTCTGGTTTTAAATATTCCAGCGTGACTCCCACCACTTGCCACCTATGTCTGGTTTTACTTCCAGCGTGACTACCACTTGCAGTCGTGACTCCCACCACTTGCCACCTATGTCTGGTTTTAAATATTCCAGCGTGACTCCCACCACTTGCCACCTATGTCTGGTTTTAAATATTCCAGCGTGACTCCCACCACTTGCCACCTATGTCTGGTTTTGAGTCTACTTCCAGCGTGATGTAACTGGCCACCTATTAGGGTTTTTAAATATTCCAGCGTGACTCACACCACTTACTGGTGACAAAACCTACCTGTAAACATATACTGTACAATTAGTACAACACTAATGCTGATCGATTATCGACAGTTTGCACAAGTTGGGAGGATAGCATTATTGTTGATCCATAAACATACTTTATCAGTAGTTTATAAAGTAGTACTGTTAAATAAATGTACCATTGGTATAGACAGTAGTATTGCTGATTAAATGTAAACATAGCATGCCGGTATGTCTGTTGAATATATGTATATATACTGTATCAGTGGTATGGATAGTAGTATTGTGACGACCCTGGATTAGAGGGTGTCCTTGTAAATGGCCATAACCACTAACTATGAAGGCAAAAGATCACCAACAAGATTAAAATTCAACAATATTTATTTAACAATAACCTCAAATTACATTCGCAGTTGAACTGTATGTTCACTGATTCATTTAGTAATAAAATTCACATTAATAATTGAATAAACATGGCTAAGTTACTTTCAGGCTTTGAAATATACCACAATTCTTAAATTACTTTAAAAGACTGAGTCTTATTCACCTGAAACAGGTAAGTTGCTTAATAATAATTATTCCTAATATACTAAGTCTCCAACGTTATGATATACACAAACTTAATTTTGGACCAAGAACATCAATATCAGCAAGAATATACACTTTAAATACTTTGTCTGGGTACACAGACCTACTCCCACTACATGGGCATCTCTCTAACTCAATCCCTCTATATAATATGCCTTAAACTTTGCCACATAAAAACCACAACACCCGGGGCATACACCTCTTCTGTGTAATGGGTGCTGTCTATCTCCCTAAATTCTATGAATAATAAATACCGAAAATAATACCCTTTAATGTTTATTAATTATCTAATCATTAAGGTTGTGAGTTTGGTCTCTACAAGTTATCCCAATAACATACACATGTAAAACCCGTATAATTTAGTATTCTGTTAATAAACCCAACCCACCTATCGGGGCGAACGTCTGACCGAAACTGACAAATCATTGCGGGATTCGTATTTATACCCCCGCCAAAATCCAGCAATACTGGTTAATATCCAACACTGCAGAATTATGCATTCCGCAAAACGGGGTAAAATCCAGCAGTGCGGGGTACAATCCTGCATTGCAGAATTTGTAAATCCTGCAGTGCGGGTTAGAAAACCAATGACGTCATTTACTACTGGCTAACGTCATTAGGCCCTACAGGCCTTTATACCTTAATTACTATGCTATAATGGGAACGAAATAAATACAATTAAGCATATATACACAAATAAATATAAGTTCCATATCCATTCCGAATTAGATATAAGTTACATTAGTAATATCTGAAATTACTAATATTTACCTAACTCACACAGTGTGACAGACGTCAAAAATAGCATTGACAAAAACCCGGAAGTAACTCTCAAACAAATCCAGAACGAGGCTCGTACAAAAGCATGGCTTCGATCTTTTTACATTTGCGGCTGTATAAAAATGCCAATTTAACAACTTAATAACACTTGATACGGTAAGTTATCTGTGACTACTGATAATATAAACACTAATGATTAAGTGTATAAATGTTATACGATAAACAAGGCCTTGTTTTATTGACCCGGCGCATAGAATTGCGCTGTTCAATGTAAACAAATATAGACTACGATGCACGTTGGCGCTAAAACAAAACGAACTTGAATTATAGCTTAATAATTTATAGAAAATAATTTACTGGCAATATCGTAATCCCGGATTCTCACATTACCCTCTGCTTAAACGTTTAAGCGTCCTCGCAAACGCACATAACTTGAAATAATTCATCTATCATTAAAAGAGCCAACTGTGCACTTCATTTAGAATATCACACCTTGCATCAAAATTCAGTCTATATTTGTGGATAATACATTCCATATGCCCTAATTCACTGATATTATTATATGCATAATATACATTATGTATCTCTCTTTATATTACAGATCAACCACAATCTTGACAAAAATTGACCAAAAAAATTGACGGAAAACAGATGGTTGAAATTAATTGTGAACAGTAAAAAAAAAAAAAATTAACTGCCGATTGCCATCTCTGGTCATGCTCGTCACCTCGTTGGTCGTTCGGGCATCCTGACCTCCTGGCATCCTTCCCATCCTTTTCTACTCAATTCTTCCGCCCTTCCATGCCTCTCTGATATCTTATCTTTAACTTACATACATAACTGCACATTAAAAACATTTCTTTTATGATAGTCCGTTATTTCTTTGTCTTATAATACTTATAATAATAATAATTAATTGGAGGCATGAAAATATATCAACATTTTGTGATGAAAGAATATTCTTGTTTTAAACCATATCTGCTACATAACTAACTATACAATTGGTAATGATACTGATGTTACGTCCGCTGTGGCCGCTCGTGCCTCCAATGTCGTCTGTCGTCGATGTCCCTCTCTCTGTTCTCCTTTCCCCAGTCTCTTCTTTCATTCAGTTCTCTCACTCCGGTCTCTCTGTTCTCTCTCTCCTTCTCTGTAACTCTCCTTTCTCTCTCCGTCTCTCTTCTCTGCCTCTCCATCTCTCTTCTCTCTCTCTCTGTCTCTCTTCTCTCTCTCTCTCTCTTCTTTCCTCTCGCTCCTCTTTCACCAGCTCGTTCTGTTGCCTAATTGCAGCTGTTAGGTCGTCGATGGCTTTAGCAAATATTATCATTTGCTCCCTGTTATCCCTGACTATTTCCACGACCGCCTGTGTCAATTTTACCATTTGATCTCTACAGCTATCTGATGAAGCAGAAGACTCGGGAGATCTCGACCGTGACCTTGACCGTGACCTCGACTGGGACCTGGAATGTCTTTTCTGAGTTTCCTCGACAGCTGGTGGAATAATTGCTGAAGGTGGCTCCTGGATCTCCGCTGGGGAGTTTAAAAAGCTCCATAATGACAAGTTGTCTGGCATAGCTTCGACCACTGTCACTTCAGTTGCTGAAGGTTCCGATGTTGTGGTGGTGACTGGTGCTGCTGTTGGGACACATATGGCCGTCACTGGCTGAGGTGCTGGCAATGGTTGGACAGCTTTAGAAACAGTGTTGTTTTTAAATCGTTGACCTGCCCTTTGTTGCCACAGACTATTGGACTCATCAGCTGACAACCGCTCCATGTCGAGGCCATCTGCTACTATATACGGACAAGTAGATTCCTTCAAGTGGATTGCCTCATCCACCTCTTCTCCACTTTCCTCCGCTCTTCTCACCCTGTCTATGTGGTCTTTGTACGCAGACACATGCGTTGCCAGCTGCTCCAACTTCATGCATCTAAAGGTGCATAAAGTACAAAAATATGGTGATTGGTCAAGAGGTAGATGCATCTTGTAGATGTGGGAAATTACTTAAACATCGATAGGCCCTTCCTCTCTTTGGTGGCAACTTGACTTGAGCCTGCATGACTAAATAATTTCCTGTAATTTAAGAAGTAAAAGGAAAAAAAAACCTGTTAATTAAATACGTGCGTACCTCTAACTAATTGTGTATGCGACTTATGTTACCAACATGCATTCCAACATGTATTCGGCACATCACTATTTTAGACTTTTAAGCACCTTACTTATCCACCTGGGCCTGTATTCACTGGTGAATGGCTTCAGCTTATTGTGGTGTATTACTTTCTGCCTACCTTCAGCATCGAACTGAACTATGTAATCGAGTGCATTCAGTCTTTTAACCACAACTGCTGGACCGCTGTAAGGCATTTGGAGTTTTGGGCATACTCCCTCTCTTCTGTGCTCATGAAGATACCATACTAGGTCTCCTTGGCTATACCGATGAAGACTTTGTTTTATATCATATGTTTCTTTTTGCCTCTTGGCTGACGCTTTCAAATGCTCTCTGGCTATCTCATGCGCCTTTTGCATGTTTCTTTTCAGCATTTCTACATATTGGCCATATGATGACACAGTTTCACCGATGAGTGAGGTACCACTGCCGAATGCTATTTCCGCTGGGATTCTCACTTCACGTCCCAACATCAAGAGATTGGGTGTTAGGCCTGTGCTCTCGTGTGGGGTTGATCTATATGCAGCTGCTAAACAACCTAAGTGCAGATCCCAATCCGTTTGTTCACCCTGCAGATATGCTCGTATCATCCGGACCAGAGTTTTGTTGAAATTTTCTGTCTGTCCATTACAGCGGGGATTACGTGGCGATGTTCTCGTCTTCCTAACTTCTAGCAGTTTACAAAGTTCTTTGAATATAGCACTTTCATAATTTCCCCCCTGGTCGCTATGTAAATCCAGAGGGTACCCGTATCTAGAAATAACTTCGTTGAGTATCATCCTAGCCGCGGTTTCTGCACTTTGGTCTGGTACTGCGAAAACTTCAACCCACTTGGTGAAGCTATCAGTTACAACTAAAATGTATCTGTTTCCTCTTGGAGTCCTAGGTAATGGTCCCAGGAAATCCGTAGCAATCCGATCTAGCGGGGCTCCCACTTGCATATTTCCTAATGGGGCTCTCGGTGTCCTGTTAGGTGGCTTATTGGCCCCACAAGTCTCACACTGCAAAATCCAGTTGTTCACATCTTCTCGCACTTTAAACCAATAATAACGAGCGAGAAGTTTCCCTTTGGTCTTTTTCCTGCCCAAATGACCAGACATTATCCCATTGTGCATCTGATACAAAATCTCCTTCCTCATATCTCTTGGCACAATATACTGTAACCTCTCTGTACAGTCTTTGTCACTATATTTCCGGAACAGCATTCCCTGTTTCATTACCAAGCTGTCCCAATACACCAAATAGTGTCTGCTAGCAGGGCTGGCTGTACAAGCCTCGTGACCAGTAGGTCGTCTCCCTTGCTCCATCCACTCAATAATGGGTTTCAAATCCGCATCGCTCAGTTGCTTACGTCGCAACTCACTTGAACCCATAATCTGCATCCACGGAAACCAGTTATTCCTCAGTTCTCTTTCCTCCCTTGTAGAAACTCTTCTACAGAACTCTTCAACTCTGTGTGTTGGGTAGCGTAAATAGTTCATCAGCCAACCGGTTGCTTTCACTGCTAACCCTCTGCTTAGCTTGAACATATCCCGTTTCTTCATAAGCTTCTTGTACACATACTCGAGTCCTTTTCTCGAGCCCACATACCATTCTCCCACGGTTTCTGTGACAGGGGTTACACTACTGGTATGCATAAAATCATGATTACCAATGGAGATATCAACTTTCGCAGGTACCATTTCAGGTTTTTCATTACCCCGGCTCCACGGTCGAAGTAAACACTCGTATTTTTAGTGAAGATGACAAAGTACTCTGCATGTCATCAGCCCTCTTTTGACACTTTTTACAGGGACCACATTTCAATTGTTCTGTTAACCCTGCCTCAGCACAATCACAATCATCGTGATTCGGACATCTCGACATACTATCTGCATTGCCATGGTGAGCTCCACTGCGAAATTCTATTTTATAGTCGTAGGCAGATAGTATTTCTATCCAACGGGCTATCCGTCCCTTTGGTTCTTTGAAGTTCATCAACCATTTAAGAGCTTGATGATCAGATCGAATTACAAACTCTTTCCCTAACAAATAGTGGTGAAAGTATTCTACAAAATACCTAACTGCCAACAATTCTCTATCTGTGACACAATAATTTCTTTCTGATTTGCACAGTGTTCGGCTAGCATAAGCTATTACTTTTTCTTGATTATTTTGAACTTGGGATAGCACTGCGCCTATTGCAACATCTGATGCATCGGTATCCAATATGAATTTACCGTCACCAGCAGGGCTCGACATTATGTCAGGACTTGTAAGTGCTCCTTTCAATGTATTAAAAGCTATTTGACACTTCTCTGTCCAAATTAAACTGCTATCATCTTTAGTGAGATCGAACAGTGGTTTGGCGATTTTGGAAAAATCTTTGATAAAACGACGGTAATAAGAACAGATACCGAGGTATTGTTTCACTTCCTTCGCGTTACTAGGTTCTTTCCATTGAAGAATCTTGGCAACGTTATTTGGGTCTGGCTTCACCCCATCTGCAGAGACTTTGTGCCCCAGAAATGTGACTTCTGATTTCAGCAACATGCATTTTTCAGGTTTTAATTTCAAGTTGGCTGCTCGAAGTCGGCTCAGTACTAACTTCAACCTTCTTAGATTTTCCCATTCATCAGCAGCTGGTATTACACAATCATCCACATACAACATACAGCATGACCACTGCAATCCCTTCAGCGCCAACTCCATGACTCTCTGGAATGTTGCACCTGCTGTTTTTAGACCCATTGGCATTGTGACAAATTCAAACAACCCGTGTTTGCTGATAAAAGCTGTCTTTGGAATATCTTCTTCTCTGAGTGGTATTTGATAGTAGCCTGCAGTTAAATCTAATGTACTAAATACTTTACAACCTGCCACCGTATCTAAACATTCTGCAATCTTCGGCAAAGGAAAAGCATCTGCTTCAGTCAGTGTATTCAGTCTTCTATAATCAATGCAAGTACGGACTTCTCCAGACTTTTTCCGCACCAGGACCAATGGTGAACTCCAAGGGGAACTACTCTCGCGTATAACACCTTGTAACTTAAGCTTATCGATGGCTTTCTTTTCTTCATGTGCATATGCCAGGGGTACTCGGCGAGGTGGTTTGCTTCACTGGTCTCGATTCACCTGTACGAATAGTGTGTTCCGCTAAGTTTGTTCTACCGAGGTCATTATCGTCTTTGGAAAATGCGTCTGTATATTCTATTAGCAGTTTTGCAAGTTCTGCACGAACATCTATTTCTTTTCCTTCAATGGAATCAAAGTACAATTTCATCAAGTGCTCTGGGATTCCTTTTTCTAAATCTCTTTTCTGTTTATTTTCAGTTTCCGAAGTGTTGATCTTTTCACTTGACTCTTTGCCTATCAAAAGTTTATTTCTACTTGAGATTGTTGTATTTTCAGAGATATTTCTGTATGTTATCCTGCGAACTCGTTTAGTATTGCCGACCTCATTCATGTTTTTTCTGGGTTGTTTTGCTCATATCTAACTCTGCTGGCTTTGTAATTAATCTATTTTTATTTGAAATTCCGGTTCGAGCAATTCGATTTTCTAAATCATCTGAATTTGCCTCTTCCTCACTTAAGTCTGACTTGTCATGCATCCGCATAACCTGGTTATATCTGTATTCTCTATTTTTGTGCTCTTTAGACCCTGGTTTCATTTCTTGAAAATTTACCATCTCGAAGACTGCTTCGTCAATATCGGTGGGTTCCTTCACGTACTCAACATGAAACCGTGCTTTCTCGTCATCAACTCCATCAAGAAATTTTCTGACAAGATCTTCTGCCCTTGTCTCAGAGTCTCGCCTTGGATAGGCTTTGTCGTAGAGCCGTTTCAGTTCTGCTGCATATTCTTCTACCTTTTCTCCAGATTTCTGCCGGCGTCGACTGAACTGTGTCTTAAAACTCTTTGAGGTCTCAATAGCTCTGAAGCGGTTGTTTAGCTCGCGGCATAAATCTTTATAGTTTCTCCTCTTGTCCTGGGGTAATTGTCCAAAAACGAAATCGCCAGCTTGACCTTGTAACCGTGGTAGCATTTCGTCAAGTCTTCTATTATTCGACCAATTCTGTCGTGTTGCAATCTCTTGAAATCGATTGAACCAAACATTCCAAGCTTCACGACCTGAAAACGGTGGTAATTTGGAGTAAGAACCTCTTGCTTCGGGGGTAATTCTAGGTGTATTTGTTTCAGATTCTGATTCGATGTCTGATTCATGTTCATTGACGAGAAATGATCCGTGTCGCCTGTGCCCTGGGTGTGTTCTTTGTTCACCAACTGCGCTTGCAAGCTGCGAAACAGTTTCTTGCATTGTTCTCATCTGATTCATCAGTAGATCCATATCTCTATGTTGATGTGACTGCCAGTTCGAGCTACATCCATTCTGTGTGTTATCTCGAATACCTTGTGACATCCTTGGAGAAGTATCTATCATACTGAATGTATTCTCATTAATGTCAGATACTCCATCATCTCTTGTATTGCCAGACTGCGACACATCTCGATTACATTGCTCTGATTCAATACACAATGAACCCGAATTCATGGGGCACACTTTTTGGGACTTTGACCTTGTCATTATATTATTATCTTTAAGAGACATTGCTACTTTAATACTGATTTATTTTCCCCAATGTATTTAAGTCTCGTTACTACAATGTTCCTTTGCCTTCAAGAAAATAATGCAAATACTCAGGAGGAATGACCATTTACAATTAAAATTATTTTAAAACCTGAGGTTCGAATCGCTGGATGTGACAATTAAAAAAATTAATTTAACACATCCCACTTCTGACACCAGAAAATGTGACGACCCTGGATTAGAGGGTGTCCTTGTAAATGGCCATAACCACTAACTATGAAGGCAAAAGATCACCAACAAGATTAAAATTCAACAATATTTATTTAACAATAACCTCAAATTACATTCGCAGTTGAACTGTATGTTCACTGATTCATTTAGTAATAAAATTCACATTAATAATTGAATAAACATGGCTAAGTTACTTTCAGGCTTTGAAATATACCACAATTCTTAAATTACTTTAAAAGACTGAGTCTTATTCACCTGAAACAGGTAAGTTGCTTAATAATAATTATTCCTAATATACTAAGTCTCCAACGTTATGATATACACAAACTTAATTTTGGACCAAGAACATCAATATCAGCAAGAATATACACTTTAAATACTTTGTCTGGGTACACAGACCTACTCCCACTACATGGGCATCTCTCTAACTCAATCCCTCTATATAATATGCCTTAAACTTTGCCACATAAAAACCACAACACCCGGGGCATACACCTCTTCTGTGTAATGGGTGCTGTCTATCTCCCTAAATTCTATGAATAATAAATACCGAAAATAATACCCTTTAATGTTTATTAATTATCTAATCATTAAGGTTGTGAGTTTGGTCTCTACAAGTTATCCCAATAACATACACATGTAAAACCCGTATAATTTAGTATTCTGTTAATAAACCCAACCCACCTATCGGGGCGAACGTCTGACCGAAACTGACAAATCATTGCGGGATTCGTATTTATACCCCCGCCAAAATCCAGCAATACTGGTTAATATCCAACACTGCAGAATTATGCATTCCGCAAAACGGGGTAAAATCCAGCAGTGCGGGGTACAATCCTGCATTGCAGAATTTGTAAATCCTGCAGTGCGGGTTAGAAAACCAATGACGTCATTTACTACTGGCTAACGTCATTAGGCCCTACAGGCCTTTATACCTTAATTACTATGCTATAATGGGAACGAAATAAATACAATTAAGCATATATACACAAATAAATATAAGTTCCATATCCATTCCGAATTAGATATAAGTTACATTAGTAATATCTGAAATTACTAATATTTACCTAACTCACACAGTGTGACAGACGTCAAAAATAGCATTGACAAAAACCCGGAAGTAACTCTCAAACAAATCCAGAACGAGGCTCGTACAAAAGCATGGCTTCGATCTTTTTACATTTGCGGCTGTATAAAAATGCCAATTTAACAACTTAATAACACTTGATACGGTAAGTTATCTGTGACTACTGATAATATAAAACACTAATGATTAAGTGTATAAATGTTATACGATAAACAAGGCCTTGTTTTATTGACCCGGCGCATAGAATTGCGCTGTTCAATGTAAACAAATATAGACTACGATGCACGTTGGCGCTAAAACAAAACGAACTTGAATTATAGCTTAATAATTTATAGAAAATAATTTACTGGCAATATCGTAATCCCGGATTCTCACAGTATTGCTGATTAAATGTAAACATAGCGTGCCGGTAGGTATGTTGAATGTATATGTATATATACTGTACCAGTGGTATGGATAGTAGTATTGCTGATTAAATGTAAACATAGCATGCCGGTAGGTCTGTTGAATGTATATGTATATATACTGTACCAGTGGTATGGATAGTAGTATTCAGGGCCGTAGCTAGTGGGGGGGGGGGGGGGGGGGGGGCATTATAGAAACTTAAAGAAAATTCTCTTCTTAACTGTTTAAGGAGTTTTAGACTATTAACTACTCAGTTGCCCCCCCCCCCCCCCCCCTCAAACAAAAAATTCTAGCTACGGCCCTGGTATTGCTGATTAAATGTAAACATAGCATGCCGGTAGGTCTGTTGAATATATGTATATATACTGTACCAGTGGTATAGACAGTAGTATTGCTGATTATTATTATTGTTATAGTATAGAAACTTAAAGAAAATTCTCTTCTTAACTGTTTAAGGAGTTTTAGACTATTAACTACTCAGTTGCTCCCCCACCCCCCTCCCCCCAAACAAAAAATTGTAGCTACGGCCCTGGTATTGCTGATTAAATGTAAACATAGCATGCCGGTAGGTCTGTTGAATATATGTATATATACTGTACCAGTGGTATGGATAGTAGTATTGCTGATTAAATGTAAACATAGCATGCCGGTAGGTCTGTTGAATATATGTATATATACTGTACCAGTGGTATAGACAGTAGTATTGCTGATTATTATTATTGTTATATAAATGTTGTATCCGTGGTATATACATTTACTACGGCAGATGATATGTTTAAAAAAAAAAAATTCTTTAAAGATAAAAAAATGAAACACTGTATCAAGTTCGATAGTAGTAGTACTTACTCATTGAGTATTTCATTTCAACATATTTTTGTGCTTATATCTAATTAAGGTTCAAGCACGCTGTCCTGGGCACACACACCTCGGCTATCTGGGCAGTCTGTCCAGGACAGTGGGTTAGTTGATATTGAGAGAGAAGAGGGTGTAGTGGCCTTACACAAACCCATTGAGTCCTTAAGAACTCAATCTGGGTTGGAGCCGGTACAGGGCTGCGAACTCTGTACCGACCAGCCTGTAGTCTGATGGCTGAACCAAGACGCCACCGAGACCGGTAATGAGTATTAACGGTCATAGTATGTACTACCATGCATGTGTTGGAAATCCATATTACATTTGTGGCTTTTTAAAGTGTCGGATTTAATTAAACAAATGTTTAGTTTTTTCCTTTAAAAAGAATCTTTCCAAATTGTAGTTTATTAAAAGCCATAATTTGTAAGCAGTTGGAAAATATGTTTGGCTATCTATTAGTTGTTGTTGTTGTTGTTGTTTGTTTTTGTTTTTTTTACAATTAGCCATCACATTACTATTAATTACTAATTTAAATTGATTATTAATTTTGCTAAATCCAACATGTTTACGGTCATCGTTAAAATTGTAGTAGCCTGGACCCATACTTTTGAAGCCATCTTAGTCTATGACATCGTAAAACCATCGTAAGCACACACCATAGTGACATTACAAGCTATTTCGTAACGCTAAAATGGCTTCGAAAATATGTGCCCTGAGATTTTTTTTTTTTTTAATAATAAACAGTCAAGGCACATACCGCTAACTTAAGACTAGTTTAGGGGTTGTGTGTGTGTGTGTGTGTGTGTGTGTGTGTGTGTGTGTGTGTCTGTGTGTGTGTGTGTGTGTGTGGATTTATCTCAGTCGGTTGAGTGCTCGCTTCAGGTGCTTGCGTTGCAGGATCGAACCACCTCGGTGGATCCATTCAGCTGGTTTCTTCTCGTTCCAACCTTGCAACACAACTGACTAAGGCCGTGGTATGTGTCTTCCTGTCAGTGGGGAAAGTGCATACAAAAGATCCCTTGTTGCATTAGAAAAAAAATGTAGCGGGTTTCCTCTCTGATGACTATGAGTCAGAATTACCAAATGTTTGACATTCAATAGCCGATGATTAATTAATCGATGTGCTCCAGTGGTGTTAATCTTCTTGTTGTTGTCATCATCCTTGTTGTTTTTGTTGTTGTTCTTCTTGTTGTTTGTCGTTAACCTGACATCTTGTTCCTTTGCAGTTCAAAGCACAGAAACGATAGTGAAGGCTTGTGAAGAGATCAAAATGACGTGGGACAGTCTATGTGGGGACAGTCCTAAAGATGATTGCGTCATTAATGGTCACTGTCCTTCTGTACCGACCATTGTCCTGCAGACCTGTCCTGTCACTGGTAGAACTATGACGTCAGAGGACACGATGGAGACCTCAGAACACATAATAAAGACGTCAGAACACACGATGAAGACTCCATCACATCACGGTGACACGAATAAATCCAGTCCCAGAACGAGAACTGAAAACGTCGCCAGTAACGGGATCTGTCCGTCGTACGCGTTTCCCTGCCCCCTGCAAGCTTTATATTGGGCGACTCAAGGTCGTGAGCCCAAACTGAGTCCTGACGCAAACCCAGATGTGTACAGCGTCCCCGAGAGACTCAAAGACGCAGGTCACATTCAAGTCCTCGTCACGGGCAGCCTGCTTCTGGTGGGAGCAGTTCTCGGTGTTTTGTCCACCGATGCGTCAAACTAACCAGGCCTGGGAGCTAATTCACTAAACTCCGCTAAACTTTGCGATCTCGCAGTGCAATGCAAAAAGACTTGCAAAGAGGATGCTTTGTTGTCTAACCGAGCCTAAGGGAGCTTTGTCACTTAGATCCCTGGGGCCTATTTCGCAAAACACCGTACGTTTACATCTGCGACTAGCAGTTATACTGGGCATACATTTACGAGTGTTTGGCATCTATTTCACGAAGAAATTTACATCATTCCAAAAGATAAGAGTATTTTAAGGAGAAAAGAAAATGAAATACGGGTACTTTTTAACTATATTTGTTGTACTATAATAGTAATACAAATTGTGGTTTAGTCCTAGATTTACTTTTACGTACAAAACTATGCTTACAATGTTTTGTGAAATTGGGCCCTGGCGCTTATTTAGTCTGGACTCAAGACTGGGGGGGGGGGGGGGGGGGGGGGGGGGGGGGAGAGAGAAGAGGTGCAGCAACTTATTATTGTTTTTAATATATTTTTCACGGAAGCAGAACTTGACCCCCCCCCCCTTATAAACTTGGCCTTTTATCTTGAGGTTCCTGTTGGGTCTTTTATTTAATGTTTTTTGGGGTTTTTTTGTTGGTAAAGGAATCACAGATTATTTACATTCCTGTGTACTGCACTAGCTAGCTATCATGGCAATTCTTTACAAGTGAAAATAACTACTAGATGGGTCTGTACTTTCTTTCTTTACCATAGGCCTATTTATTTCTTCTCTACTTTACTGTTATCTTTAATTAAAAAAAAATGTTTTTGTTTTGTGTTTGTTCATTCTCTATTTATGGAGGAACGGGGTCTTGACATGTTTTGGTATTTTTGCTGTTTTACATTTGCTATTTAGAGCTGGGCGGTCATGTCGACACCGATTTACCATACAGAGCATATTTCAAAATACTGTAATTTCGGTATTAAAACATATTAACCGCCATTTAGTAAATCACTAACAATATATATCGAATGAACACAAAATGGTTTGGGTATAAACCAGACGAAAGCCTTGTTCAGGCGCAGATCCAGGACTTTTTAATAGAGGGGGCCCAAAATCAGTTTTTGAAAATAGAATTTAAAAGGTCCTTGACAGGTACACAGGATAAGTTTTTTTTAAA
Organism: Gigantopelta aegis; assembly: GCF_016097555.1. Classification (NCBI taxonomy): domain Eukaryota; kingdom Metazoa; phylum Mollusca; class Gastropoda; order Neomphalida; family Peltospiridae; genus Gigantopelta; species Gigantopelta aegis. The sequence goes on from NC_054711.1 coordinate 19,500,227, forward strand.
TTATTATTCTGTAATATATATTATATGACCTAAAATAAGGGGCCCGGGCCTCAGCTTTAATCCGTGCCTGTTGTTGTATGGAATTTTATTTTATTGAGATGAAATTAGCTGGTGAGCCTTAACTCAGGCATGCATTCAATGCGTATTATACCAAAAATACCACTCAATATTGGTATCATATCAATACCGAATACCGTACAGATGCCGAGGTAAATCACCCCCAAAATACCAATACTGAACCTCAAATTTCAATACCGCCCAGCTCTATTGCTATTGTACATTTGCCAGAGTATTCACTACATAGAGCATATGCTGCAAATGTAGGGAAACAAAAAAGAAACTTGAGTTGGACTAAATTTCCAAGGTCCTTTCAGGGTATTGAAAAAAACATAAGACCTTTTCGAAAGACCCTTTCAAAACCCTTCTCAAGAAACACTTTCAAAATTCAGGACTTCTGTTTTTTAAAAATGACAACCAAGAAAAATCCACGTTGTGTCAAAAAATGAATTCTTTATACAATTAAAACATCTAAGCAACAAATTAAGTGTCTCCATTTTGAATGTCACCTGTGAAAAACGAGCTATCTTTGTTGAGTAAGAATGTCACTTTTCGGTGAAGTTTTACTCAAGGTCGGTTTTCCTTCGTTGTATGTTGTACTTGTTTCTCTTCAGTCGGTCTTCAACTGTGCTCTCAGCGGCATGCTTTGACAACATCGGACTGAAATTTAAAAGAAACATTCTTGAATATAAACGTTTCTTACACACCCGTTGGTGAGAACAACATGCATTATTTTCGGTTACACGTGGTTGTTAACACATGTACGTATGTTAACAATTTCAAGACATACGACTGGCTGCTCTTAAGTGATGACCAGGTCACCAGTGCCATACATCCAATGAAAAACAACACCATGGAAATAGATCAGACTGTCACGTATAGTTAACCTGACAATCATGTGTCTGTGATGTGTAAATCAGCTACAAGTCCAACGGCTGTAAATAACTTTCAGTGGAAAAAGATGTTAAAATTTGCTTAAAACCTGGTTTTTGAGGATATGTAAGAAATAGAATATTACATTCGTGTCCGTTAGATACCATTTATCTCACAGCTCGTTTAAAAACATATCAAACTCGCTTTCGCTCATTAAATACATTTTAAAACAACTCGTTATAAATGGTATCTTATGACCACTCGTGTATTATTCTCTATTTATATCAACATCAGATTTTCTAATGCAAATATTCAGGGCTATAACAAGTGGGTTGGGAGTAAAAAACGAAACTGCAACCCCAGAATAAATTATACATGTACAGTCAAACCTGTCCTAGCGGCCACCTGTAATCTATGGTCACCTGCCTTAAGCGGACACTTAAAGACTTTTTCCCTCCATAAACTTTGAAGTTCTGCCCAGATATATATTATTACGTATATTAAACATACTTCACACTCCATGTATCGTCTAGCGTTTCTTTTGAATAACTAATCGAATTAAGTTTAATAGGCCCTGTTCACAATTATTTTACTGTTGTACTAAAGTGTATAATGGAGAGAAGGGGGGGGGGGGGGGGGGCTGTGTTATCCTGGTCACCCCATTCCAGCCTTCGACGGTTATAATAGACTAGTCACGATTTATAATAGGATTTCTTCTTCTTCTTTCTCTTTTTTTCTCTCTTTTTTTGACACTTTATCTTTTGTTTGATTGATTGATTTACTTTTTGTGTGTGAAATTAAATCTGAATTGTAATTGATTTGTTTTCATCCTAAATAGTAGGCTACATCAAAATAGGCCTATAGGCCTAATCATATTTTATTTTAAGAGTATTTTATCTAAATCCCCGCCTTTTTATTCTTCTTTTGTTTCTCTCTCTCTCGCTCTCTCTCTCTCTCTCTCTCTCTCTCTCTCTCTCTCTCTCTCTCTCTCTCTCTCTCTCTCTCTCTCTCTCTCTCTCTCTCTCTCTCAATATAAATCTGCGTATTTATTTTTATTTTTAAAAAGAAGCAACCTACCTTATTGATCAAACAAAAAGTAAGCTAAAACCAATATACCCTAGTCCATGTCGTGGACCCCTATATATAATTAATTATTTGTTTATCTGTTGATTTTTGTTTTGTTGTTGTTGTTGTTCAAATAACCTTGAAATAATAATTAAAATAATAATTATTATTAAGGTCAGTGGCGGAACTAAGACAGTAATTACACACACACACGCACACACGCGCACACACACACACACACACACACACACATATTTTTACGAATTGCGAAGTAAAGCACATCACGAGTTGACATGTATATGTATTTCATTTTTAACGTTGGAGAATCTGAGGAATCCCTTTGGGGACGTTTTGGCCTTCGGCTACACGTCATTGCCCACCCCACTCCCCACTCCCCACCCCACGCCCCCAAATACATTTTCTGAATCTGCTACTGAAGGTTATTAACATTTCGTTAATTTATATCAAAATAGTAATCAAATGACAATATTAAATTAATAATAATAATTAGTATTATTAACGTAATAATAACGAAAATAGTACAACGAAACATAAAAGCAATATACAAGTCTATTCAAAACTGGGAACATCTGTATTGATTACCGCCCACCTCAAAGCGACAGAGCACCGCCTGACCCATCCCGTTACCTGATAGTTACAGAAGGGAGGGAGGCGGGGGCGTGTCTATTTATACGGTAGCTGGATTGTGTATAGCCAAACCGATTGATGTGTTAGACGGATAGGGTGGTGCCCTCCCAAATCGTGGCCATGTCATAATGCAGTGCGAACGAGTCTGCCTTGACAGAAGTAATATATTATTAATGGAAAGTAGAATGTGCATACAGAGAGCTGGTGTGTGTGTGTGTGTGTGTGTGTGTGTGTGTGTGTGTGTGTGTGTGCCCCCCCATGGCAGCGTGTTTGAACCTTAATTGGATATCAGCACGAAAATAAGTTGATTTAAAAAAAAAAAAATTAAATGTTATTATGAATTTTATTTGTAGGTCGTAGATACAGCTGGTTTTCCAAATTATTCCAACGAGTATGAAGAAGAAGAAAGAAATGTTTTATTTAACGACGCACTCATCACATTTTATTTTCGGTTATATGGCGTCGGACATATGGTTAAGGACCACACAGATGTTGAGAGAGGAAACCCGCTGTCGCCACTTCATAGGCTACTCTTTTCGAATAGCAGCAAGGGATATTTTGTATGCACCATCTCACAGACAGGGTAGTACATACCATGGCCTTTTATATACCAGTCATGGTGCACTGGCTGATACGAGTCCAATGGGTATGCATCAGAACTGTTCCATAAACTCGGTCGCTTCGTACCCTCCATCTTAGTGAGTCTTCCCTCCCACCCCACACCCCGCGCCCAATGTTACCTTGGTTCCACTGGTCCTAAAGAAAACAATATGAAAAAAAAAATGAAAAAATCCCTTGCCGACTTTGTATTTATGGCGCCAGTGGTGTCGGATCCACCCCAAAATCAGTGTTTAACAGATGAATATAATGCGTTTATTTATTTATTTATTTCATTTTATTTATTTATTTATTTTTCGGGAGGCATGAACGAAATATCTTGGTCACCTTGTTATTTTTGCGGAAGAGTTATTACACAGATAATGTTAGTTTATTTTTGAATAATGTAGGTGTTATTTTTTAAATGGTGCATCTTCTCCATGAATAATGAATGTGCCCTTTTTAAATGTTGCAACCCCTGCCAAGAAGATCCTGCTATTTCGAGTCTGCGACGATACTGAAGACACAGTCAGTATAGACTTTTTGAACATGGTTGCGATGGCTGCAATGCTTCTAAAAGCTCAGTCACACTAGATTATTTTAAACGCCGATAATACGACCTCGGTCTCCAATACGTTCTTCCAGTAAATATTGTAAAGTTTTATAGAAGAGAAAGGAATGGGTGGTGCTTCTGTTCTGAGACGAAAACCATGTGATAACTAATTACGTCAATAACAGACAACTGTTTTAAATGTGTAAAGAAAGGAATGCATAATTTTGTATATGTGTGTGTGTGGGGGGGGGGGGGAGGGGGTTAACATTTCAGCACGTGTAAAAGTACAGTCATTTTGTATCTAATGTATGGGGTCATTGGCGTATCCCGGATTTTATACGGGTGGCTGGGGGGTGGGGTGGCGGGTGAGGCACCAACACTGGATAGAGAGACAACCATACTGTTTGTTATATAAGGGTTGGCAATGCTAATAATACAAACTTAGAAATCGTAACTGAAGTTAAATACCTTGGGCTTGTGTTGAGTAAATCTGGGTCATTCACAAATGCTAAGAAAGATCTAATCAATCTAGCCTCAAAGTCTATGTTTGCCGTATTACAAAAATGCAGACAGTTCAATTTATCAATCGATTGTCAATTAGACCTGTTCGACAGGATTGGAAAACCTATATTATTATATGGATGTGAAATATGGGGCTTCAGTAATTTGGATATCATTGAACGATTGCACCTCAAGTTCTGCAAATATATATTATGTGTTAATAAGTCGACACCAAGCTTTATGATGTATGGTGAATTAGGTAGATACCCACTGTCTATTAGTGTTAAAGTTAAAATGATTATATACTGGGTAAATGTTGTTAATAGTAGAAAATCTAAATTGTCTGGTATATTATACATGTTAGCATCATATAACCATAACGTTAATGCTATACCATGTACTTGGTTATCCTTTATAAAACGTATACTATATGCATGTTGTTTATGTAACATATATTCACGTACACAGATGGATGTTTTGTGGTTAAAACATGCAGTTAAGCGAATACTATGTGACCAGTACTTACAAAAATGGAATAGTGATAAATTTGCCTCATCAAAAGGTATTAACTACAGAATGTTCAAGCATGAATTTAAATTAGAAAATTATTTGTTGAAACTCTAAACAAAAAATGCTAGAATTCTTTGTAAATTTAGAACTGGTAATGTCAATATTTAGTTTAATATTGAGAGAGAAAACAGAATATGCAACATTGATGTTGGTGATGAGTTTCTCTATATTTTTAAATGTACGTCTTTATTTACTGAGCGAAATATGTATATACCTAGTCACTATACCAACAGAGCAAGTACAATTACCTTTTAAAACTAAAAAATTACTTTTGTGTAAACTATGTAAATATTTGCAAATTGCCATTGAGAGGGTCAGTCTTCCGGGTTAATATTATTTAAATATTATGTGCATTACCACTACAGAAAACACTTTGTAACTTATTTTGTTTATATTTTCTCCATACTACACTCGGTGCAGTTTATGAGAATAAATTTCTTGTCTTGTCTTGATTGAAATTAGGTCTACTGGTCTACCAGTTATTAACGAGAGGAACTAATTTTAATCAGACTGACAATGCCGAGCTATCAGACACAGACACCGCGCTCGCTAAGAACGACAGCTGTAAAACCAAAAAAGACGTGTACCCTACACGAATCCTAGAATGATAATATGTCTACCTATATCGTTTATTGTCATCCATGAAACAACGTCATATTCACAATTCACGGAAAACTCGGCCAACGTCGTCTCAGAATCTGAGTTTAGGCTCCGCCCACTGGACTTTCGTGAATACAAATTAAAGTTTTATCTCGATATGCATCTCCAAGAGTAAACAAAGTACAGGCCCGTAGGAACGACTTTGGGAGTGGGGGGTGGGCGCACTGACAGATCGGGTACAAACTCTATATCAGATTTTGGTTACAATGGCAAACATTAATGTGATAAAAGAAAAGAAAGAAAAGGCTCACAAGTGGAAGGGCACGTGCCCCTCTCCCCGCCCCCCGGTTCCTACGAGCTTGAAGTACAGGTTTTTTTTTTATGTGAGTTGTCATTTTTTAACACAATTGTACGTTTAAAACAGCTGAAAACAGAATGTGTTGCATTTATCTTTGCATTAAAATGTTTTTACCAGAGGCGAGACGTAGCCCAGTGGTACAGCGTTCGCTTGATGCGCGGTCGGTCTAGGATCGATCCCCGCCGGTGGGCCCATTGGGCTATTTCTCGTTCCAGCCAGTGCACCACGACTGGCATATAAAAGGCCGTGGTATGTACTACCCTGTCTGTGGGATGGTGCATATAAAAGATACCTTTCTGCTAATCGAAAAGAGTAGACCATGAAGTGGCGACAGCGGGTTTCCTCTCTCAATATCTGTGTGGTCCTTAACCATATGTCCGACGCCACATAACCGTAAATAAAATGTGTTGAGTGCGTCGTTAAATAAAACATTTCCTTCCTTCCTTCCTTCCTTCCACTATTAATCTTACGGACGAATATGAACAGGCCCATAAGGAGTGTTCTCGTTTTGTTAAAGGGACATTCCTGAGTTTGCTACATTGTTTCCGACTAATAAAATATTTCTACCACTAAACTTACATATTAAATGTATTTTCTTGTTTAGAATATCAGTGTCTGTATATTCAATGTGTTTCTGGTCGTCTTAATATTTATAAGAAGCCCAAAATATTTTAGGAAATAAAATGAAATTTAACCTAGTACAAATAGTAGAACGATCAGAAACATGTTTAATATACAGCCACTAATATTTTATGCAGAACAATTATTTGTTATGTAATTACAATCGTTATAAAGTTAAATCGTTAAAAACTCATGAATGTCCCTTTAACTAAAGTTAAAGTTTGTTTTGCTATTGGACGTCAAACATTTGGTCATTTTGACATATAGTCTTAGAGAGGAAACCCGCTACCTGTATCCATTAGCAACAAGGGATCTGTTATATGCACCATCTGACAGACAGGATCGCACATACCACGGCCTTTGATATGCCAGTCGTGGTACACTGGCTGGAACGAGAAATAACCCAATGGGCCCATCGACGGGGATCGATCCCAGACCGACCGCGCAGAAAGCTAGGCTACGTCCCGCCCTCTTTTTTATTTAACTAAATGCAGTAGCGAATCCAGGGGGAATCCGGACCCCCCCCCCCCCCCCCACCTTTGAAAACCGGCCATAACCTTTAAGAGGAAACGTGATTATATTAACTGTTCTGTGTAAAAAGAGAGATCAGTCATCACATTTGGAGCCCCCCCCCCCCCCCTCCCCTTTCAGAAATCCTGCATCCGCGCCTGAAATGTCCAGCTATCAATGATTGTCTTTGGAGAAAATTTAACACAGAATAACTGACATAAATTTGTATATATTTGGTCTCTTCGGGTAGTATTTATTAACATATATGCGTCTTTCGTAGATGTAAATTGTGTACCTATAAATAATTAAATAACGAAATTCATTTCCAACAACATTACTATTACCGTATGTGCAATTTCTATTTTCATATAAAACATTTGTCTCTCTTCCCATTTCAAATGGTAAAAATCTAAAAAAATCTGGTATACATCGTTTTATCCAGGAGATTAAAGTGTGATTCAAATTCCAACATTTCCTTAAAGGGACATCCTCTAGTTTTTAAACACTAAGGCATATTTGTTACTATTAGAGCCGTTTTTTGATAACAGAAATCAGTAGTATATTTTTTAGGTAACGGGGACAACAATGGGAATACAATGGAAACGCCTCCAATACAATGGATATGCACCTCCGGAACAATGGCTCCATGCCTCCGGAACAATGGCGACATCACCTATTGTTCGCATATAGTACAATGGAGACGTCTCCTATTGTTCGTCTGAGCACAATGGCGATGTCACGGATTGTTGACATTAGTACAATAGAAATGCACCTATTGTGTTGAGAGGATGACTGGCATTTTTCAAATTTTGGCGGGAATGACCTGGGTGGGTTTTTAGGTGCGATGGGCTCGCTTCAAAAGTACGTTTTGAAGCCATTGAAATGGTTTTTTCACTGGATTAATTTATAAACGTGTTGTAACACGTCTTTTGTTTACGTTATTTGAATCGAGGGTGAAAGGTTGTATTTATAAATGTGTTCTTTTATCCAATCATAATCATCCATTTTAACGAATGCGTTTGAATGTGTCCAATCGTAATAATCCTTTGTAACAATACGTTTGAATTTATCTTATAAGTTAAAGAAAAGTATAATTATTTAGTATTTAGAACGATTGCATTCAAAGATGAGCACTAACGATAAGAGACGTGCTATCTATTTTAGTTGGAAATACGTGTTACGTTCGGAATGTAGTCTTGATGAAACTATAGTGAAAAAATCGAATCTCTGGTTTAAGAAACGTAATGAATGTGTGATGGATGCCAAGCGTTCCTTCTGCGATTTAACAACCAGTACCAAGCTAATAATAATCAGGAAAATACGTCCAACTCGTTTCCTGGTGGATGAAGTAGATGTAGTTGAAAACAGAAAATCATTGGAAAATTTGTTAACCCTGAGTTACGCGTTTGAAGTATGTAAACTGATTCAACGTCTGTGTAAAGAAATGTGTATGGGATGCATGTTCGACGAGGAGAGAACTCACACCTGTAAAACACTGTCCCACGAGGATATGCTCGAACGATACTACACGACTGCTTGGGTTGAACTGAATGAAGATGACGTCATTGGCAGGTGGAAACATCTCGTGTGTGCAGATCCCGTTTTATTAAACACTCCTGGATTTGTTTTGTGTCAATATCAATGTAAAGACTATTTGGATATTAACGTTAAAACTGTAGAATGGATGGACACTTTAAAGCACCAAGTACTTAAAATTCTGCGTTTGGAAGATCGATTTGTAAACTGAATATGTATACGGCTGAAATTAAGCTTATATACTACACTTGTTTAGTTATAAATTAACGTTAAATATACTACGCTACTTCAGTTCAGTCATGGCACCCAAAGCGAAAATAAAGGGTTTCAACGAAACTAAAAAGAATGTACTTGAAAAGTATTACAGTAAACCTAGAGGTGCTGGGGCGTTCTACGGTCCGAAGAAGTTTCACAGCGCTTTGAAAAGACGTGGTTTGAAAACATACAAGTTAAGAACAGTAACACAATGGTTGAACGACAAAGATGCATACAGTTTGCACAAACCAGTGAGCCGTTCATTCAGACGTCTCCGTGCTCGTGTTAACAAAAAGGATGAGATGTTTGATATGGATCTGATGGATGTTAGTCGACATTTGTGAGCCACTCCACCGAAAGTGGGCTGTTGCATTAAAATTTTAAAAATTAGATATTTACATAATCAGATAGAGTACATTAAAAGCTACAAAAAAGTACAAAATGTTTGTTAATACCTTGAAAACTGAATGAGATATGACCTTTTTAGTGTTGACCAAAAGCGGAATTTTTTCGAAGCATTAATTGAGAAAAATGGCCCTGAAGGCTTCCCTTCTGTTCAGTCCTCAAGTCCATAGCAACCATGCATTTTTAGGCACCTTAAGCACTAAATCTTTAAGAAAACATGTCTGGGGATGGTTTCAGCAAGAATGAATTAGAATTTATCGCTGTTTAGAACTTTTTTTTTTAGTTTAAAAGAGTGGCGGATCTGCCATTTTTACCCTCGCGGAATTTAAAAAAAAAAAAAAATGATTTTTTGTTTGTTTTATGTTATACTTTAAACTTCAGATGCATTTTAAAGGTATTTAGAGTCATATTATTGCACTTCAAGGTGGTTAAAATGACACAGGGGGCCATTAAAAAATAAATCGAGATCGATTTTCACTTCTTTGGTAAGAGGGGCTCTTTTTTAACTGCTGTGGAGAACACTGTCTGAAAACAGTGTGCCCGATTTTGGGCATTTTTCTAACCTGCTTGGCACCACCTACCGCTCAAAAAATGCATAGACAAGAATTGTGAATTTCAAAGAATAACAAAAACATGGGTATTGTTATAAGTAGTGTTTTCCTTAGAAATTTGGCAAGGCATGGTAGACAAAACACTTTGGGGGCATTTTCATCATTTCTAAGGCACTTTTTTGCATTAAAGACAAAAAATATATAGAAAAAACATAAAATAATGTAATTAATGTTCTTGCTTTAATAAATGAATGGCAAAATATAATATACAGATATAACAGATATTTTTATTAATTAAAAATATTTTTTTGGGGTAGTTCATCAAGGCAATTTTAGAATTAATTATTGAAAAAGGCTTTTTTTAATCTCAGTACAGCATGACACAGGTTAAGGCAAGATGGTACTGCACCATGCTAAAACAAGCTAGGAAAAAAACACATTATTCACTGGCGCCGTTTTGAAGCAGGGCCACGGTTTCCCTGTTTTCTCTTTCTCTCCTCAACATGTTCTGCAACAATGTCCACATTGTTATTCACCACTGGTTCAGGCATTCCAGGTGGTTTGGGGCACACAAGATCCTCCGTTCCTGGTTTACAAAATTCTCTGATTTCTTTGAACAAGTATGCCTTCCTGGCATCGTCTAGTCCTTTCGGATTGATGACCTCAGGCATTGTGTTGTGGGGCGGAAGTTTCTTCAACAGGTTGAAGGTTTTCTCCTCGCTCCCGATGAATTGCTTGTACTTTAGTACACCCTGCTGCTCATGTTGGAAACTGAAGTGGTGTATAGACTTCAGGCCTGGGAATTTTCTGAAAAACTCTGTCAAGAATGTTACCCAATCGTAGGTTTTCACAGTAACCGTGCCCTCCTGATCACCAGTAACCTGGTGCATGTTTATCCCTTTTTCAGTCGACCGTTCAACTACATTGCATATTTCAGAAAGGGAAGATACGAATGTCTTTCGGAATGTCCTCTTTAATAGTCCAAAGCACCAGTCAGGTGCAAACTTTGTGTGGCCTGCCAATAGGAAGTGAATAGAGGTTTTGTGGTGCAAACCCACCAAGGTCCGCCAACAAAGATACTGCATCATTACATTGTTTTTGTTTTGTCCCGAGCAGTTGTCCGCATTCAGTTGTAACTCTGTCTCGCCAATTCCATAAGTCTCAAGAAAATGGTGCAACAGACTTATGACTACATTGGATCCCTTACCACAGGAACTCGCTTCATCAGTTAGGTAATTTACCTGAGCTGGGAGGCCCTCTGCATTCACCCCAAAAATGCTACATTTTCTTGGAGTTTTAAAATAAATGGGCCCAGGCTGCATTGGATCACACGGGTAATGCACTTGTTGTGCAAAATCAAATGAATAGTGGAATTCACAATCTTTTGAACAGGGCACGGACTTAGTAAGCTTCACAATATTGAATTCAGCAGCTGTGACCTTTGACTCTGCACACAACTGGCGATAGAAGGAGCGTTCTGCAGTTGCGTTGAAAAGGTGCTCTTCCTGCTTCTTCAAAACAGCGGTCTTTTCTTCTTCTGGTACATTTACCTGAAAAATATAAATGGAACACAAACATTAGAATTCAATTTAAATTTAAAGGAGTGGACACATTCTTCTGTCTTATCACTACAGTAATGTAAGTTCAATTTTTAATTAAAGTCATGTACGATTTGATTCCAATACGACTAATCACGATAAATGGCACCATCCTTGGTTTGACCCATCTTAGGCCCTCAGATTGTGATAGGATTATTCCAAGTACAGGACAATAAATTATTAAACATGGTCATGTAGTTGGTTTTCTATCAAACTTGATTTCAAGAGGAGAATAATTATTTATAAATCCGTAATCGATAAACTTACATTTTTTATGATGAGGCTGTTGTTTTTTTGGCAGGTCCAGCACAAATCACTTGCAGGTTTGGCAATCACTACATATGGCACAAGTTTGATCCATAGTTTTCGGAAGGTAGACAGGCCCATTGCCCGTTCACTTGCTTTTAAAGCTGAATCCCGATAGAGTCTCCACACCCTGGCTTTTGAAAACTCACTCGGTAGAACCTTTATATCAGTTCTTGTGAATCCAGGTATCCTTCCAGGTAACACAATGCCATGCTCTTCATGAAAGTTCAGGATGAAGCGAACAAAGTTCTGTAAATCCTCAAGAGTTAAGGCTTTCTTGTTATTGTTCTTTGAAAGAAATTGGGAATAATATTTAATGTTGGGTAACTGATTTTACGGAAGTTACTACTTAAACCGTACTGTGATTTGGGGTAGCTGAAAAAGAAAGAAAAGCATATACAGTAAAATCAATACTAGTGAATTTGTAAGCTATAAAGTAGATTTCCTCATTAGAATCAGCCAACCATTACTTTTGTCATACATGAAATTCACGACACCTAGCCCTGCAATTTAGAACTGAACATTTCATCATCCATTAATTAATGCAGCCTGAATAATAATAATAAAACCAACCTGTTTTTTTTCTCATTGGCACTAGTCCATTTTCCACATAATGGTGCTTTAACTTTGTAATTTTTGTCTTGCTGGTTTCCATCAAAAAGATGAATGTATCTCGGCAAATCTGCTTGTGTCCATAATAAAACCAGCGTATACGTGTGTGACTGCGATCAGACTGCTCCAAGTGTTTGGTGCACATTGTCTGCTTAGAATCATTCAAGCACATGCTGACCATTCCAAGTAAAATGAGGTCCTTCTCATATGCTGTCAATTCTCTCATGGACAATCTGTAACACAAAATACAAGGATAATTAGAAAACAAGAAAAACTATTTTTTTATTGAAAATAAAACAATGTTTGCTCCACATCCTGTCCATAGCCAAACTAATTCCACTGAAATTAAAAAGCATGTTTCAAGGTCTATTCTGAGCGCTTTGTAATATATATTTTTTTATTATTTAACGATGCACTCAACACATTTTATTTTACGGTTATATGGCGTCAGACATAATAATATTATGTCTGACGCCATATAACCGTAAAATAAAATATCTGTGTGGTCCGTAACCATATTATGGTTACGGACCACACAGATATTGCGAGGAAACCTGCTGTGGCCACTTCAATGACAACTCTTTCTGATTAGCAGCAAGGGATATAATATATGCACCACAGACAGGTTAGTACATACCACGACATTTGATATGCCAATCGTGGTGCACTGGCTGGAATGAGAAATAGTCCAATGGGCCCACCGACGGGGATCGATCCCACACCGATCGCGCATCGAGCGAACGCTGTACCACTGGGCTACGTCCTGCCCCCACATTGTAATAGGTTTTTTGTTTTATTTCTTTTTCAGAGGATTTTATATTATTTCAAAGTTTTTGGAAGAGAAACTCTTCAAAATGTATTTTTATTTATAGACTGATTGATGTAAAAGGAGTGTCAATAAAAAATAATGTATTGAAATACTTGCCTGATTTCATCTTGTTCATTATCAGTAAACTGATTGATGCATCGTTCCTTTTTTTTCGTAACAGGGTTAAGATAGAGCTGACAATGACAGTGGTTGTTGCGATGTTCCATTTCGATGAATTCAAATGTTTCTTTTGCAGTGACGGTTGCTTCATTAATTCCACGCTGGACATCATCAACATTGGCATTGCCCTCGTCATTATCATTTTCATCAGCATCTTGTTCAGCTGGTGAAATCAGATCAGCATCCAAAACACAACCAAAATACTCATGAATCTGTTTGTCAATAGTCCCCTCTTCTCTGTCAACATCCATATCGAATCCCATTAAATCATCGACATCACTGTCATCATCGTCTTCATCATCAAGATTATCGACTGTCTTTTCATCTGAAAATGGAAAGGAAACCTTATACACATGTAACTGGGGAGGGGGAGGGGGAATAATGAAATTACACATGCATTTGCACACACCGCTGCCTAATTTTTAATATTTATAATAGTGCATACAGATGCATTGATCAACACACCATACACACACCCTAGACACATATCACAACACTGTGTCACATGCACAGCTAGTTAGGTATTCTATAAACCAAAAACTTAGGTCTAGGCAGGGTTGTACCCTGATCAAAATCCTGGGGGGGGGGGGGGGGGGGGGGGCACTACTTTTTTTATAAACAAATGAAACACTATACAAATTAAACTCTGAGATGTGTATGCTATTTTCCGGAGTAAAATAAAAGTGAGATTCAACTGCCCCACCCCCCACCTCTCTTTCTTCCTTTTTCCCCAAATAAAGATTTGAGAGCTTTTTTTAAATATAGAGCTCACTATTATTATATAGAGCTCATTATTTCTTTGTTAGGTTGAATTGCGCTTTTTTTCTCTTTTTTTTAAAGTAACCCGTCAATTCCCAACCCAAACAATTTCATAATTTCCATGTGTACGAAATTAACAAAGACAAAGGAAATAAACGAAAACTGCAGTTAGGTATTCATTGATGAGTACGGCTCAGATCATGGGTACACTGAGTGCATGTTGAACAAAAAATCAATTTTCAAAGGATATGTAATGTTTTTCAATTGCTTTTACACCCATGTCCAGGAAAGACTTTACAGAACATAGTAGGAGCAAAGTTTGCTATGTTTGGTTTGCACCAAGTTCAGGAGAAAACGAAAACAACAGTAATAGTGGGTAAAGTCACGGTATTCTGCTCATAACACACACTCCCATTTTATTTTAATTTTTGGAGTCTTTGTTATGAGCTGAAGTGATTGTTTGCAAATCAATGTGCCTAATTAATTAAACCAGCTTTATGTTGGTGCACATTAATGAAATAGTCCTTGGAATAATATTGCCTAATTTTGGTAATAAATAAGTAAATATTTAACTCATGGCATTCTGCTCATAACACAGACTCCATTTAAAAAAAAAAGATACTATAATTTAAATTTGTGCAATAAATGGGGTGTATGTAATTGTTGAAAAGTACAGAGTACAAAGCTTAGAAGAAAGCCTTTTATGTTGTCTTTTGAAATACTTTGAACTTTTAATTATCACCAATGTAATAGATCCACATCCTTTTGATACTACAGATTCAAAGTGAGGTTCAGTGTATTGTATAGTAACACCTCCCACCTGTGTGGCCCACCTGTGTGTACCTTTAGAATTTTTATTGCCCCTAATTGCCCCTAATTGCCATCTGGCCTAAAAGGTATGTTAACAAGACTAGCCACTTTGTTCTTTGTAGTCTTTGATGGTGAAACAAAAAAGGGTTAAAGTTCTTTTATTTTGTGTTTGATGTACATTTGGTAACAAAAAGGTTTTAAGCAGACATCTGAACAGTCTTTTGAGAATTATTTTAGTTTGAGTCATGGCTGAAAAAAAATAACAGTTCTGTAAACAATAAAAATCCATCTTTTCGTTATGTAGGTATTTTCATAACCACAGCAACCACACACTTTAAAAAAAAATGTTACAACAAATATTGACATAAATTTTAGGTGTTTTTACATTTTAACACTTTATTACAAGGAAGTAAAATACAATTAGACAAAATTAAATAATATGTGTGGCTCAGGTTACCTGACCGATACTATCCCCCTCACCCGGTGACCCCCGTTTGCCATTTTTGCCAAAAAAAACACCTTTATGGAATGTACAAAACAGATTTAAGTTTTAGATTAAATTACTTAGTGATTTAAACCTCATGAAAATTTATCTGCAGGGCTAGCTCTGGGTCAGCAGAAAATGTCGCCAAATTATCTATTAAACTTAGAGAAACCCAGTTATTTTGTAACAAAATATCAATTAATACTTGAAATTATTTCGCCAAATTAAAATAAAATTCACAATTGGTGAATGCCAGAGCTAGCCCTGATCTGGATGTTAACAACAAACCTTGTAAGTTAAACAACAGAACAACAATTGTTTATATACCAGTCTATGCTGCATACTAGCTGGAATTACAACCGAACTCACTCCAAACATTAGTCTAGATCAAAAAGACATTTATTTTGCACGAGTGCATGAGAAAGGACTTAGTAGCACGAGGATTTGTTCTACAGAAAAATGTAGCTGAAGAAAAAGCGTAAGCGCAATAGTCGCAGGTGATTTTCGGTATTCTGTGCTTTATTTTCACTTTCATGACGGAATATTGGAAGAATTGTTTAACTATTCTGTTTCGAAATTTACTATTGTGGAATATCGTAAAATTCAACCCCTGCATTGTCGGTCTGTTTTTATTACTTTGGTTTAAAGACTTTACAAAGTTAAAAAAATAAATAATAACAAGTTACGGATGTTCCAGACATTGATGTTGAATGCGTACCGTTAAAATTAATAACCGTGATTATTAAAATAAGAAAACATCATTAGGCATACGCTGTATTCTGGATGACATAGTGGCATGAGTTCCTTATTTTCCCCATAACGATTTTAAAGAAATATTTGTTAGAATTAGTTTAAGGTTAGGGTTAGCGATAGCGATAGTTATATAAAATATCTTTTAAAACAATTTGTTCTATAAAACCAACATAATCATGATAATGTTTATATTTCGTAATCCAGGCCTAGCACTACGTCGTTTGTAGTAGTGGGGAAAATACGGAACTCTTTCCGACATAGTTTCTCGTTACCGGTCGCGAGAACGCTAATTGAATACTTGGTATTATTATTATGTTTGAGGTGTCGGATAGATTATGTAACCTTTTGAAGACGGAAAATGGCTTAGCCAAAATTTTAGCCACTTGCAAATTTTATTAGCAATTTTTAAAAAAAAATAGCCAATAGCTAATTTGGCTACTGGGTTAGGGTTGATGAATATAAGTTTTAACGAATATTAATGGGGGGGGGGGGGGGGGATTCGGAACTCTTTCCCTATTCTTTACAGTAGAGGCACAAAAATTAATGATTTTAGGGGTTTTACAGGTGATGAAAATGTTCCTGAACTGGTTAGAAAAACCTCTCAAATGAACGACTAGCAGACGACAACAAATCAGATGTTGATTGCGTGAACCATTCATGAGAAAACAAACTGAACGGAGTTGCAAGCATAACGCAGTTAGGGACGTTGACGATATATTTACCAAAATCTTTCTTTTTACCAACAAAAAAAACATGCCTTACTTTTGTTTATATAGAATCCTCACCACAAATATCCCTCTTTTTTACAGAAAATCTAGTGGGGCCCCGATTTTACGTCTGAAATAGACCCCAAAGTCTATCAAAACAAAGAAAAATCACTCACCGCCAAAGTAATCTTCAAGCATTTCAAGCATTCCTCCGTCTTCAATGCCCAATTCTCGCGTCGAATTCAGCAATCGAGCAATACTACTGGTACTTGGACTCACAAGAGACATTCTATTATTGTTCTGTATCGTTTGTTATATGTTTATGGTCCTGAAATCGAGTTTAATTCACCACTTTTCATGAGAAAGTTTCAAACAAATCGCCAATGGTCGAGAGCGGAAATAATGAACAAAACCCGACGTGCGCAGACTCGAGTGCTATCTGGCCAATCAGCGTGCTCCTCTCAGCCCTGCCGTAGCAACTAGACTGGATTGTTTACAGGCAAATTATTGTAGTTCCTACTTTTGATAGGCCAAAACTGCTACGTAGCTCATATTAACATGAAATAATATGCCAAATAAGGAAAGTTGACGTCACGACCTTTCTTCTGGTGTATGGCTTATAGTGCCTATACATGCTTAGCGCAATGAAAACAACAGTTGAGAATTGGCCATTTTGCTATTGTTTTAGCTTAATTAGCCAAATTCTATGACGGTGTGCTTCAGAAAAATGCCGAAAAACTGTTTTCTGCTATGATTTCTTCATTTCCGCTTTTTTGGGGTGAAAGATTAATACTTATTTGAGAGTTTTATGCACAAACCCCGAAATCAATAAAAATTGACCTATATTGTTGTCGGACCATTATCTCGTTATTGACCCGTGCGAGAAGCGCCTACTTTCGGTGGATCGGCTCACATTTATCAGGACCATTCGGTCACTTCTCGCTAGGTATACGACTTACAACAATACACAAAAATACATAGACGTTTTAGAAGATCTAGTACACAATTATAACAATACAGTACACTCGTCCCTGGGACAGTGGGCACCGGCTGATGTAAATAAAGCAAACAAAATTAAAGTGTGGAGTCATCAGTATGTTGAACCCATGGTTAAGAAACTTAAAGTAAAGAAACCATTAGCAAAATTTGTATTTAAAGTGGGTGATTTAACAAGAATCAGCTATTTGCGTAAATCATTCACTAAGGAGCAGGACTTGAGGTGGACAGAAGAGTTGTTTAAAATACATTCTAGAAGTAGACGACAAGGTATTCCAATCTACAGACTGAGAGATTTTCACGACGAAGTACTGAAAGGTATATTTTATACGAGCGAACTACAGAAAGTGAATAAAAATCAAGACATTCTGTGGAAAATCGAAAAAGTGTTAAAAAAGAAGAAGGAAAAGGGAAAAGTGTACTATTTGGTTCGGTTGTTAGGATGGCCACCTAGCTTCGATTCGTACGTAGAAGAAGGAGAACTGAAAACTGCGTGAGTCATGGAGAAGTACATTATATTGAAGAGCACGGATTCAAAAGCAGTTTTTCCCGATAACAACCCCTATCATTTCCGTGTGAAATTAAACCAGAGACTAGCGTTTGAAGGTGTATGGATTGTGTCTCTTGTAGATTTGAATTTTGGGAAAACTGATATTCATAGTATGAACGATTTACAAGTGAACGTGTTGTGTAATTTGTGTGACAGCAGTCTAGTAGGTGATAGTTTTGTACCTTTACTGAGACGTGTTGATTTACGAGACGGTCCACGGTATGAGTTTAATACATTGTGGAACATTCCTGTTGTAGTGAAAGAGATTTCCTATATTGAAATACATATAAAGGACACATCCACCACTCCAGTCTCATTTATCAAAGAGAACACGAGTGTGACACTACTGTTACGACGTTATCCATTTTTAGAGTAAATTATTATGGATCGAAAACTTTATGTTCCGGAAGTAAATAAATGGTTAAAGTATTTCGATAAAGAAACAAAGAATGTTGTTCGGTCAAATAAGCAAGTAGGATCAGGAGTTGGTAATTATAAAAACAAGTGGTTTTCTTACATGATTCCAATGATACCGAGACATGTCAACAGTGACGTGAACAACAAAAAACCTAAAATAGAAGTGACGTCACAAACACAAGACGTGGTAGAAAGGGCCGAAGCTGAACAGGAACGTACCAGGGCTATAAAATGTAAATCTGGCGAGCGAATCGTCAGAAGCAAAAAAGTCAGACGAACGACACAGCAGAAAAAAACGAGCTCCCGCATCGAAGTACAAATCAGCTATTAGTGAAAAAGATATATTTGTATAAATGGATAAATAAAATTCATGCTATGTCGTTGCTTACAGACAAAGACTTTGTGGAAGGTTTACCTAATGCATTGGACCTGTTTACTATGCCCCCATACCAAACGAGCGTGTTTCAACATTACTACGTAGACGTCAGACCTGTTAGTCAAATTACAGATTCGTCACCAGTAGAATTTCAAATTGCAAACAGTGGAAGCGACTACGTGGATTTGAAACGTAGTCGTTTACATGTCAAGCTAAAGGTCAGTCATTCCGATGGAACGGATCTAGGTAAAGATGAACACGTGGCACCAGTAAATCTATTCATGCAAGCCCTGTGGTCACAAGTCGCCGTATATCTACAAGGTCAGCTGGTGAGTTCGGCCAACAATCACTATCCCTACAAAGCCTTTATTCAAACTTTACTGAATTACGGAGCAGAGGCCAAACAATCGCAACTTCAGTCCCAATTGTTCTACAAGGACACTGGTGAAGTACAAGCGGACATCGAAAGCACCGATCCCATTAATGGAACTAATTCTGGACTGGCCGATTGAGGTCCGCTCATCGCTGAAAGTAAAATCCTTACTATGGAAGGACCTCTGTGTGAAGATATTTTTAACATGGGAAGATATTTAGTAAATGGAGTGGATATGACAGTTAAGCTATTTCGAAGCTCCATACCTTTTTGTTTAATGTCTGGAAAATCGGGGCAAGAATACAAGATCGTTTTACAAGATATTTACTTCAAGATATGTAAATTAAAAATGAACAGTGCTCTAATCTTAACGCACAACAAGCTGTTTGAAAAGTCTAACGCCTTGTACCCGTTCACTAAATCCGAAATCAAACAGAGTAGTATACCATCTTCGCAACAAAGCTACGTCTGGGACAGTGTATACCAGTCGCAGTGTCCAGGTAAACTGATTGTTGGATTTGTCGACGGTGACGGTGTGAGTGGATCATACACAAAGAACCCGTTTAACTTCCAAAGTTCATTCGTGAAAACGGTGGGTTTATATTTGGATGGAGTCAGTGTGCCCGGTCGACCCGTCGAAGCAGATGATGTCAGTGCATACGTGAATTTGTTCGAAGGTGTTAATAGCTGGAACCTGGATTGTGGAAATTATATTGAAAGAACTGAATTTTCTTTGGGAAATGGCCTGTTTGTGTTCAACCTTGAACCCGTTTTAGTGGACTCTGATTATTTAAGTTTATTAAAGAACGGTAATTTACGGCTAGAAGTGCAGTTTAAATCTGCATTGACAAAGACTGTCAGTTGCATAGTGTATGATGAATTCCCCAGCTTGATTGAAATAGATCAGACCAGGAACGTGTTTGTTAAATAAAATCATGAATGGTATACAAATGCAATGTGCGATCAATTGTGACCCAGATCTTCGTTCGTACATCGTTGGTGTGTATTCCAGTAATACTTTACCACGAATAACTCGTGGTGGACAATGGGGGTGTATTGTAAACACGGACCCATCTCACCTTCCCGGCAAACACTGGGTGGCGTTCTATTTTAACAAAAACAAAGCAGAGTTTTTCGATAGTTTTGGGAAACCACCTGAGTACTATAACAAGAAGTTTGTAGAATTTTTAAAGAAACACAGTTCATCTTATGTTTATAATAGCAAATCCCTTCAAATGATAAATAGCAGAACGTGTGCATTTTATTGTTTGTATTACCTGCTACAGAAATGTAAAACTGAACTGATAATGAACGAAATTGTGAATCAGTTCAGTGAAGATAAATTACAGAATGATGTATTTGTATACAATTTTATATGTAAATACTTTAGATACTGTACGCAATCGTGTATTCCATGTAACTCACTACATATTGTAAACAATAAATAATACAGTATACTACAGCAAATATGCATTATGTTGTACATTATTAATAAAATTGATGTGAAAATTGTGTACGTTGTCATGTTATTATGTTTCTTTGTTGTGAGACCTTACTATTATCAAGGGGTGTTTACTCCAGTATTTTATTATAATTGTTTACTCGAAAGCAGAGGAGTAATAATTTCAAAATAAAAACTTTTCTGAATAGGTATCCGAACAAAACACCATCACAAGTCAGTATTCCAAACCACATTTCTGAACAGGTATCCTAAAACACTTTTGTGAATAGGTATCCGAACAAAACACCATCACAAGTCAGTATTCCAAACCACATTTCTGAACAGGTATCCTAAAACACTTTTGTGAATAGGTATCCGAACAAAACACCATCACAAGTCAGTATTCCAAACCACATTTCTGAACAGGTATCCTAAAACACATTACTGAATAGATATCCTAAAACACATTACTGAATGGGTGTTCCAAAACACATTATTGAATGGTATTCCAAAACACATTACTGAATGGGTATTCCAAAACACATTACTGAATGGGTATCCCAAACACTTTGAATTTAACTATCCAAAGCACATAATTTTACATTAAAATAAGAAATATATAAAATATAATGTGTTTTGTTTATTTACTTCCTCTTTTTAAAACAAATATACTGAACAACACATTAAATGCACCAGTATTCTTATTGCTATAAAATAGTTTACTGATAAGTACAATACGTTAATTTCAAAATAGTTTACTGTTAAGTACAATACGTTAATTTCAAAATAGTTTACTGTTAAGTACAATACGTTAATTTCAAAATAACGTAGGTTGCACCACTGATGATTTCCTTTGCTGTTCATTATATTTATGCAGTGAGCTTTTGTCTCAAAGTAACACATATATTTCCGTTCGTCTGTTTTAAGCTTCTTCTTTTTTTACACAAAAACCCAACCTCCTATATGATCGCCGTGCTTTGCTACTAACAGTTTGCCAGGAGATTCAAAATGCTTGCAATGTCATGGTGTGACCGCAGTGTCATCTCTACTCTGTACACATAGCAGAATGTTTACATTAACACCTAGCCTCCTTTATGATCGCCATGCTGTGCTAATAAAGAGTTTCGACAATTATTGCGGTGACAGGGTGTGACCGCTACTGATTAAATATCCTATCAGGTAACACAAATATTCGGTCAGACATGACTGTTTGAAAGCGGACAGTCGCTTACATTACAGTTTTTGTTTTCATAGCCACAAGTGATCGTGCAAGCAATTCTCATTACGAAAATATACTTCTTATAGCTGGACTTTCTATTTGTTTGCCATATACAAGCATGAATACATAGCTCATTTGGGTGTATGTTCGCTTCAGGTGCTTGCGTTGCTCGGTGGATCCATTTAGCTGATTGCGGTTACTCCGTCCCAACCAGTAAATCACAACTGGTATATCAAAGGCTTTGACATACACGTGCTTTACTGTTTGTGAGAACCTACATCTAAAAGATCCAGTGTTGCTAATGGAAAACAATGGTTAATAATTAATAAACCAATGTTCTCTAGTGGTGTTGTTAGAATATATATATATACACACACACACACACACACACACACACACACACACACACACACACACACACACACAATCGTAAGTCCACCACAACTTTGTTTCCCAATTATCCTTTTTAAATGTACTTATTTCCATTACTCTTAATATCTGTATTCAATGACAAAATAACAATTCATTCAATATCATGAACAAATGTACTTTATTGGATTAGTAGTACATACAATTTATTACATTTGTAAAATAAACAACAGCGAAAAATACATGTTACATCTAATCCTGTGCATTTACAAACATTCACTTCGGTCACATGTTTTAAAGGAATTTCTTCCCGGGTGGACCAAGATCTGCCTGTCTCTTCAGAAACAAAACAACTGGTTTCTTCTTTCCATTCTTTACCATGACTGAATGTGATTTGATTATGTGAATGAGGTTTGCTCGCTTCCTATTGACAACCATGCTGTTTTTAATGTCCGGACTGGCCAATGGTCTATGTAACTGTGAACATACAAATGTATAGAATAAACTTAAGTATGCTATTCCGGTTCACTCATTTCAGAAAGATCTGAATGATTAGATTCCGACTCGCTTTCTTCTTCTTCTGTCAGGTCTACATGTGGTATAATGTCTTTCATGATGGGTTTCAACAGTAGCTTGATCTTGTCCTTTATCACTGTGTGATCTGTGTTAGGATCTGTTTTGTTTAAACTATCGAATATAAATCGAAACAAAGGTGCTTTTGAAAAATACTTTGTAAATTCAATGATAACAATCAGTGTTTTGACTAATTCATGTTCCCACAGTCGCGCTAGTTTTCTCTCTATCCACTCTTGTGTCTTTCCTTGCTGTTGATATTTCTTACGTCTGAGTTTCATGTCTTCTAGATGGTTTGCACGAACACGACCCCACACACGTTGTAAGCCGACATTCTGCCATTCTATAGTCAGATCATGATCTCGTTTATCAAACATGTGTTTTCCGTCTCCTTTCTGCGAGTTAAAAATGTCATGACTGTTGGTGTCTTCAGCATGGTATTTGGTGCGTTTTCGGGGTTGTACCAATTCGTTCACAGGACACCACGTTTTAATATGGCGTTGTAAGTCAGTCATATTACCAAACAAAACGCCACAATCGGTACAAGCAGTAGCATAATAAATGAACCTGTTTCGTCACCAGATTCGCCCAAGTCTTCGTCAGTATATTCCTCTTGTCCCAAATTGCTACCGGTTTCAGAAAATGATTTAACAGTGTCTACGGCTCGGGTATCTGAAGGAATCTGACTGTCGGGCGGCGAAGAAACGTCTTTTAAAGTATTACTGTTACGCTTAATTCCGTGGTCTGTGGGTTGAGTGGACTGCAGTTGTTGGATCCGTGCTGGAATGTCTAAAATATTGGGTTTAAGTCTGTTATTCTCGTGAGTTGATGGTCGCAAATCGATCGTGAGATTCCCATAAGGTTTCTGAACAGCAGTCTCATAAACTGACATAAAACGATCACTATTACTGGGGTAAATTCTTCTCGCAAACAAGTTCACTTGCTGTCTGTCAATGGGTGAATTGAACAAAGTCACATAGTGAGAGTTGAGAGCAATATCACGTGACTCCTTGCCTCTTGGAAACAAGTTTTGTAACAGAAGAAAATTAGTTACATTCTTGTGATGTGAAGTCCTTGTAAATAACTGAGAGATGCGTTTGTCATCCTTGGCCTCGGTCATATGATCATCCAGAATTAAAACATTGTTGTTGCGTGCATTAAAGAAATCGTCGTCCTGTAAGTTGTAGGGGATACCTTTCTCAAACTGCACTTGGGGCATTCTTTCACGAATAGTGTGGTAAAGCGGCTGCCACTCTGTGTAACACCATATGATGTTGTTAGGTGTTGGCTTGATGAGTCCTTTTTGGAGTATTTGATACATAAACATAGTTTTTCCACATCCACTTGGGCCCACAAAAACAGCATTAGACGGGATAGTAAATTTGAAAGGCTCTCCATATTGTTCAGCAGGTAATCCTGAAGTTGCTAACTGTGTCGCTGACAAAGACCTTTGAGGAGGAGGAGGAGGAGTATATGGGAGTAATTGAGGAGGAGGTGGAGGAGGAGGAGTATATGGAAGTAATTGAGGAGGAGGGGGAGGGGTGTCTGGCCGGTGCATCTGTCTCCGATGCCTTTGCATATTATCATGTCTGGAAAAACTGTTCCCACACTCAGGGCATGATGTTGATCCCATGATGAATTTTGTTCAACTGAAGTCTGAATAGATTTAATCCACTTTCATCAACGTCTTGGATTGTCCGAGTGATGCGTGAATCAACAGAGCCCGCCTCTGATACATGCATTCTTGAAAGGTTTCAAGTAACTCAAAATTTCATTAATTAAGTCTGTCATAATTCACAACGCAAGCAGATCTGCTTACTATGAAATAGTACGGGCCATCCCAGCAGTCTGGAATGTCGACACCACGTGCGACATGTTTGAGTGACTCAATAGCTTCAGACTTGCATTTATACCACTGCGAACCCTCCGATAACACTCGCTCCGATTCACCACGGGGGTACGCCACAATGATCCAAGAGTACTGTTTGCTCATCTCAAATGCATTTACACAAATGAAGATTATTATATGCAACAGGCAGCTTTATACTAGCTGCTGGGTGTAAGTACCTCGCCTATCTATATAATCCTATCGTCTCTGGTTTAAAAACTATCTTTTTTTTAAATCTATTATTAACACACACACACACACACACACACACACACACACACACACACACACACACACACACACACACATATATATATATATATATATATATATATATATATATATATATATATATATATATATATATATATATATATTAAAGGGTAGGCTATGAAATGGCGACAGTAGGTTTCTGTGGTCCTTCACCAAATGTGTTAAATAAAACATTTTATTCCATTGTAATATACTTTCTGTACGGTATTCTATATAAATTTGATTTAATGATACTTGGTGGGGGTTTTTTCTTCTCACATACAATACAGCATGTAAAAACATATTTTACATGATTAAAAAATCGCAGTAGACAGCTTGTTTCCATTTATAAAAAGAAATCACACACACACGGACCCTAGATTATCGCCATTGCATTGTACGTTCTGACATGGCCAGACAAATCAAGCAGTACACACACACTGTGTTCACATCAAATGTTTGCTTTATAGCCACCAAAGTAAACGTTCACGTATCATATACCCCATTCACTGATCTTCGTGGATCGCTCACCGACTTTTCAACAAACTGTTTGTTGAAACCAATATTGCTTTAACAAATTTATCACATGGTCGTAGTATATCTTGACTGTTCATTTCTTAAACGACACAAAACATATAAAAAAGACACACGTTCTTATAGCTAAACAATATTTACTTATGTTCTGCTAACATAATGATGCACTCTAAAGTAAATTACACATGTAACATCGTCAGTTATTTAGAAGTTTACGACTCTTATTTTTGTCAGTTTTAACAGGAAACTTGACGTCGGTCTAACGGTTTAACTAAAATTTAATTTAATTAGATGATATTCGAGAAGAAAAAAAAATTGGAACGGTATTATCGATATATTAAAAAGACACACGTTCTTATAGCTAAACAATATTTACTTACGTTCTGCTAACATAATGATGCACTCTAAAGTAAATTACACATGTAACATTGTCAGTTATTTAGAAGTTTACGACTCTTATTTTTGTCAGTTTTAACAGGAAACTTGACGTCGGTCTAACGGTTTAACTAAAATTTAATTTAATTAGATGATATTCGAGAAGAAAAAAAAATTGGAACGGTATTATCGATATATTAAAATGAAACCAGACAGCTTAATATTTACATTTCAAGTACACAACCATAAATAAATCATTAAAAACCATCCACGATTCAAAGTAAACAGTTTCACCACGTATTTCGTAGTATCTATAAATAAAACTCGAAACTAGTTCATCGTAAAAATAGGTGTCTGACACCCATTATAACGGCGAACAATATGTGCATTTCTATTGTACTAATGTCAACAATCCGTGACATCGCCATTGTGTTAAGACGAACAATAGGAGACATCGCCATTGTACTATAGGCGAACAATAGGTGACATCGCCATTGTTCCGGAGGCATGGAGCCATTGTTCCGGAGGTGCATATCCATTGTATTGGAGGCGTTTGCATTGTATTCCCATTGTTGTCCCCGTTACGTAAAAAATATACTACTGAAATCATACTTTACTTATATTTTATTGTTTAGATTATCCATTTCCATACATTCGAAGTGTTTTTGGTCATCCTGGTGGTTTTAATATCACAAAATCCATTTCTCATATTTTGAAAAAAACGCACGTGCGTCTGAGAAGTAACAGTTATGGAGTCGAGTTTTAGTCTATTTTAGAGGGTATTTTACCATTTCAAAGTCACAGACTAATGTTTCACTCAATTGTAACTTTATCCAAATGTGTTACAGGTTTGTAGATTAACTAAACGTATTGTGCATTTTCATGGGCTGAAACTAGGGTCTGTCCCGTTAAATAGTATATAAGTTATACCTTTGCTACATGTAAAAAGGACACTTTTCTAGATTTGAAGGAAATGATTTAATAATGTTCTTTTAACTATTTCGTTTAACCAATTCATTTATTTAAATGTCTGCTGATCCCAAATATTATCCAAACTGTGCGCGTGCTGTAACCTCACCGTGGTGCAGGGGTGTAACATTCTCGTTGAGAACCCCTGCGCGTGCTGTAACCTCACCGTGGTGCAGGGGTGTAACATTCTCTTTGAGAATGGCCAATACAGCACAAAATTGATTTTTTTGGTAAAAGTCCGTATCTATCTGTGATATTTGTGTTTTTGCACAGTTCTTTACACTTTGTTTTTGTTTAAATCTTGAATTCCTATATTGATGTTGATCATCACTTTATTTGTTTGCATTACCATAGTTTGACACCCAATAGCCGATGTATTTTTTCGTGCTGGAGTGTCCTTAAACATTCATTCATTCATTCCAAACTGACCTGATAAAATATATCTCTGATATTTGTGTAATTCATTTATAGTTTACAGTCGAACCCCAAAACACACATATTCGCAGAGCTATGATCAAAGATAATGGTGTCAGTTATCTGTGAATAAGTGTTATGTGGCAATTGGAAGCTTTCTCAAATATCTTCACTCTATTTTGCTCTTTGGTGGGCTACTAAAAATATGAATCAGTAAACGTTCATTATGTATAAAATATTTCGATTTTTTATTAAAACAAAGTATGTCAACACCGTAACATGGCAGCCATTGCTATCAGACCGAGGTCGTCTTATCGACGTTACAGTTGTATAAGCTTTGCAACCTTTGGGGAGTTGTCATGCCACTAAATGTCTGTAAAACCATTCCTGTAAACATATTGGAAACATCCTTGTTAGCACTGGAATGTTGTGCATACTTGCCTTTCATACTCTGAGATGCAGTGATACTATTTAAAATGTTGTGGGCGTTTTGTATATTTTCCCCAAAAACAAAATTGAAGGACTCTACGAATTGTTTTTACTGTGAATAGACAGGAATGCTTTGAACTATTAATTTGTAAAGTGTATGTTCTGACAGTAGAGAGTGTAGACGAAATGTTCTATCTCGGTAACTAAAAGGACCAAAATATCGGTAACTGGTCCAAAATGTCATGTTCGCAGATGACACATTTGGTGACACATATTGGGCTCATGGGCGTCGATCGGTGGGGGACAGGGGGGACGCGCCCCCCCCCCCCCCCACACACACTTTTCAACGCCGGCGACAATCTTTATAGGTGTCCCCCCCCCCCCCCCCCCCCACTTTTTCGTTTAGCAAAAGCAACAACACCACCAACAAAAACAACAAGAGCAACAACAACAAAAATAAATAAAATAAAAACAAACAAACATTGAAAATTTAACCACTGTAGTGGTCAAATAATCGGGTTTAAATTAATTAACTGTGTTGTGAAGTTCACTAGAGTACTTTTAGTTAGTTGAGGGAAAGTTCCGCTTTCGTTTAATTTTATTGTCGATTATATATCACCCGTTGCTTTACCATGGGCCAAGGGAGATAATTCTAACGTAATGGCAACCAACCATGTGCAGACGACCAAGATTAAAGAACGCCTAAAACAATGGTAAAGAAAATATACATTTCATCCCCACGTTTAATATAAATCTTTTGATTTTCTATGTAACAAACTTCCTTTATGTTTCTTGGGTTATTGATTTTAACGTTATATATATATGTAAAAACACATTTTTATATGTCACATGGATGGCTCGATTGTAGCGTAAATTACCGTAAATGTTGTAATTACAAAATAGTGAATATATAATTTTCAAGTATTTAATTCTTTTATATTTTATATCTTTCAGTCAATCTGTATTTTGGATCCCTAAGAATAAGAAAACAATTCATGAACAAGAATAAAGAACTTCAAAACTGAACACATGTGCTTGGTTGTCAACAGCATTGACATTGTTTTTTAACCATGGATAGTGAAGAAGATACAGAAACAAGTGAGCGTGGCGAAGAAACAAGATCAAGAAAAATGACTGAAAAGGGGTTACAGTGTAGTAAAGAAATAAAATCCAAAAAGATTGATCATGTATTTAAGCAACTTAAGAAAGAATATCAACATGTTGATAGTGCAATGACCTCGTGTGACTTTTCCAAGGAATCTATCGAAAATGTTCGTTGTGCATATGCAAAGTGGCTTAAATTACTTGATAATTTATATGAAGTTCGCAAAGAATATGCAGATCTTCTTGAAGAACCGGACCGTTCCAGATTCAAGAACGAGTGTAGTGGCCAAGATCGTATTCTATTAAAGTTAAAAGCATCTGTAGATCAATACTTCATGAGAACTGGAGCTACCCAGAGAGAAAGTGAAGAATGGGCACAGATCAGTAATGCTTCATCTAGGAAAGGTTCCATAATATCAAGAGGCAGCCATTCATCTTTGGCAAGCTCGATATCCTCCGCAAAGCTGCAGGAAAGTCAAAGAAAGGCAGAGCTTATGGCTAAGGCCAAGGCATTGAAAGAGAAGCAAAGATTAGAAGTCGCTAAATTGGAAATCAAAATGAGAGAAGAGGAACTTGAGCTACAAACACAACTTGATATTTCAGAGGCAAAATCTAAGGTTCTTGACAGTTTTGAAAGCGGACAGAACATAACTGGTAACGAAACACGATTTTCATTGACTCCTGCGGAAAAACCTTCTGAGTTTGAGCATGCTAACATTACAGATAATTCATTTGGACAAGTAACTGATAGAACCAAACTTAATCCCAAGGCATCGCCATTCGTGCCAGTGGATGGAAATGTACTACGTATTCAGACGGACACAGATTCTAATGTGATCAAGTCAGTTGTGCAACAGCTTCGAAAACCTAACCCAGACATACAAAAGTTTAGTGGTGATCCGCTTCAATACCAAAAGTTCAAAAGGCAATTCTATACCAAAATAGTTATGAATTCAGACAACGACGACGAAAGGATGAGTTATCTTAAACAATTTACTACCGGAGAAGCATATCGAGTTGTGAAAGGATATAGCTATTTGGATGCAAGCAGGGGTTACATTGCCGCATGTAAAGAATTAGAAGAAAGGTATGGAAATGAAGAAGCTATTGCTACTGCCTTGGTAAAACGCGCACTAAATTGGCCGAATGTGAAATACAATGACGCGAAGGCTCTCGACGAATACGCCATCTTCCTTACAGAATGTGAAAATGCTGTACATGCTATATCTGCAGTAAGAGTTCTTGAATACCCTGACAACTTACGCAAGTTAGTCATGAAACTACCCTCTAATTATCATGAAAAATGGAGAAGCTGCATTCAGAACATGCGTAGTTCTGGCAAAGTTATAGAATTTCACGACCTTGTGGAATTTGTAAAGAAAGAAGCCAAGAAAGTGATAGACCCCATGTATGGTAAGGAAGCCATGCAAACTGATGATAAATCGCTGCCCCTCAGCAAAAAATTCAACGTTGTTCCTCCTAGATACAAAGCAAGAGGATCATTTGCCACAAATGTTGCCAAGTCCGACCAAACAAAACAAAACATTAACGTAAATAATAACTCGATCAACACAAGCAAACCAGTTAACAAAGCTGTTCAAAAACCATGTATCTACTGTAGCGAGAATTCTCATTCCATAGACTCTTGTGATAAATTGGCTTCTAAGCCCCATGTTGATAGACTAGCATTCCTGCGCTCAAAAGGCGTTTGCTTCCAGTGTCTAGTTCATGGACATATCAGTAGAAACTGTGATAAAAGGGCCATATGTAGAAGTTGTGAAGGAAATCATCAAACTATTCTCCACGTGAACAAGGAAGAGGACAAAAACATAATTAGTGCGTGCACAGATTTAGATAACAGTGTTGGTGCGTATAAGGAGGCCGGCGCAGGCGAATGTACTTTAGCTATCATCCCAGTTAAAGTAGCCATGAAAGATAGTCTGAAAATTGTTGAAACTTACGCTTTCTTAGACCCAGGTAGTACAGTGTCGTTTTGCTCAGAGTCCTTGATTAAGTAGTTAGGATGTAGTGGAAAAAAGATGGAAATCACAATTGATACCATGGGAAAGTCCCATACCATGTACTCCTATGCCATCAAAGGACTTCAAGTATTTGATTTAGATGAAGAAAATCCTATCCCGCTACCTGTCGTGTACTCAAAAGATAGCTTACCAGTAACGAAGAACCACATACCTTCCTTGTCTGACGTGTCGCATTTCTCTCACCTGCAAGGCATTAACATACCTGAGATAGATTCAGAGGTAGGCTTGCTCATTGGAGGAAATGTTCCAGATGCATATTCTCCATCTGAAATTAGAACAGGTC
This sequence comes from Gigantopelta aegis, assembly GCF_016097555.1. Classification (NCBI taxonomy): domain Eukaryota; kingdom Metazoa; phylum Mollusca; class Gastropoda; order Neomphalida; family Peltospiridae; genus Gigantopelta; species Gigantopelta aegis. Next base: position 19,531,548 of record NC_054711.1, read on the forward strand.
CACAAGGTAGCCCTCACGCAACCAGAACTCGTCTAGGCTGGATACTCTGGAACGTAATGCGCTCAACACCACAAGAAACCAGAAATCGATTTCAAACTATGAGAACTGAGATCCTTGTAGCCAAGGAAGCCGAAGAACTAAAAGAACTTGATAAGATTGTAAGAAAAAGTATAAATTTTGACTTTCCAGAGAAAACCATTGACGATAAGAAAGAAATGTCTCAAGAGGATAAGAAATTCTTTGAGACGGTAACAGAATCTATAAATCTGCAAAATGGGCACTACTACATTAAGCTGCCATTTAGAAACGAAGATGTTAGGATGCCAGACAACAGCAAGCAAGCTCTACAGCGTTTGAATAGTCTCAAGAAAAGATTTGTCCATGATCCCAAGTTTCGTGATGACTACAAGAAATTTATGAGTGACATTATTGACAAAGGATATGCCGAGAAAGTACCTGAGGAGAAAATTAAAGGTCAAGATGGAAAATTGTGGTATGTACCTCACCACGGTGTATACCATCCCAGAAAGCCTGGGAAAATACGTGTGGTTTTCGACTGTGCAGCTAGTTACCAAGGTGTGTCATTAAACAACATGCTTCTACAAGGTCCTGACCTTACAAGTAACTTGATAGGAATTCTATTGAGATTTCGCCAAGAACCGGTAGCCGTCATGGGAGATATAGAAACAATGTTTTACCGTGTAAGAGTACCTGAAGAAGACGGCAACTTTCAGAGATTCTTCAGAGGTGTATCGGATGTTAGTACATCTATTTGGATCAGTCTCGTCCTCCAGTTGTGCAACATTTGCCCTACAACAGATAGCCAATGACAAGAAAGACATGTTCGATGCCGAGGTCATAAACCTTGTCAAGACAAACTTTTATGTTGACGATTGCCTTGTATCTGCAGCCACAGAAGACAAGGCAACATACCTTGTAAAGGAAGTTAGCAACCTATGCATGGAGGCTGGATTTCGACTAACAAAGTGGATTAGTAACAGTCATACTGTAATGAAAAGCATACCCACTGAAGAAAGAGCCAAAGAAGTGAAAACATTGAACCTTGAGTGTGAAAAGCTTCCCAGTGAACGTGCTCTAGGAGTATTCTGGTTCGTAGAATCCGACTCTCTCGGGTTCAAGATATGTGAAAGAATCCAACGAAATACAAGAAGGGGAATCCTGTCAGTTGTTAGCAGTGTGTAAGATCCGCTTGGGTTTGCCGCACCATTCATATTGACTGCCAAACAACTTCTCCAAAGTCTGTGCAAAAGAGACATTGGATGGGATGATGAGATAGACTGTGTAAGCCTAAAGCTGTGGCAAAAGTGGCAAGAGGATCTGCCTAAACTCGAAGAGATTCAGATACAGCGATGTTACAAGCCAAAAGACTTTGGCCGGGTAGTGCTGTGTCAACTGCATATGTTTACTGATGCAAGTGACTGTGGTTATGGTGTGGTAGCCTATCTTCGTTTGATGAATGTGGACAATGATGTTCACTGTGCTCTAATTATGGCCAAGTCAAGAGTGGCTCCGTTGAAGAAAATAACAATACCACGTATGGAACTTACCGCTGCAACAGTTGGCGTTCGACTGTGTAAGGTAATAACTGATGAACTTCAATACAACATCGATGAAACCTTCTTTTGGACCGACAGCATGTCTGTTCTAAGGTACATTGCCAACAACACTTCAAGGTTCCAAACGTTCGTGGCTAATCGCGTTGCGCTTATCAGAGAAAGTACACAGGTGAGACAGTGGAAATACATAAATTCTAAATGTAATCCAGCTGATTGTGCATCAAGAGGCATGAGCTTTGACAAGTTCCTGCAGCATAAACAGTGGTTTGAGGGACCAACTTTCCTATGGAAGCCACAGAAAGATTGGCCGCAAGAAATTGACATACCATGCACCATTCCTAATGACGATCCTGAAGTCAAGAAGTCCGTAAACTGCGTACTAACAAATGGAACCAACATAATTGATAAACTTATCAATTATTACTCAAGCTGGAGTAAGCTGAAAAGGGCAGTTGGTTGGATCATTCTGATAATGAACAGACTGCACCAAAAGGCTGTTGAGCGTAAACAGCTCTACACTGAATTAGAAATGACCGAGCCCAATCCTGTTCTCAGGTGTAATCTTGTTCAAAAGAAATTGGAAGCAACCAAGATCCCAGATGATGTGAGTTGTGAAAATGTGTTGACAACAGATACACTTAAGAAGGCTGAAATGGCTCTGATTCAACATGTTCAAGCTCAGCACTTTCACAAAGAGCTAAGAGCTATGACAGATAAAGAATCTAAGAAAGATTTAAACAAGGGAGTTGGGAAAAATAGTCCTTTGTATTAGCTAGATCCCTTTTTAAGTGACAGCGTTATTCGAGTGGGAGGACGTCTTGAAAGGGCTCATATTCAATATGATATGAAACATCCCGTTGTGTTAGCCAAGAACTGTGTTGTGTCAAAGTTGATCTTAGAAGAGATTCATAGATTAGTTGGACATATGGGAAAGAATGCCATGCTTTCTCTCTTGAGACAAAGGCATTGGATTCTTGGAGCAAGAACTAGTATCAAAGTAATTGTGTCAAAGTGTGTCATATGCCGAAAATATAAAGCCCCACCAGGTGAACAGAAAATGGCAGACCTTCCCGAAGAGCGTCTGAAACCAGACTTGCCACCTTTCTCGCATGTCGGCATGGACTATTTCGGACCATTTCAAGTGAAACGTGGACGTAGCTGTGTTAAAAGATATGGAGTTATATTCACATGTTTAAATATTCGTGCTGTCCATCTTGAAGTTGCAAGTAGCTTGGATACCGATTCGTGCATTAACGCTATAAGAAGGTTCATCGCTAGGCGCGGATCGCCTAAACTCATCAGATCAGATAATGGTACCAACCTAGTTGGAAGTGAGAGAGAACTCCGAGAAGAACTTTCCAATCTAAACCAGACAAAGCTGCATTCATCACTTCTTAAAAAGGGAATTGATTGGTACTTCAATACCCCTGCGGCGTCTCACCATGGTGGTGTTTGGGAACGCATGATTCGTTCTGTGAGAAAAATTCTTTATTCGATCATGCAAGAGCAAACCGTGAAATTAGATGATGAATGTCTTTATACCCTCCTTTGTGAAGTCGAAGCGATTTTAAATGGCAGGCCTATCACAGACGTGCCATGTGACCCACATGACCTGTCACCACTCACTCCTAATCACCTGTTGTTGCTGCGGTCTGGTGACAAGATGCCTCCGGGAGTGTTCAACAAAGCTGATACATACTGTCGGCGGCGGTGGCGTCAAGTCCAATACTTGGCGGATGTATTTTGGAAACGATGGATTAGGGAGTATCTACCCCTACTGCAAGATAGACAAAAATGGTTGACTAGAAAAAGAAATCTTGCTGTTGGAGACATTGTGCTTGTGATGGACAGTTCACCAAGGAATGCCTGGTCACTCGGCCGGATTACTGAAGTTGTTATGAACAAGAAAGGACTTGTGCGAACAGTGAAACTGAAAACAGCTTCTTCTGAACTTGTCCGTCCCATCGACAAACTTTGTGTCATAGTATCTCAGGAAAACTGAACTTGCCCTTCCCATTGGCAAACTGTGTGTCATTGTGTCAGGATAACTTGGAACTTGAAATTTCAGAAGTGCTTTGAGAACACTAAAGTTATTTGATTATTTGACTTTAATAACTTTATTCTAAGGATTTATTATTTGACTTAGTGGTTTGTTATTTGACCAGATATTTGTGTTATAATTGTACCTTTAGTATGTTACAATTAGGAGGCCGGAATGTAGTGGTCAAATAATCGGGTTTAAATTAATTAACTGTGTTGTGAAGTTCACTAGAGTACTTTTAGTTAGTTGAGGGAAAGTTCCGCTTTCGTTTAATTTTATTGTCGATTATATATCACCCGTTGCTTTACCATGGGCCAAGGGAGATAATTCTAACGTAATGGCAACCAACCATGTGCAGACGACCAAGATTAAAGAACGCCTAAAACAATGGTAAAGAAAATATACATGTCATCCCCACGTTTAATATAAATATTTTGATTTTCTATGTAACAAACTTCCTTTATGTTTCTTGGGTTATTGATTTTAACGTTATATATATATGTAAAAACACATTTTTATATGTCACATGGATGGCTCGATTGTAGCGTAAATTACCGTAAATGTTGTAATTACAAAATAGTGAATATATAATTTTCAAGTATTTAATTCTTTTATATTTTATATCTTTCAGTCAATCTGTATTTTGGATCCCTAAGCATAAGAAAGCAATTCATGAACAAGAATAAAGAACTTCAAAACTGAACACATGTGCTTGGTTGTCAACAACCACTAATGTGTAGCTTTATGATTTTCATTGACATTCCTTTATCACACACACACACACACACACACGTACGTACGCACGCACGCACGCACGCACGCACGTACGCACACACACAAACACTAACACGCCCCCCCCCCCCCCCCCCCACTTTTAAAACCGGATTGACGCCCATGATTGGGCTATTTCTCGTTCCAGCCAGTGCACCATGACTGGTAGGCTATATCAAAGGACGAGGTATGTGATATCTACTGATTGGGCTATTTCTCGTTCCAGCCAGTGCACCACGACTGGTAGGCTATATCAAAGGACGAGGTATGTGATATCTACTGATTGGGCTATTTCTCGTTCCAGCCAGTGCATCACGACTGGTAGGCTATATCAAAGGACGAGGTATGTGATATCTACTGATTGGGCTATTTCTCGTTCCAACCAGTGCACCACGACTGGTAGGCTATATCAAAGGACGAGGTATGTGATATCTACTGATTGGGCTATTTCTCGTTCCAGCCAGTGCACCACGACTGGTAGGCTATATCAAAGGACGAGGTATGTGATATCTACTGATTGGGCTATTTCTCGTTCCAACCAGTGCACCACGACTGGTAGGCTATATCAAAGGACGAGGTATGTGATATCTACTGACCACTCTGTGGGATGGTGCTTATAAAGGGGCGGGACGTAGCCCAGTGGTAAAGCGTTCACCTGATGCTCGCTTGGTCTAGGATCGATCCCTGTTCGTGGTCCCATTGAGCTATTTCTCGTTCCAGCCAGTGGGTGTACTGGTGTAACAAAGGCCGTGGTATGTGCTATCCTCTATGTGGGATGGTGCATGCAAAAGATCCCTTGCTGCTAATCGAAAAGATTAGCCCATGAAGTCGTAACAGCGGGTTTCCAGTATTTGTGTGGTCCTTAACCATATGACTGACGTCATATAACCGTAAATAAAATGTGTTGAGTGCTTCGTTATTTAAAATATTTCCTTCCTTCCTTGGTGCTTCCTTGCTACTAATGAAAAATGTAGCGGATTTCCTCTCTATGACTATACGTCAAAATTATCAAATATTCGACACAAAATAGCCGATGATTAATAAATTAATATGTTCTAGTAGTGTCGTTCAACAAAGCAACCTTTTTATAATTGTCTATACTGACTGAGCCTTCAGAACCTTTGCAGCTGTGGCCCTTAGCTAGTGAGAGATCTCACCCTTGTTAAAAATAGTCCATACTGACTGAGCCTTCAGTAACGTCGTAGACAAATTAAAGAATTACTTGTATGATCCAATAAACTAAAACAACACATTTGAAATTAATAACAATAACAATAACAATAACAATACACACACACACACACACGCACGCACGCACGCACGCACACACACACACACACACACACACACACACACACACACACACACACACACATACACACAGACACTCACATACACACGCACACACGCACACACGCACGCACACACACACACACACACACACACACACACACACACACACACACACACACACACACACACACACATACACACACACACACACACACACACACACACATACACACACACACACACACACACACACACACACACACACACACACACACACACACACACACACACACACACACACACACACACACACACACACACACACACACACACACACACACACACACACACATACATACACACACTCACACACACATACACACACACACACACACACACACACACACACACACACATACACACACACACACACACACACACACACACACACACACACACACACACACACACACACACACACACACACACACACACACACACACACACACACACACACACACACACACACACACACACACACACACACACACATACACACACACACACACATACACACACATACACACACACACATACACACACACACAGACACACACACACACACAGACACACACACACACACACACACACACACACACACACACACACACACACACACATACACACACACACACACATACACACACACACACACATACACACACACACACACACACACATACACACACACACACACACACACACACACACACACACACACACACACACACACACACACACACACAGACACACACACACACACACACACATACACACACACACACACACACACACACACACACACACACACACACACACACACACACACACACACACACACACACACACACACACACACACACACACACACATACACACACACATACACACACACACACACACACACACACACACATACATACACACACACACACATACACACACACATACACACACACACATACACACACACACACACACACACATACACACGATATATTATTTTCAGGTAACTATGAAAGACTTTGGTTTAAAAAAAAAAGTATTACCTAAAATGGTTTCCCTCCATCTATCGATCTCTGTAGATGTCTGTCTGTCTGCTGTCTGTCTGTCTCTGTCTGTCTCTCTCTCTCTCTCTCTCTCTCTCTCTCTCTCTCTCTCTCTCTCTCTCTCTCTCTCTCTCTCTCTCTCTCTCTCTCTCTCTCTCTCTCAAAAATGTTTTCTCTATTTCTGGCAAGTTATCTAAAAAACAAAACCCAGCTCCTTTGCTTTTCACTCCCAGGGACAAGTGATTCTGAATACACCAAGATGTCTTGAAGTGGTTGTCTCCCATTTGTTACGCATCCCGTATCTTACACACCTGCATAGTCCCAGTTCTTACACTCTCAGCTTAGGGACTAATTAAGCAAACCCCTATAACCTCAGTGGAACAGTCTAGTCCAATTCAACTGTTCAATTCAATTAAACTTTATTCAGTCAAACCTATCACATTGGTACATAATGCATGTATGTATTTGTACATTGATATGCATACTATAGATTGGGAAAATAACGCGCGTTTAAACTAAAAAATCCAAGTGCATGTGATAAACGTTTACATTGTGAATATCGCATACTAGTATATGATGGTAATATGCCGTAATAAGCCAGTACGAATCGGAAACGAAAGAAATGTTTTATTTAACGACGCATTCAACACATTTTATTTACGGTTATATGGCGTCAGACATATGGATAAGGACCACACAGATATATTGAGAGAGGAAACCCGCTGTCGCCACTTCATGGTCTACACCTTTCGATTAGCAGCAAGGAATATTTTATATACACCATCCCACAGACAGGGTAATACATACCACGGCCTTTGATATGCCAGTCGTGGTGCACTGGCTGAAACGAGAACTAGCCCAATGGGCCCACCGACAGGGATCGATCCCAGACCGACCGCGCATCGAGCGAGCATTTTACCACCGGGCTACGTCTCGCCCCAAGCCAGTACGAATCGGAAATGAAACTAAATAATGTAAATATAACAAAAGCACAAGTTTGCTTTATTTAACTATGCCACTAGAGCACATTGATTTTTTATCGTAAATATAACAAGAACAAGCTAGCATAGTTAGTCAAGTGTTTTTTTTTATAATGTGTAGCAAAATATGCAACTATGATATTGTACCTTTAATTTTGACACACATTGAATCTGTAATTTATGATAATTACGTTTATGATAATTTGTGTTTTTATTGTAATAATGTGTGACAAATTGATGTCTATCATCAATTTATCCAATCTATGTATGCTGTATTCAACAATTCTCCAAAATGTCTGTTATACAAATTCGTTGTTAATAATTATTGCTTACAACCTTATCTGCAGAAACCTATTGCCTTGAAATACAAACATATTTTTAGTAAATATAGGTTATCTTCCCATAATCTCTTTATAGAAACGAGCAGATACCACAATATTGACAGAAATAATAGAATTTGTCACTGGTGCAATATGAATGTAGTAGAAGACAAATATCACTTTGTTCTAGTGTGTCCTTTCTTCAGTAACATAAGAGATAAATATATTAAACCTTTTTATTACAATAAACCATCAACATTTAAATTAACGCAACTACTGTCCAGCGACAATTCAAAACAGCTAATTAAATTGTGTAAATATTTGAAAACTCCTACCACGCATAGAACAGACAACACTGATACATGACATATGTTATTATTGTATATTATTGCTATGCATGCATTACCCATTTACTATAGAATTTTATCGATTGTAACCCGATGCTACATACCATTCCCCGCAGTGTGCACATTATATTATTTTATATATAAATATATATGTATGCCTACAACATGTATATTTTTTGGCAAAAAATAAAATGTGTGTTACAGCCGTATTTTTAATTAACCCTTAACTACTCATTCAGTAACCTTGTAACACAGAATTAATACTGGTACCTATCACAATAAAGACAATAACCTACAGTTTACCTAGATAACGGCTAAGCTTTATATTACCAAATACTCGTATAATGTTAGAACAAAAAGCCTACGATTTACTTCGTCAGATGACCGAAGACACTGTCTAAAAAATATTGGTATAATACAGCATTAAAATATTTAAAGTCACATCAATCACATCAAGGTTATACAACAGAGCAGAAATAAAATATTTACCAAAGTCCAAACGGACTACGTTCCCTGGGAGCCATCCTTTTTGCTTCTGTCATAACTCTAAAATTCTAGCTATTTATTATAAAAATCAGAATATAGCCTGGGGGTAAAAGGCGGTCCTCCCCCTATCATCTGATATTCCACCTCTCCCAGAGACGCATTTTTCTCTTTGATCGCCAGACTTACTGACGCCATCGTCGCCAAATCACGGTTGTAAAAACCGCACTCGCAGAGGTATTACGTAACTACTGGCCACATGGCTCCGCACCTGGGCTGGGTGTGTATTAGACGACCATCGCGCAGAAGTATTACGTAACAAGTTGCCCACCTAGCTAAGTGCATTTGGAACTGCACACGGCCTTCTAAAAGAATTAATAACGCCACAGGCGAAAAGAAATTAAGAGCATGTACCGTCACAGTGTGTTCTAGTAAATATATAATTTGTAATAAATAAATGTGAATATATGTTCTGTTCTTGTGTCTTAATTGTGAATAGCCCATTGGGCCATTTCTCGTCACAGCCAGTGCACCACGACTGGTATATCAAAGGCCGTGGTATGTGCTATCCTGTCTGTGGGATGGTGCATATAAAAGATCCCTTGCTGAAAATCGGAAAGAGTAGCCCATGAAGTGGCGACAGCGGGTTTCCTCTTTCAATAAATGTGTGGTCCTTAACCATATGTCTGACGCCATATAACCGTAATTAAAATGTCTT
>NC_054711.1:19541386-19563478 GCF_016097555.1 Gigantopelta aegis
GTCTATTAACCAACAGTGCTTTACAGCAAACCGGAAATAGTTCGTCTCGTGCATTTCCGCTGGCAAAGCAGACGACATTTAGCAAGAAATACTAAGTTTTTTATGAAATAACTCAAATATTAATATTCAGTTAAGTATTTACTGAACTATAATGATACATAATTTAATCACGGACATTGGCCTGTCCATCTATACGTTAATTACTTCAAATCATGGAAGAAATAAAAAGGTAAATGTCAAGTTTCAACATAGCTGACCACGGTGAAACATTGAAATTTAATTTTAAAGGATCGTGCTCTTTGAAACAATTAATTTCACAACAGCGTGTATAGGCGTCGTGGTGAACGTTATGCGGCAAACTGCGTGCAGGAAGTGGACAGATTCGGCGGGGGTAGTGTTATGGTGTGGGCAGCCATCTCACACACTGGCAGAACTGACCTGGTCCACGTGCAGGGCAACCTGAATGCACAGGGCTACATTGACCAGATCCTCCGGCCACACATCGTTCCAGTTATGGCCAACGCCAACGCAGTGTTCCAACATGACAACGCCAGGCCTCACACAGCACGTCTCACAACGGCTTTCCTACAGAACAACAACATTAATGTCCTTCCTTGGCCATCGACATCGCCGGATTTGAACCCAATTGAGAATCTATGGGACGAGTTGGACCGACGCCTCCGACAGCGACAACCACAGCCCCAGACTCTGCCCGAGCTGGCAGCAGCCTTGCAGGCCGAGTGGGCCACCATCCCCCGGGACGTCATCCGTACTCTGGTTGCTTCAATGGGCAGGCGGTGCCAGGCAGTTGTCAACACACGCGGAGGCCACACCCGGTATTGACTCCAGATGACCTTGACCTTGGTGGTGTGTCCTATCACTTACTCACAATGGACTAGAGTGAATTGTGAACAATCCTGCAACATTTGGTAATTATCGGACTCACCATTCAATAATTAAATCAATTCTCCAAATGTTACGACAATGTGGTTTTGCGTTTCTTCTTTTGAAGAGTATATATATTTATTACAACTACATACGTTTGATTAATTACTATAATTATGTTGGTAATTGCTTTGTGAAAGTACATAAAGACGTTTAATCGAGTCCACTGCAAAACGTATTCATCTATATTGTTGTACCGGCCTCGGTGGCGCAGTGGTAAAGCCATCGGACTACAGGCTGGTAGGTACTGGGTTCAGATCCCAATCGAGGCGTGGGATTTTTAATCCAGATACTGACTCCAAACCCCGAGTGAGTGCTCCGCAAGGCTCAATGGGTAGGTGTAAGCCACTTGCACCGACCAGTGATCCATAGCTGGTTCAAATACACGTCATCTGTTGTTACTCTATGTAGTCTTAATCCATACCTGTGACGTCATACTATTGTTCAAGATATAAATTATTTTTCAAGAATCAACACCTGTGAAACAATGCAATTTGAACTTTTTATGAGTTCGGGACAGGGACTCGAACCCACTACCGACAGAACGTGTTCACTGTAAACGAGTACAAGGCATTTGTCCACGGGGCCAATCATCTGTATCATCAAATACAATGTAATTTAAGCCTTATAAATCTGATACTAGTGATAGTAATGTATTCTGGCGAAACACAATGAAGACTGTCGGAAACTAAATCGGAAATCAAAGGTTACACCTTTAGCACGTGCATCACGCTTAATGCCAGCTATCCACTGCTGAGGGTTTTGTGTTTTTACGGAATCGTTCAGGTTAGGTCCGACAGGATCCTAGCGTTTTGGGTTATTAGTATTGTAAATATTCTTTGCTATTTTAACAAATATTTTCATTAAAAAATATCAAATAGAAGTTAATTTAGCAGTCACGTAATTGTTTAAAATGAATAATGGATTAAGCTGGAGAATACACGTTAAATCTTTTTTCAAGAATCGACAGTTAACAGTGTATTCTCCATCGTAGACTGTCCATAAATGTCAATGGTTTTTATAATCCTAACAATGTTAGGATTAGGTTTGACCCCCTCCCCTAATCCTAACATAAAAACATTGATATAATGTGTACTACAAGATGACTTTTATTAACAGATTATAAGAGTAGGGCGGAACCACACGCCCGAACAATGTTAACTGTGTTAGTTGTGGCCCTGGGCCTGGTTTGCAGCCGTCCGCCATTGTCACTATTGTATTCCAACACGCGTCTGTATACCAATACCCCTCTAGGCAGAATTGGAAACTGTGCGCTCATGCTGTTCACGTGACCCATTGTTAACATTGATACAGTGCGCTGATTGGATATAGCGCTAGTTGTAGTATTATAGTATCGTTACCATTGGTTGTTGCAAAGTCCATTCAACAATTTGTGCGCGGGAATGGAACGTCGCGATAATTTATGCGTATTCTATTTCAGACTCACCGTGGTCGACGATGTATTGATGCAGTAAATGACAATTGTAGAGAGCGCCGCCGCAAAAACTAGCCCCCAAAATACCGATGTTATGGCCTGAAAAGCAATCAGAACATGGCGTTTACCCCCTCCCCCTTGTTTCGAATTGTAAGAAACATTGACCTTCGATGAACCGATGTTTTACCTGAAAAGCAATCCGAACATGGCTTTTACCCCCTCCCCCACTTCCGAACATTGTTCGGATTGTGAAGCATATCGATATTTATGGACCGTCCCTTAATGTATGTGTACATGTATATGTTCTGATGGGACTTTTCCAGAAAGAATACGTAACCATAAACATTTTAAAATAAATTTCTATCAAAAACACGTAACGCCATATATATATATACATGTGTGTGTGTGTGTGTATATATATATATATATATATACTCTTCAAAAAAAGAAACGCAAAAGGGTACAAATGGGTTATAACTCCGATTTTATATTTCCTACCGGTTCATGCTTTGTGAATATAAGGTCATTGCATGTCCCAAACACATTCCCACGGTTACATTCGATAAAACGCAGCTACTGTACAATAAAGTTCCAAAATGTGAATATTCGCAAAAACGCAGCCACGTGCAAACCATGTCACCACTGCACGTGCGTTGTCTGCACGTGCAACATGAACACCGACAGTATAAAAGTGCAGGGTGTTCGCTTGCCTGGCTTCTGTATCTGGCCGACAGTTGACAATCCAGGACATGCCACGTCTCAGTGAACCGCAGAGAAACAATGCCATCGGCCGACTAGACGCAGGCGAATCTAGAACGGCCGTTGCCAGGGCATTCCATGTGTCCCCAAGCACCATTTCCAGACTGTGGGACCGTTACCAGCAACATGGATCAACACGTGACCTCCCTAGATCCGGTCGACCACGGGTCACTACCCCCGGGCAGGACCGCTACATCCGGGTACGCCACCTTCGGGAACGATTGACTACTGCCACCTCCACAGCCACAGCAATACCAGGTTTGCGCAGGATATCCGACCAGACCGTACGGAACCGCCTACGTGAGGTAGGAATTCGTGCCAGACGTCCAGTTCGAGGTGTCATCTTAACACCACAACACCGTCGACTCCGACTGCAGTGGTGCCAGATTCATCGACAATGGCCTCAACTGCGATGGAGACAGGTGTGGTTCAGTGACGAGTCCCGATTTATGCTCCGACGTCATGATGGAAGATGTCGCGTGTATAGGCGTCGTGGTGAACGTTATGCGGCAAACTGCGTGCAGGAAGTGGACAGATTCGGCGGGGGTAGTGTCATGGTGTGGGCAGCCATCTCACACACTGGCAGAACTGACCTGGTCCACGTGCAGGGCAACCTGAATGCACAGGGCTACATTGACCAGATCCTCCGGCCACACATCGTTCCAGTTATGGCCAACGCCAACGCAGTGTTCCAACATGACAACGCCAGGCCTCAAACAGCACGTCTCACAACGGCTTTCCTACAGAACAACAACATTAATGTCCTTCCTTGGCCATCGATATCACCGGATTTGAACCCAATTGAGCATCTATGGGATGAGTTGGACCGACGCCTCCGACAGCGACAACCACAGCCCCAGACCCTGCCCGGACTGGCAGCAGCCTTGCAGGCCGAGTGGGCCACCATCCCCCGGGACGTCATCCGTACTCTGGTTGCTTCAATGGGCAGGCGGTGCCAGGCAGTTGTCAACACACGCGGAGGCCACACCCGGTATTGACTCCAGATGACCTTGACCTTGGTGGTGTGTCCTATCACTTACTCACAATGGACTAGAGTGAATTGTGAACAATCCTGCAACATTTGGTAATTATCGGACTCACCATTCAATAATTAAATCAATTCTCCAAATGTTACGACAATGTGGTTTTGCGTTTCTTCTTTTGAAGAGTATATATATATATATATATATATATATATATATATAAACACACAGTCAAACCTGTTCTAGCGGCCACCTGTACTCAACGGTCACCTGCCTTAAGCGGACACTTTTTTCCCTCCCAAACGATTTATAATGTAAATGTACCTGTAATAAGCGGTCACCTGTCTAACGCGGCCAGCGGCCACCTAAATCGGATCCCAAATCGCTAAAATACCTGTAACAGTTTTACTATTATATAAAAGGGATAGTTTAACAACAGCGTTAAGGTGCAGCAAATAACTGATCTTCACACCTCCAGAAATACTAGTACCCATTCAGTCCCGACATCTCAGCTGTGTATCAGTTAAGAAAGTATGACTCCGGACTGCATCTAATTGCTTCTGAGCAGGCTACGCTTGACATTTGTAGATTCACTTACTATGACAATACACCGCATGAAGTAGGAATTAAATAATTAAATGGAAAAAGAAAACAAACTTATTGAGAACGGTTAATTTAATAACGTTCAATTTGCATTTTCATGTCAAGACATGTCAAAAGTTGTTTTATAGTCATATGTGAAGCACAAATCCATTGATTAGCAGTACAGACGGTAAAATAACAAATGTTTTAAAGACTATATATGTGGCAACCTGTACTCAGCGGCCACCTGTCTTAAGCGGCCACTTATATCTACTCCCTTGCGTGACCGCTGAAGACAGGTTTGACTGTATATATATATATATATATATATATATATATATATATATATGTATATATATATATATATATATATATATATATATATATATATATATGTTCTGACTGGATTTTTCAAGAACAATTACTTAACCATAGACTTTATTTTTAAAATAAATTTCTATAAAAATTATCTTTATTTGATAATTAAATTAACATTTATTTAATAATACTGCAAACATACCTGACAAAGCGATCCTCCCACAAATCCCTGCCCCCCCCCCCCCCACTAACACACACACAAAACAAAACGAATTGAACACCAAGTTTAATTTTAACTTGCACTCAGTGAGTCTGACATGACATTGTGTCATCTTTATTTAGTTTCGTATTCAATCAATTTTAGATATTTCATCGTAATTTCACTTCGTATTACAAAAGCGTGTTACTGCTGCTAGTAAATAAATATATGTTGTGTTATAACGAGATAACACTTCGTTATGACGAGATAACACTGCGTTATTAAAAGATAACATTGCGTTATGACGCGCTCAATAGATTTTATTTACGGTTATATGGCGTCAGACATATGGTTAAGGACCACACAGATTTTGAGAGGAAACCCGCTGTCGCCACTTCATGGTCTACTCTTTCCGATTAGCAGCAAGGGCTCTTTTATTTGCGCTTCCCACAGGCAGGATAGTACAAACCATGGCCTTTGTTGGTCCATAATAGACTTAAGGTTGATTCATACTTCACTCGCCGACCTCCATACCGAACGGAAATTTAGGTCGCCGCAAGGATGCCGACAACAACAATCCGTCGGAACAAACTCGCGCGGATGGCTGGCGTTAAAAAAGCTCCCCTTTCTTCAATAAAAGACGAACTTCTCATTAACGAAGTTTGTAAGAATCCAAAACTGTATGATACCAGTTTACCACAATACAGGGACCATGGACAGGCAGAACAATCGTAGATTGCAGTAGGCAATATTGTTGAAAATAAAGATCGTGGAGGGAAAGTATTTGCGGGATCAATACACCAAATGTAAATGGTCCAACGTAGAGATCCTGCCATTACAAAACACAAATGGAAATACTACGAGTTTCCTATCCGACCATGTAAAACATAGAGAAACAGATGGGAACCTATCCAGGTATATCAAATCTAAAATCTATATTACAGTTCAGTCATGAATTATAACTTAAGCCCCATTCGTATGAAACTACATTGTAGTTAGTGACAATTCTACTGTTGACGCCCCAATCACACCTTATTTCCCTGCATAAATAATTGTTTTTGTATAATATTATGTAATACTGCTTACCTAAAACCCTTTGAAATGACAAACTTTGCAGATCTATATCATTAAGCATACATGTTAAATTATTTAGGTATGTAAAAGTATATTAAAATGTCGGTAAGCATTCACATGTCTTACAAATATTACATGTAGGTTTAAAAAAAAACCATTCAATTAAACACTATGGATAATATGTTTTTCACACATCCATAGAAATTTGGTAGACCACTATCAGTACCAAGTAGTCATATACATGATCTGTTGTCATAAGAGAAAAATAGAAACCGTGCAAATATGCATACATACTCGCTAAAACTTGTGACTGACAACATTAATTTCACTCGGGACAGATAATCTGTAATTCCTCGTAACTCGTAAGTTATTGTCTATATATATATATATATATATCTGATGATGAATCCATAATTTTATAGCGCGAATCACGACAACATGCAAAGTATGAATTGTCAGCCCTAAAAATACGCACCTGAAAATTCCGAAATGCACTCGTCTGTTGAACGGCGAACTTGTGGAAAGCGGACTGAGTATGAACACAATCACAACGGAGTGTGCCGGGTACCCGCCGACCAGTGTCGGCAGGGGTCAGGTCAGGTCATAGGGTTTTACATGCACATTCAGAACAAGCTGTCCATGACAGGAAAGGTGGGGGGGAGGGGAGAGGAGGGACCGCCTGTACTGGCAGGTGCAAGGGAGCACCAGCAGCCCGATCAAATCGGTAGCAGGCGGGTGGGGGTGGTGGTGGTGCAATGGAATTTTGAATGGAGCAGTTAATGCCAAAGAGAAAAAGTGCGCAATTGTGTTGAGGAAATTTGGCGCAATTTTGAACGGTCGGTCGAAAGTTAAATGGCAGAGCTAATATAGGTTTTGACATTAGTGAATCGAGAGTAGCTCGTTAATTTTAGACCACTATGATGCTGTGGCGTCTCCCTAGGTTGCCTATAGGGCCCTTAGAAAGGGCCTGGCCGCTTCTGGTCGTGGCAATTGTGTAGACACCGGTAGGCAAGGCAGTTGTTCCGGGGGTTCCCGACGTTGTTGTTGTTCTTGTGGCCGTTGTTTGATCCTTTTCCGTGTCACCAATACAGTACCAGCAGCAAGGATTTGGGATTGGGTAGGGTAGACTGGTATTCTTTTGTCCAGTTTCCCATGGGTTCAGTGCAGTTGTGTACTCGGAGCTGGTATTCTTTTGTCCAGCTCCTTATTAGAGTACGTGCTGGGCCATTAAATGGGTGCGGGTGCATTGTTATCATTAGTCAATGCACCCTGTGTACTGATGTGATGTGCATGCTATCTGTATGTGAATCCTCCTACTTTGGTGTTAAGGTTGTTCTTATTGTCCTAGGTCCCTATTCTAGTGTTTTCCAACGTCTTTTCAGAGCCACCCCTCCCCCCCTCTCCTTGGATTATAATGAAATACAAAGGGGGGGGGGGGGGGAGTTATACTAGCCTAGCTATCTAATTTGAAGGGATTGTCCCTTGTAGTGTATTGATTAAAAAGCAGAGTGCTCTAGCATGTTTTAATTTGTTTACCAATAAAGTCACTATAGCCAGGGAGTCAGTCAAGACCGACACACAAACATACTCCAGACCGACACACACACATACTACTAGTCAGTAACTGCATATATGTACCGTTTTTGATTCCCGCCCACGAAAGATATAGTTAATGGAAAATATTAATCTAATTAATGTACCTTTATTATTTTCTGTCTGGTTGTTGGGCTGGTTCCGAGGGGCTGGTTTCCCGTCTGTTTCTGTCTGCGAACCTAAGTGACTCACCTTATTGCCATAAGAAAGTTCATTGGTAGTACATGGTGCAAGTGCATAATTGTGCGAAATAATGTACATGTGGAATTCCTTGTTCGTGATTGGCTGGATTGGACCAATGGGAGTGCTGCAAAGAAAAGGCGATAATTAGTGGTATCCTATCTTGGTTGATTGTCTAACGATGTTGATTGGCTGATTAATTAGCCAATTAGGTTACTGCGATCTCGATCCTATCTTAGGAAATAAAAGGGGCTGATAATTCGCTAATCTGTAAACTACCTACCACTTATAACAGCAACCACTAAAAGATTAACCAGTCAAAAAAGGAGGACCCCAGTAAAAAATTCCAAAAAGCAGAACGCAACCAGTTTCCTAAAAACAAAGTTGTAAAAAAACTACCCAGCCTAAAATAAAACCAAAAAACATTAAACCAACCGGAATAGCCACCAGCAAAGTCGTTCACAACCCCATCACCCAAACCACCTCCTCCTCCAAAACCATACCTTCTTTACTCTCTATCATCCTTCTCTCACTCCCACCCCCACCCTAACCCAAAAATCCATCTCTAGCCTTACCCCCTCTGATACCACCACCTCTCCTTCTCACACTCCCACCCCAACCCAGAATCCAAAACCTACCCCTTCAACCCTCCAACCCGCCAACCCTGCCTCCTCACCACCCCCCGGCACCCCCCCCCCCCCCCCCCCGACTCAACTTGGTTCTTCCAACAGCCAAACCTGACAATAAAGGCTGGTAAAACTTCACCCACTACCACCCCAAGAAACGACCAGAGCAGCGCTACAAGCCGGCAATCCGCAACTAAAACTTGATGAGGTTAGCACATGGACCAATGGATATCTGCTAATTACAGCAACCGTAACCACTATCAACCATATCTACATCTTAGGCCGTCGTTATGTACTACAGCCGTATGAGATCAAACCGTCAAAATGCCACCACTGCCAGCAGTGGGGCCATGGGGCTAATAAGTGTCGACACCACAACTTGCTACAGATGTGGCCAAAAGCGCCCAAGAAGCTCCCACAACTCACCATGCACACGAACCATCCAGTGCCCAAACTGCCTAAGCCGGCACATGGCCCACGGCAGTCGCTGTCACCACTTCCAAAAGGCACTTCGGCAGCTAAATAATAAAAAAAAAATTCAAACCAGCCAACCAAGTGAAACCTTTCATAAGTCAGCACCAATCTCGGCAAATATCTCTTACGCCGACATGGTCAAAACTAGGGAACAAAATCAAGTCAGCGAACTCAAAACAATAATAGAAAAACTCGCACTGGAAATATCAGAGATTAAAAGTAACATCAACCTAGCGATTAATTAAATCTCAAACCTAAAACCCTAACCTAACTACGGGACCAAATCACACTCCTACAAATAAAAAGATTGTCGCCGGCGTTGAAAAGTGTGTGTGTGTGTGTGTGGGGGGGGGGGGGGGGGGGGTATGCACAACATTCCAGTGCTAACAAGGATGTTTCCAATATATTTACAGGAATAGTTTTACAGACATTTAGTGGCATGACAACTCCCCAAAGGTTGCAAAGCTTATACAACTGTAACGTCGATAAGACGACCTCGGTGTGATAGCAATGGCTGCCATGTTACGGTGTTGACATACTTTGTTTTAATAAAAAATCGAAATATTTTATACATAATGAACGTTTACTGATTCATATTTTTAGTAGCCCACCAAAGAGCAAAATAGAGTGAAGATATTTGAGAAAGCTTCCAATTGCCACATAACACTTATTCATAGATAACTGACACCATTATCTTTGATCATAGCTCTGCGAATGTGTGTTTTGGGGTTCGACTGTAAACTATAAATGAATTACACAAATATCAGAGATATATTTTATCAGGTCAGTTTGGAATGAATGAATGAATGTTTAACGACACTCCAGCACGAAAAAATACATCGGCTATTGGGTGTCAAACTATGGTAATGCAAACAAATAAAGTGATGATCAACATCAATATAGGAATTCAAGATTTAAACAAAAACACAGTGTAAAGAACTGTGCAAAAATACAAATATCACAGATAGATACGGACTTTTACCCAAAAAAAATCAATTTTGTGCTGTATTGGCCATTCTCAAAGAGAATGTTACACCCCTGCACCACGGTGAGGTTACAGCACGCGCAGGGGTTCTCAAAGAGAATGTTACACCCCTGCACCACGGTGAGGTTACAGCACGCGCAGTGGAGGTCAGTTTGGATAATATTTGGGATCAGCCGACATTTAAATAAATGAATTGGTTAAACGAAATAGTTAAAAGAACATTATTAAATCATTTCCTTCAAATCTAGAAAAGTGGCCTTTTTACATGTAGCAAAGGAATAACTTATATACTATTTAAAGGAGCAGACCCTAGTTTCAGCCCATGAAAATGCACAATACGTTTAGTTAATCTACAAACCTGTAACACATTTGGATAAAGTTACAATTGAGTGAAACATTAGTCTGTGACTTTGAAATGGTGAAATACCCTCTAAAAATAAACTAAAACTCGACTCCATAACTGTTACTTCTCAGACGCACGTGCGTTTTTTAAAATATGAGAAATGCATTTTGTGATATTAAAACCACCAGGATGACCAAAAACACTTCGAATGTACGGAAATGGATAATCTAAACAATAAAATATAAGTAAAGTATGATTTCTGTTATCAAAAAACGTCTCTAATAGTAACAAATATGCCTTAGTGTTTAAAAACTAGAGGATGTCCCTTTAAGGAAATGTTGGAATTTGAATCACACTTTAATCTCCTGGATAAAACGATGTATACCAGATTTGTTTAGATTTTTACCATTTGAAATGGGAAGAGAGAGAAATGTTTTATATGAAATTAGAAATTGCACATACGGTAATAGTAATGTTGTTGGAAATGAATTTCGTTATCTAATTATTTATAGGTACAAAATTTACATCTACGAAAGACGCATATATGTTAATAAATACTTCCCGAAGAGACCAAATATATACAAATTCCTGCAACTCTTTGTCAAACTTTGTCAATTTATGTCAGTTATTCTGTGTTAAATTTTCTCCAAAGACAATAATTGATAGCTGGACATTTCAGGCGCGGATGCAGGATTTCTGAAAGGGGGGGGGGGGGGGGTCCAAATGTGATAACTGATCTCTTCTTTTACACAGAACAATTAATATAATCACGTTTCCTCTTAAAGGTTATGGCCGGTTTTCAAAAGGGGGGGGGGAGGGGGGGTCCGGATTCCCCCTGGATCCGCTACTGCATTTAGTTAAATAAAAAAGAGGGCGGGACGTAGCCTAGTAGTAAAGCGCTCGCTTTCTGCGTGGTCGGTCTGGGATCGATCCCCGTCGATGGGCGCATTTGGGTTATTTCTCGTTCCAGACAGTTTACCACGACTGCCATATCAAAGGCCGTGGTATGTGCGATCCTGTCTGTGGGGTGTTGCATATAAGAGATCCCTTGCTGCTATAAATGGATACAGGTAGCGGGTTTCCTCTCTAAGACTATATGTCAAAATGACCAAATGTTTGACGTCCAATAGCCGATGGTTAATACATCAATGTGCTCTAGTGGCGTCGTTTAGCAAAACAAACTTTAACTTTAGTTAAAGGGACATTCATGAGTTTGCTGCAGTTTTTAAGATGTTATCGACTAACAGAGACTTTTTAACGATTGTAATTACATAACAAATAATTTTTCTGCATAAAATATTAGTGGCTGTATACTAAACGTGTGTCTGATCGTTTTGCTATTTGTACTAGGTTAAATTTCATTTTATTTCCTAAATTTGTTTTTCGTACGTACGAAATTATTTGAAGACAAAATCCAGTTTGGGCGTCTTACAAATATTAAGACGACCAGAAACACATTGAATATACAAACACTGATATTCTAAACAAGAAAATATATTTAATATGTAATTTTAATCGTAGAAATATTTTATTAGTCGGAAACATCTTACAATGCAGCAAACTCAGGAATGTCTCTTTAACAAAAAGAAAGCACTCCTTATGGGACTGTTCATATTGGTCCGTAAGAACATGGATTATTACTGGTAGGAATTCCAAATCATGTGTAATGTAAATTGTTGACACTCTTAGTACATTTTGCATTTTCTTAAGTTTATTTTGATATTTTGCTGCATGTTCCTGAGCTATGTTATGTGTCCACCACTTGCAAAGTACTGCATTCAGTATAATCTTATTTCGTTCATGTTAATGGTAAAAAAATTTAATGCAAAGATAAATGCAACACTTTCTGTTTTCAGCTGTTTTAAACGTACAATTGTGTTTAAAAATGACAACTCACATCACAAATACTGTACTTCAAGCCTGTAGCCTGGCGGGGAGAGGGTCACGTGCCCTTCCACTTGTGAGCCTTATTCTTTTCTTTTCTTTTATCACATTAATGTTTGCCATTGTAACCAAAATCTGATTCAGAGTTTGTACCCGATCTGTCAGTGGCCCCTTAACTGCATGTTTTAACCACAACACATCCACCTGTGTACGTGAATACATGTCACATAAACCACATTCATATAGTATACGTTTTATAAAGGATAACCAAGTACATGGTATAGCATTAACGTTATGGTTATATGATGCTAACATGTATAATATACCAGACAATTTAGATTTTCTACTATTAACAACATTTGCCCAGTATATAATCATTTTAACTTTAACACTAATAGACAGTGGGTATCTTAACTAATTCACCATAAATCATAAAGCTTGGTGTCGACTTATTAACACATAATATATATTTGCAGAACTTGAGGTGCAATCGTTCAATGATATCTAAATTACTGAAGCCCCATATTTCACATCCATATAATAATATAGGTTTTACAATCCTGTCGAACAGGTCTAATTGACAATCGACATTTGACAGTCTGCATTTTTGTAATACAGCAAACATAGACTTTGAGGCTAGATTGATTACAATTTAATTAAAATTAGCTCCACTATTACATGTGGATCTAACACCAGCCAGTTGGAGCTCATGTCCACCAATCAAAACCTTACTTGCAGAATCATGCCAGTGATTTAAAAATAATTTGAAAATATTTCGAATTATCCTGAGGGTATACGATATGTTTCATGTGAATTACGAATGCCTTATTTAGACCAGTAGAACTAATTTTAATCGGATTGCTAACAACACTGCGTAGTCTCCAATGTCCAGGTAACATTTCGTCTGTAAATAATAATTTAAATATTGACCAATCACACTTCGCCTTTTATAACGTTATTTGGGAGCAGACACATTCTAAAAATATCGGGCGAGTCTATTTTAGTGGCCGCAGTACAGCGAACCATGCCAATACGTACGGGATGGGTTATCAGTCTTCAATTTTACATTAAAAATTATTTATTTTATAAAATAAAACATGTTTTAAGGCATTCGTAATTCACACGAAACATGTCGTATACCCTCAGGATAATTCGGAATGTTTTCAAATTATTTTTAAATCACTGGCATGATTCTGCAAGTAAGGTTTTGACTGGTGGACATGAACTCCAACTGGCTGCTGTTAGATCCACATGTAATAGTGGAGCTAATTTTAATTAGATTGTTACATGTACAGCACAGGGACTGTTTTATCTCACTACAGTAGTGAAAAAAAAATAGTTTGTTTTATTTAACGACGCCACTAGAGCACATTGATTTTTTTATCTTATCATCGGCTATTGGACGTCAAACATATGGTCATTCTGACACTGTGTTTTAGAGGAGACCCGCTGTCGCCACATAGGCTACTTTTTTACGACAGGCAGCAAGGGATCTTTTATTTGCGCTTCCCACAGGCAGGATAGCACAAACCATGGCCTTTGTTGAACCAGTTATGGATCACTGGTCGGTGCAAGAGGTTTACACCTACCCATGGAGCCTTGCGGAGCACTCACTCAGGGTTTGGAGTCGGTATCTGGATTAAAATTCCATGCCTCGACTGGGATCCGAACCTAGTACCTACCAGCCTGTAGACCGATGGCCTAACCACGACGCCACCGAGGCCCTACAGTAGTGACTCGCTTAATCTCAGTTATAAACGGCGGTGGCGGGACGTAGCCCAGTGGTAAAGCGCTCGCTTGATGCGCGGTTGGTTTAGGATCGATCCCCGTCGGTGGCCCCATTGGGCTAGTTCTCGTTCCAGCCAGTGCTCCACGACTGCTGTAACAAAGGCCGTGGCATGTACTATCCTGTTTGTGGGATGGTGCATATAAAAGATCCCTTGCTGCTAATCGAAAAGAGTAGCCCATGAAGTGGCGACAGCGGGTTTCCTCTCTATATATCTGTCTGACGCCATATAACTGTAAATAATAAATGTGTTGAGTGCGTCGTTAAATAAAACATTTCTTTCTTTCATTATTACATCATTATTTGATTAATGCATTACATTTAAAACAAAAGTGAACAAAAACAGATGCTATATATATATATATATATATATATATATATATATATGGCCTTACCTGCGCTACAACAGCTTGTTCTGAATATGCATGTAAAACCCTATGACCTGACCAGACCTCTGCCGACACTGGTCGGCGGGTACCCGGCACACTCCATCGTGATTGTGTTCATACTCAGTCCGCTTTCCACAAGTTCGCCATTCAACAGACGAGTGCATTTCGGAATTTTCAGGTGCATTTTTTTACGGCTGACAATTCATACTTTGCATGTTGTCGTGATCCGCGCTATAAAATTATGGATTCATCATCAGATTATATATATATATATATATATATATATATATATATATATATATATATATATATATATATATATATATATATATATATATATATATATATATATATATATATATGTATATATATATATATATATATATATATATATATATATATATATACATATACATAGACATAGACATATACATATACATATATATATATATATATATACAATAATTTACGACTTACGAGAAATTACAGATTATCTGTCCCGAGTGAAATTAATGTTTTAGCGAATATGTATGCATATTTGCACGGTTTCTATTTTTCTCTTATGACAACAGATCATGTATATGACTACTTGGTACTGATGGTGGTCTACCAAATTTCTATGGATGTGTGAAAAACATATTATCCATGGTGTTTAATTGAATGGTTTTTTTTTACCTATATGTAATATTTGTAAGACATGTGAATGCTTACCGACATTTTAATATACTTTTACATACCTAAATAATTTAACATGTATGCTTAATGATATAGATGTGCAAAGTTTGTCATTTCAAAGGGTTTTAGGTAAGCAGTATTACATAATATTATACAAAAACAATTATTTATGCAGGAAAATAAGGTGTGATTGGGGCGTCAACAGTAGAATTGTCACTAATTACAATGTAGTTTCACACGAAAGGGGCTTAAGTTATAATTCATGACTGAACTGTAAATATAGATTTTAGATTTGGTATACCTGGATAGGTTCCCCATCTGTTTCTCTATGTTTTACATGGTCGGATAGAAAACTCAGTAGGTCGTAGTATTTCCATTTGTGTTTTTTAATGGCAGGATCTCTACGTTGGACCATTTACATTTGGTGTATTGATCCCTGTGACGGAACATGCTCTTAATTTTGTTTTCGCCTGCGGCGATATTAATTGTTTTAGAGGGCCGTGTGCAGTTCCAATATGCACTTAAGCCCAGGTGGGCACTTTGTTACGTAATACCTCTGCGCGACGGTGGTCGAGCTGTACCCTCTAATACACACCCGGACCAGATGCGCAGGCCATGTGGCCAGTAGTTACGTAATACCTCCGCGAGTGCGGTTTTTACGACCGTCATTTTGGCGACTAGGCGTCAGCAAATCTGGCCATCTAAGGAAAATTGTCGTCTTGGTCGCTGTGTAAATATCACTTGTAGGTATTCGGTACCGCGATGTGCCCCCAGGCGATATTCGGATTTATGATAAATAGCTACGATTTTAGAGATATCAGGGAGAAACAAAAGGAAGGCTTCAGGGGAACGTTGTCCGTCCGGACTGGTAAATATATTATTTCTGCTCTGTTGTATAACCTTGATGTGATTGATGTGACTTTAAATATTTTAATACTGTATTATACCAATATTATTTAGACGGTGCTGCCGGTAATCTGAAGCAGTAAACTGTAGGCTCACTGTTCTAATATATATAAAGCTTAACCAGTCATCCTAGAGGCCTAGGTAAACTGTAGGTTATTGTCTTTATTGTGATAGGTACCAGTATTAATTCTGTATTACAAGGTTACTGAATGAGTAGTTAAGGGTTAATTAAAAATTAACCAGTTAGGAATAGAGTTGTAATTCCTTTATTAATTAAGTTCCCCTGGAAGCGTTTCTCAATTATCACACGTGTGGGTGTTGTGTCACGGTGAAGTGATTAGAATATTGTGTAAACTAGACACCTAGAGATTAACTAATTAAGTGATCAGTTCTGGGTTGTTATTATTTGTTGTTGATAAATAACTACTGCGGCAGTACATTTGTCAGCGTAGGTTAATACAGATTCCAAAGTGTATTGTGTTTTTGTTGTGTTTTCTAGTGAAGTAAACGTGCTATAATAATACATACTTTATATAATATCTTATGTCTGATCATACCTAGACGAGCCACGCGGGTATAACTGCCCGTTGCAGAGAGATCTAATAGATATACAGTTAGGAGAGATATTTGGATAATCGTGTTTCATTCAGTTACGGGTATTATAGGATCCCCGTGACAATCCCGCAAATACTTTCCCTCCACGATCTTTATTTTCAACAATATTGCCTACTGCAATCTATGATTGTTCTATCCGTCCATGGTCCCTGTATTGTGGTAAACTGGTATCATACAGGTTTCGATACTTACAAACTTCGTTAATGAGAAGTTCGTCTTTTATTGAAGAAAGGGGAGCTTTTTTAACGCCAGCCATCTTTATTTTTACCTCAACAAAGCAGAAACGCAATGCGCAAAAAGATAAATAAAATTCATCTGGGGCGGATTAGAAACGAAATCACCCGTGCGAACGCTGAAAACATGTCAGTTTCACTCGCTTCGCTACGTCATCTTGCGTGCGCCTTCCGCGCGAGTTTGTTCCGACGGATTTTTGTTGTCGGCATCCTTGCGGCGACCTAAATTTCTGTTCCGTATGGAGGTCGGCGAGAAAAGTATGAATCAACCTTAAGTCTATTATGGACCAACAAAGGCCATGGTTTGTGCTATCCTGCCTGTGGGAAGCGCAAATAAAAGATCCCTTGCTGCTAATCGGAAAGAGTAGCCCATGAAGTGGCGACAGCGGGGTTTCTCTCAAAATCTGTGTGGTCCTTAACCATATGTCTGACGCCATATAACCGTAAATTATATGTGTTGAGTGCGTCGTTAAATAAATAATTTTTTTCTTTCTTTAGATACATTGAAAACATTAACAGTTCAAGAAATCGTCACATTTCGCTCATTTCAGACAATAGGTACATCCGCCAAATCTCTTCGTCAAGAAACAAAGTTAAACAATTGTTGTGTTATTCGTGTGACAACTGCATTGATGGAAATTATGATACATGCGTTTCAAACCAAGCGTGTGTTGTGTCTGTTTTTAAAATAAATGAACGAAGAACAGCAACAAATATTGAAAATGATTTGGTCAGTGAAGATTGTTTGATTGCAGTATACGCTAACCAATTAGATCAATATTATCTCCAGAAAATTTAAAGGGACATTCCTGAGTTTGCTGCACTTTTTAAAATGTCATCGACTAACAGAGACTTTTTAACGATTGTAATTACATATCAAATATATTTTTCTGCATAAAATATTAGTGGCTGTATATTAAACGTGTTTCTGATCGTTCTAATATTTGTACTAGGTTAAATTTCATTTTATTTCCAAAAATATATTTGTTTCGTACGTACGAAATTATTTCAAGACAAAATCCAGTTTGGGCTTGTTACAAATATTAAGATAACCAGAAACACATTGAATATAAAGACACTGATATTCTAAACCAGAAAATATATTTAATATGCAAGTCTAATCGTAGAAATATTTTATTAGTCGGAAACATCTTTCAATGCAGCAAACTCAGGAATGTCCCTTTAAAAGTGCAAATTTCACGTTATCCATGGCTTGTGTTATCACACAACAGGACAGCTTTCATATAATTATAAACTAATCACACATAAGATCATTGATGTAGACCTATTTTATAAACGAAACTGAGCCTTGTCACGGTATATGTGTACCTGTTTATTTACATAAAACCCAGTTGGTCATGTTGGTGGTGTATAAAAAAAAAAAAAAAAAAAAAAAAAAAAAACTTACAAATTGAATACACGGAATACGAGGCCAATGCTTCAACGGACCAATTGCTCACCCGGACAATACCTCACCGGACAATTGCTCACTGGACAATTGCTTCCCCGCCACCAATAAAGTGAGAAATAGGACAATTGCTCACCAATATTGCTGATTTTTTTATCAATAAAAATTTAATTTAGGTTGTGGTATGTGTGTAAATGGTTGGGTGGGAGTAGGAATCTCTGATATATCAGTGGGTATGGTAACCTCAGGTTTGTTTAAACACCTTTAAATAAAATAACAAAATTAATTCTAAATCGGCTATATTTTAAAACAAGTTTCAGCACAGAAAACTTGTGTAATTAACACAACTTTGAAGTTCATGGTGTTTTTTCGAATACGTGTTATGCCAATTCGTGATGTGTGAACACCATATTGTGTTGTAATGTTGTTGTCACACATCAATCGTTGACATAAAAATCGTATTTGAAAAAAACCCACCATGAAATGGTCTATTTATGATATACAACAGAGGAAAGAGAGGGAGAGGAGAGAGAGAGAGAAGGAGAGAGAGCTGAGAGCGGAGAGAGAGGGAGAAGGAGAGGGACGGAGAGAGAGAGGAGAGAGAGAGAGAGAGAGATAGATAGATAGAAAGATATTTTAACTTATATTCCTTTTTGTAGTTGTTCGATGATTTTGTTGTTGTTGTGTTGTTTATTTGTTTATGAAATTAAGTTGTACAGACGTGCATTACAATTTTGACATTCAATTACACAATTTATTAACCACTCTGTATATTATTAAAATACTTGTTACATTTACTATCTACAGTTTGGGAATAATTTTTACTATACACCAGGACACATACTCTCATTGTCGTAAAAATCTCGATGTCGATCAAAGCACAACGTTGTTGCTCATGAATTATGGATTCAGGTAGACAGCGGGTTCCTCTAAAAAAGTGTCAGAATGGACCCATATGTTTGACGTCCAATAGCCAATGATAAGATAAAAAAAAATCAATGTGCTCTAGTGGCGTCGTTAAATAAAACACACTTTACTTTTTTTGTATGCACTCATTACCAACATAATTATAGTAAAGTAATCAAACTGTATGTAGTTGTAATGAATATATATATATTATAATCTATATATAGTATATATATATATATATATATAATATATATATATATATATATCCTTAAATTACACTGAGGTTTTCAAACTTCTATACCTGTTCACACAATTTGTCGCTGAGTGCATGTGGGGCGGGAGGTATAGCCCAGTGGGTAAGCAGCTCGCTTGATGCGCGGGACGGTTTGGGATCGATCCCCGTCATTGGACCCAATTGGGCGCTTTCTCGTTTCAGCCAGTGCCAACCAAGACTGGTATATCAAATGGCCGGGTATGGAGATTGTCTCCTGTCTGTGGGATGGTGATATAAAAAAGTCCGTTGCTAAATAATGCACGTGTGCAAAATTACTTATTTGTTTGCATCCAGAACCGTTGATGAATAAATCAGTGTGTTAGTGGGGGGTGATGTCTTAAACAAAACCAACTTTCTTCTTTTTTTACAGAGTGTATGTTTAAATTTTAGCTTCAGGGGTTTTTAAGAAGTGTATGTTTAAATTTAGCTTTTTAGATGGGGGGGTTTGGGTGGGGGTTTTTTGGGCGGGGGGGTGTTTTTTGTGTTTTTTTGGGGGGGGGCGATCGCTTTGGCGGGTATTTTTTCACACACGGACAATAGGAACGTCGGAAACAAAAACAGAAACTTTATTACACTCAGGCAACGCACACCCGGAACAATAGGAACGTGACAAAAAGAAAAACGGTCCTCAATTAAGGGACAGAGGTTCCGTTTGTAGTTTGAAAACACATTAATGGCTATGGCCGACAGGCTACGACATTCAATGCAGGAATACAATAGGTAATGGAGAATACTGTTAACTGTCGATTCTTGAAAAAAAGATTTTAAACGTGTATTCTCCAGCGTCAAATCCCTTATTCATTTTAAACCCCCAATTACTGCCTGCTAAATTAAACTGTCGATTGATATTTGTTGAATGAAAATAAATTTGTTAAACATGGCAAAGAATATTTACAAAAACTAATAACCCAAAGCGGTAGGATTCTTTCGGACCTAACCTGAACGCATTCGGTCAAAAAAAAAAAAAAACCTCAGATGTGGATACCTGGCATTAAGCGTGGATGCACGTGCTAAAAGTGGTAACGCTTTGATTTCCCCGATTTAGGTTTCCGACAGTCTTCGGTTGTGTTTCGCCAAGCAATACATACTATCACTAGCGATAGCACGAATTTATAAGGCTAAAATTACATTGCATTTGATGATGCAGCTGACTGGCCGGGTGGACAAATGCGTTGATACTCGTTTTACAGTGTACAAGTTTCTGTCGGTAGTAGGTTCAATGTCTGCTCCCGAACTCATAAAAAGTTCAAATTGCATTGTTTTACAGGGTGTTGATTTTTGAAAAAATAATTTATATCTTGAACAATATTATTGACGTCACGGTATGCATTAAGACTACACTAGAGTACACAACAGATGACGAGTATTGAGTTCTTATGTAAATGCCAACAATACAGTAAGTTTCTTTACTTCAGTACCTACCAGCCTGTAGAATGATGGCCTAACGACGACGCCACGAGGGCCGGTATGGTTGCATACAGACGTTTGAATCAATGTCCACAGCCAACAACGCAGTCATCTATATTTCTTGCATTTTACATAAGCAATACACGTTCCTTAATTAGGGAAAACACTGTTGTTAAATTAGAAAGCGGAATAATTGTTATTAATTGATTATACCTTTCTGTTTTCACGTTCCTGTTGTCCGTGCGTTATTGTTCATATCTGTAAAGGAAGCACGCTTGAACCTATTTACTTGGGCCCGAGACTAAAATTGTAGACCACATGAGAGTTGTCAGCCAGTGAGCGTCTACTGAATATTCATGAGCAAACGGTTGATCGACATCGAGATTTTACGACATACAGAGTAAATGTCCTGGTGTATTATATAAACATTATTCACAGTGTAGGATATTAATGTAACAAAGTTATTTAATAATATACAGAGTGGTTAATAAAATTGTGTAAATTGAATGTCAAAATTGTAATTGCACGTTCTTTCTCGTACAACGTAATTTCATAAACAAATACCACAAACAAAACAACAAAAATCATCAAACAACTACAAACTATATAATTTAAAAATAATTACGTATAAATGAGTAAAGGTTCAAACCGATTAGAAAAAATGTTAGTCCACTACTTTTAATTATAATTATTTGTAATAACAAGTGTCCTAAATAAAAATACACCAACAACAAACACAATAGTAGTTACGGTAGTTTTTTGGAAAAATGATACATTAAGATTTCAGTAGGTGGGATTATAAATACATTAATCTCACTACCAAGTTACAATGAAAGAAATTATTTTCATCTACTTACCATTTGTGACACCTTAATAGCCTGACTGGGTATGTTTGTGCTGGGGTGTCGTAAAGATTCATTCATTCATTCATTCATTCATTTCTCAAAGTAAAAATCTACTTTGTAGACACAAAAAATTAATAATTATCTAAGTGATCAGAGTAGATTTCATATTTCTTTATTTTTTAACAGTATGATTTTTATTAAATAGATTTGAATAAAGCACCATGAGGGTTCATTTACCTTATAACATATACATAAATAATACATA
>NC_054711.1:19563678-19711178 GCF_016097555.1 Gigantopelta aegis
AAATTACTTTAAAGTAGTTTTGGGATCCAACTCAATAATTACTCTTTCTTGTTTATTAAATTTAGGATAGATAATTAATTAACTGGTCATTGAGAGCATCTTGAGATAATGGGCGATTGTCTAGTCTCCTGGTGTTGTTAGTCAGTCACTGAGAACACTCAATTGATAATGGGCGATTGCCTAGTCTTTGGGTGTTTAAATAAATATCTGTAAGTGTATATAATATTAACTGTAGTTAAATATTGTAGTTCTTTTGTGTATAACTCTTTAATTAACTGGTCATTGAGAGCATCTTGAGATAATGGGCGATTGTCTAGTCTCCTGGTGTTGTTAGTCGGTCACTGTGAACATTCAATGGATAATGGGCGACTGCCTAGTCTTTTGGCTGTTTAAATAAATATAGATTTTTAACTGTGATACTTGTAATTGACATCACTGGGTAACTATATGTTTTCATAGTTTAGTGTTAATAGTATTCTTAGTTCATAACTTTGGTTGATATCTGCATAATATTTCATGTATAAAATTCCTGTGTTTTCAATGCAATAACAACCCGTCTTTAAAGTGACATGTTGTTGTCTTGTTCATTTTAACTATTATTTATGTGGTAAACGCCTTCATGGTCACGCGTGCGTTCGAGCGTGCGGCACGCACTCCTCGTCGCTTACCCAGTACGTAGGTCCAGAGTAGTTGCACGACACACGGGCACACCACTCGCACGCACGAAATTCTACCACACACGCGACATCTTCCATCATGACGTCGGAGCAGAAATCGGGACTCGTCACTGAACCACACCTGTCTCCATCGCAGTTGAGGCCATTGTCGATGAATCTGGCACCACTGCAGTCGGAGTCGACGGTGTTGTGGTGTTAAGATGACACCTCGAACTGGACGTCTGGCACGAATTCCTACCTCACGTAGGCGGTTCCGTACGGTCTGGTCGGATATCCTGCGCAAACCTGGTATTGCTGCGGCTGTGGAGGTGGCAGTAGTCAATCGTTCCCGAAGGTGGCGTACCCGGATGTAGCGGTCCTGCCCGGGGGTAGTGACCCGTGGTCGACCGGATCTAGGGAGGTCACGTGTTGATCCATGTTGCTGGTAACGGTCCCACAGTCTGGAGATGGTGCTTGGGGACACATGGAATGCCCTGGCAACGGCCGTTCTGGATTCGCCTGCGTCTAGTCGGCCGATGGCATTGTTTCTCTGCGGTTCACTGAGACGTGGCATGTCCTGGATTGTCAACTGTCGGCCAGATACAGAGGCCAGGCAAGCGAACACCCTGCACTTTTATACTGTCGGTGTTCATGTTGCACGTGCAGACAACGCACGTGCAGTGGTGACATGGTTTGCACGTGGCTGCGTTTTTGCGAATATTCACATTTTGGAACTTTATTGTACAGTAGCTGCGTTTTATCGAATGTAACCGTGGGAATGTGTTTGGGACATGCAATGACCTTATATTCACAAAGCATGAACCGGTAGGAAACATAAAATCGGAGTTATAACCCATTTGTACCCTTTTGCGTTTCTTTTTTTGAAGAGTATATATATATAGTCTTAAATTACACTGTTTCAAACTTCTATACCGGTTCAACAATTTGTTTTGGATTGTGGGGGAGGGGAGGGGGGTCGTTTAATAGTTAAAATTAAAATACATTTGTAGGATGCAATTATTATGATGGTGGTGTTATTTTTGTTTGTTTCTTCAAAAAAAGAAACTTGACATTGATTTTCAAAGTTTAATAATAAAAAAGCAAAACTCAAGACGCCATTGGAAGGGGATTACTTTGTATATGTCCGAAACAGTATCTCTGGGAATCACCTGAAACATGTACACAGGCATATGTGTGACATAGGGGTGGGCAAAATGTCAGTATCGGTTATGACCACCACGAGCCCTGATGACAGCTTGACAACGGCGACTCAAGGAAGCAATCAGATGTTGCACACCACGTTGTGAAATATTCTGCCACTCATGCTGCAGTGCCGTAAGAAGTGTCTGGGGTGCTGGATTCAGGGGTCTAGCTTCCACATACGATATATGATGTAAATGCGTGTATGTGTGTATGTGTATGCGTTTTATTCCATCGCCGAAAACGTCTGCGTATCACCTGAAAATCCCAAGTTAGGCCCCTTGGGATTCCTCCGGCGCACACGCTGATCCAGTACATCCCATAGATGTTCCATTGGGTTTAAATCCGACGAACGGGCAGGCCAAGGTAATCTCTGGACGTTATGGCGCTGAAGAAACCCCCGACTAACACGTGCAACATGTGGTCTAACATTGTCATGCTGAAAAATTCCTCTGATCAAGCGGAACAAATATAATAATAATAATAATAATAATATATTTTTATGCACTATAATATTAAAAATTACCAACATAATTATAGTAATTAATCAATAGTATGTAGTTGTAATGAATATATATACGATCAACCGGAACAAATATATCATGGCGAAACGTATTACAAACAGCGAAAGATACTAGTTCTAAAATTAGGAAGGATGTGGATAATAAATCGACCATTCCATGGAGATTTTTAGAACACAATTTTTATGTCAACTCGTGATGTTTGAAAACCATATTTGCACTCATTGGTTCGCAAATGAGAAATTTAGCAGTTGTTTCTTTCTGATGATGAAGTGAAACATGTTCAAGGAAATTATTTATTAAAACATGTTATTTATGTATGTATAGTAATGATACAGTAAACGTGTAAGCAATACATTGTGCTATTTAAACAATCTGATGATAATGAGAGTGTTCATGTAAATGGATCATGCGTGCTCTTTACAGGAATGACAATAGCGTACACACGGACAATAGGAACGTGAAAACAGAAACGTACATCAATTAATGACAGATGTTCCTATTTGTAGTTTGAAAATACATTAAGGGACGGTCCATAAATATCGATATGTTTCACAATCCGAACAATGTTCGGAAGTGGGGGAGGGGGTAAAAGCCATGTTCGGATTGCTTTTCAGGTAAAACATTGGTCCATCGAAGGTCAATATTTCTTACAATTCGAAACAAGGGGGAGGGGGTAAACGCCATGTTCTGATTGTTTTTCAGGCCATAACATCGGTATTTTGGGGGCTTGTTTTTGCGGCGGCGCTCTCTACAATTGTCATCTACTGCATCAATAGATGGTCGACCACGTTGACAAATGCCTTGTACTCGTTTACAGTGAACACGTTTTGTCGGTAGTAGGTTCGAGTCCCTGTCCCGAACTCATAAAAAGTTCA
The DNA here is from genome assembly GCF_016097555.1 of Gigantopelta aegis. Classification (NCBI taxonomy): domain Eukaryota; kingdom Metazoa; phylum Mollusca; class Gastropoda; order Neomphalida; family Peltospiridae; genus Gigantopelta; species Gigantopelta aegis. The sequence continues at coordinate 19,566,934 of NC_054711.1, forward strand.
AATTGCATTGTTTCACAGGTGTTGATTCTTGAAAAATAATTTATATCTTGAACAATAGTATGACGTCACAGGTATGGATTAAGACTACATAGAGTAACAACAGATGACGTGTATTTGAACCATCTATGGATCACTGGTCGGTGCAAGTGGTTTACACCTACCCATTGAGCCTTGCGGAGCACTCACTCGGGGTTTGGAGTCAGTATCTGGATTAAAAATCCCACGCCTCGATTGGGATCCGAACCCAGTACCTACCAGCCTGTAGTCTGATGGCTTTACCACTGCGCCACCGAGGCCGGTACAACAATATAGATGAATGCGTTTTGCAGTGGACTCGATTAAACGTCTTTATGTACTTTCACAAAGCAATTACCAACATAATTATAGTAATTAAACAAACGTATGTAGTTGTAATAAATATATATATATATATAGTCTTAAATTACACTGTTTCAAACTTCTATACCGGTTCAACAATTTGTTTTGGATTGTGGGGGAGGGGAGGGGGGTCGTTTAATAGTTAAAATTAAAATAAATTTGTAGGATGCAATTATTATGGTGGTGGTGTTATTTTTGTTTGTTTCTTCAAAAAAAGAAACTTGACATTGATTTTCAAAGTTTAATAATAAAAAAGCAAAACTCAAGACGCCATTGGAAGGGGATTAATTTGTACATGTCCGAAACAGTATCTCTGGGGTGTCTGGGGTGCTGGATTCAGGGGTCTAGCTTCCGCATACGATATATGATGTAAATGCGTGTATGTGTGTATGTGTATGCGTTTTATTCCATCGCCGAAAACGTCTGCGTATCACCTGAAAATCCCAAGTTACGCCCCTTGGGATTCCTCCGGCGCACACGCTGATCCAGTACATCCCATAGATGCTCCACTGGGTTTAAATCCGACGAACGGGCAGGCCAAGGTAATCTCTGGACGTTATGGCGCTGAAGAAACCCCCGACTAACACGTGCAACATGTGGTCTAACATTGTTATGCTGAAAAATTCCTCTGATCAAGCGGAACAAATATAATAATAATAATAATAATAATAGATTTTTATTTCAGATCAGAGATCCATAGAACATATATAAACATCACATACAAAACTGATTACATAATATACAGCAGCTTGAGCCAGCGATTTACACATACAGATTTGACATACACAGTTGTACATCGCAGGTGGGCAAGTAGATCGTTCGAAGTTGTTTCGATTCTACTCTTTAGCGAATATGCTGTTGAGTGAAGTAAAGCGCCAAAGCTTTCTTACTCGATGACTGACAAACATCTTGCTGGCACTGTATGGTCGTCGTTGTCCGATCATCCATCGGTTTGCATTATTATAACATATGTTAAGATTCTTCATGGTATCCTGTGTAAAGTTCACCCATAATGCACCCGCGTACAAATTACTACAATAACTCACAAATAATTGTGTTTTAACAGATTCTAAACATTTTGCAAATCGCCGCAACAACATGCTTGCACGTACACAAAGGGCTCTATACTGTCGTTTAATGTCTTTATCGTCTTTCATGTTTTTGCATATAATATGACCTAGATATTTATAGTTGTCAACAAATTTCAGTACATCACCACACAAATATATCGACTTCAGAGATTCTGGCTCAATACACATACAAACAGTTTTCATTGTATTATATATAATGTCATAATCTTCTGCAAATTTCTCGGAAATCGTTAACATTTTTCTTAATGCAGAAATAGATGGTCAAAGAAGTGACATATCATCAGCAAAACTGAAGTTATTTAGAAACACCCCACCAACATTACACCCAACTGCACATCTTGACAACTGTAGGTTAAGGTCATCAATACATATATTAAATAATAAGGCTGACATTACCCCCACCTTGACGAATATCATGGCGAAACATATTACAAAAAGCGAAAGATACTAGATAAAAAATTAGGAAGGATGTGGATAATAAATAGATCATTCCGTGGTGTTTTGTTTAACATACAATTTTTATGTCAACTGAGAAATGAGAAATTTAGTAGTTGTTTCTTTCAGATGATGAAGTGAAACATGTCAAAGGAAATTATTTATTAAAAAAAAAGTTATTTATGTAAACGCGTAAGCAAAACCTTGTGCTATGTAAACAATCTGATGATAATGAAAGTGTTCATTGTGTAAATGGATTAATAATTATATTACTGTGTTTTTTTCTCTCTTTTTTCTTGATGCGCGATCAGTTTAGGATCGATCCCCATCGATAGGACCATTTGGGCTATTTCTCGCTCTAGCCAGTGCGCCACGACTGGTATACCAAAGGCCGTGGTATGTGACGTCTTGTCTCTGGGAAAGTGGGAAAGATCTTTTGCTGCATTTGGAAAAATCTAGCCGGCTTCCTCTGATGACTACGTGTCACAATTACCAAATGTCTGACATCCAATAATTTGATGAAAACCCAAACAGAAAGAAAGAAATGTTTTTATTTAACGACACACTCAACACATTTTATTTACGGTTAAATGGCGTCAGACATATGGTTAAGGACCACACAGATTTTAGAGGAAACCCGCTGTCGCCACTACATGGACTACTCTTCAGATTAGCAGCAAGGGATCTTTTATTTGCGCTTCCCACAGGCAGGATAGCACAAACCATGGCCTTTGTTGAACCAGTTATGGATCACTGGTCGGTTTAAGTGGTTTACACCTACCCATTGAGCCTTGCGGAGCACTCACTCAGAGTTTAGAGTCGGTATCTGGATTAAAAATCCTATGCCTCGACTGGGATCCGTACCCAGTACCTACCAGCCTGTAGACCGATGGCCTAACCACGACGCCACCGAGGCCGGTCAAAACCCAAACAGGGGGCAGGACGTAGCCCAGTGGTAAAGCGCTCGTTTGATGCGCGGTCGGTTTGGGATCGAATCCCATCGGTGGGACCACGACTGGTATATCAAAGATCGTGGTATGTGCTATCCTGTCTGCGGGATGGTGCATATAAAAGATCCCTTGCTGCTAATGGAAACATTTAGAGGGATTTCTCTTTAAGACTACATTTAGAACAAAAATGTTTGACATCCAATAGCTGATGATTAATAAATCAATGTGCTCTAGTGGTGTCGTTAAATAAATAAAACTTTTTTTTTCTTTTTTTTAGATGAACGATTAATTACCAAGTGTTTGAAAATAACCTTTACACCCTCTGTATTCCCTCTGTATGTTTACTTTATCGTCAAGTCCAATACAGGGGCGGATTATGGGGGGGGGGGAGGGAGAGTGCACGGATCCCCCTCGGCTAAAACAGACCCAACCCCACCACGTAGATTAAAATTGATGTCCACGTAAAATGTATAATTTCAAATTATAAACATTTGCATATTGTTTCGGACCCCCCCCCCCCCCCCCCCCCCATTACCTAACGCATAATCCGCCCCTGCAATAGAACCTGTACGGGTATGCTTCTGACTGTTGTAAAAGAAAGAAATGTTTATTTAACGACGCACTCAACACATTTTATTTACGGTTATATGGCGTCAGTCATATGGTTAAGGACCACACAGATATTGAGAGAGGAAACCCGCTGTCGCCACTTCATGGGCTACTCTTTTCGATTAGCAGCCAGGGATCTTTTATATGCACCATCCCACAGACAGGGTAGTACATACCACGGCCTTCTATATACCAGTCGTGGTCTGACTGTTGTAGTGCAGGAGCTAATTTCCCAAAATGGAAGGAAGAAAATTAATACCTGTTCTACGATAATTCAGCAAAGATTTATTACACCACGTTTATTTCGTGTCTGACATATTATATTTTTGACATTTGGTCGAGAAAAACCGAAACCGAAACCGAAACTAAAATCACGTTTCTATCTTTCAGATTTTATAGTGACGCCATCTTGGATTTAGCTCATTAATTCATGACTGAGCTACAGAGGTGTTGTTAAAGGGGACATTCTTGAGTTTGCTGCATTGTAAGATGTTTCCGACAAATAAGATATTTATACGATTAAACTTACATATTAAATATATAGTGTGTGTTTCTGGTCGTCTTAATATTTGTAAGAAGCCCAAAGTGGATTTGGTCTGTGGCGATTTCAAAATGATTAGCTTCTTAAAAGGAATCCAAGGAGGCTATACAAAACATTCGTGCTTTCTTTGCCTGTGGGACAGTCGTGTTACATCTCAACACTACCGCAAAAGACACTGGCCTCAAAGATAACACTTTATTCCAGGCACACAGGATGTGAAGTACCAGCCCGTGATAGAATCAGAGAAAGTTCTTATGCCTCCATTGCATATCAAACTTGGGCTTGTCAAGCAGTTTATGAAAGCACTGAACAAAGAAGGCGAAGCTTTCAAATACATTTCCAACATGTTTCCACATCTGTCAAAAGCAAAAATCGAAGGTGGTATTTTGACCGGACCAGATGTTCGCAAAATGCTTCAGTCACAAGAATTTGAAGGATAAAATGACATCAAAGGAACGATATGTTTGGAGGTCGTTTTGAAAAGTGGTTGAATATTTCCTTGGGAATAATCTAAGTGGGAATTACGAAGAGTTGATAGAAAAGTTGATAAAGACTTATAAAAAGCTTGGATGGCGGATGTCTTTGAAATAGCATTTCCTTCATACTCACCTACATTTCTTCAGTGAAAATATGGGTGACATCAGTGCAGAACACGACGAAAGATTTCACCAAGATATATCAACTATGGAAAGAAGATATCAAGGGAAATGCGACTGCAACATGATGGGTAACTATCTGTCGGGGTTAGTACGTGATGACACATCATGTCATCGACGAAAAGTACGAAAGACTTTTCATTTGTGATTTGTAATCTTTGTTGTTGATTTATACCTGTATAGTAGAAGATGCACAATATCTATGTAATATTTCTGTTAATAAATGCCATTAAAAAATCCATCAATATAGTGTTCTGTACATGTCTTTTAGCTAAACATCTCATAAATTGTGAGATTATGTGACTAAAACTAACATTCTAGAAGTAGTGACAATTTTGAAATCAGTACACTTTAACTAAACATAATCAACACAAAAATTGACATAACTAAGAACTTGTAAAATTTCTGTTACATTTGGGTAATTATTTTGTTAGCAGTTTTTGTTGTTTTTTGTTTGTTATCAGGACAGATTAATCCAGCAGCTGTTCTGAGGGAGACACAATGCATACGTAGAGAGGCATTGTGTTGTCATTTACGTACTTTCATTCTCCTCTTTCATCCCAGTGCAACCAGGGTCCGAGCTTTGTTGCGCATCATGTATCACCTATCGTTCCAAGCTCTATATAAACACAAGTGGTACGTAATTCAAAACTCTAAAAGCTTCAGCGTTCCGTTTAGAGACACCAGATAATTTAGTAATTAAACTAATTCGAGACAGATGGATTCTTGGGGTAAAGAAGATAAAGCTGGCCGTGGGTCATCGTCTTATCAGGTGAGTTGTTTGTTTGTAGTTTTATTACATTTAATCTTACTGCAATCTAATTAAAATTACCTCCACTATTACATGTGTATCTAAAGACAGCCAGTTGGAGCTCATGTCCACCAATCAAAACCTTACTTGCAGATTCCTGCCAGTGATTTAAAAATAATTTGAAAACATTCCGAATTATCCTGAGGGTATACGACATGTTTCGTGTGAATTACGAATGCCTTAAAACATGTTTTATTTTATAAAATAAATAATTTGTAATGTAAAACTGAAGACTGATTTAGTTTTTTTTTATTTTATAAATAAATAAATAATTTTTAATGTAAAATTGAAGACTGATAACCCACCCCGTACGTATTGGTATGGTTCGCTGTACTGCGGCCACTAAAATAGACTCGCCCGATATTTTTAGAATTTGTATGCTCCCAAATAACGTTATAAAAGGCTAAGTGTGATTGGTCAATATTTAAATTATTATTTACAGACAAAATGTTACCTGGACATTGGGGACTACGCAGTGTTGTTAGTTTAGATTAGATTGATCTTACTGATGTAATAAAGACAGTTCTGGCCGTGTAATAATAATAAAACTTATTCAACATATGTGATACAAAATCTCGCATGCGTAGTACTACATATAGGTATACGTGTTCAACTGAATGACGTCATGCCCCTGTTGAAATTTAAATTGCTAAAATATATTACTGTCGTGACATGTATGTATTATGGAGAAGGAAGGAAGGAAGGAAATGTTTTATTTAACGACACACTCAACACATCTTATGTACGGTTATATGGTGTCGGACATATGGTTAAGGACCACACAGATATTGAGAGAGGAAACCCGCTGTCGCCACTTCATGGGCTACTCTGTTTCGATTAGTAGCAAGGGATTTTTTATATGCACTATCCCACAGACAGGATAGCACATACCACGGCCTTTGATATACCAGTCGTAGTGCACTGGATGGAACGAGAAATAGCCCAATGGGCCCACTGGTGGGGATCGATCCCAGACCTAAAACGTAGTCCGGTAAAAATAATTGAAACTTAAAAGGAAATCCTCCTTAATTCTTAACCATTTGTGGAGTTTTAGGTATGCGCAGAATATATTTCCCCGTCCCACCCCTTCCCCACCCCTAAAAACAAACAAAAAACCACCAACAACACCACCCAACCTTTTTTGTTTTTTTTAATCCTAGCTATGGCCGTGGTGGTGTAGTGAAGCTTTAACGTTTGTGTACTGGTAATACATTGATTTGGATATAAGCACGAAAATAAGTTTAAAAAGACGAAAAAAAGAGAGAGTAGAAGCTTCCTTTTTAATGTGGTAATCTTGTAAAGTATGTTTACTAAATTCACCTTTACGGGTAGAGATAACATTTAATTCAAGCCTAACTGATGGATATTGGGCTCTCTCTCTCTCTCTCTCTCTCTCTCTCTCTCTCTCTCTCTCTCTCTCTCTCTCTCTCTCTCTCTCTCTCTCTCTCTCTCTCTCTCTCTCTCTCTTTGCTGGGTAGGGGATATAGCTCAGTCGGTTGAGTGTTCGCTTGAGGTGTAACAGTTTGTTTCCAAGGATGGAACGACTTCGATGGATCCATTCAACTGATTGGGCTTTTCTCGTTCAAGTCAGTGCACCACATCTGGTGAAACGCCATAGTATGTGCTATCCTGTCTGTGGGAAAATGCATATAAAAATCCCCTTGCTGCATTAGAATATACGTAGCGGATTTCCTCTCATGACTACGCGTCAGAATTACCAAATGTTTGTTTATATATGAATACACAAATAAGAATAATGAATTATAAAAAAACAAAAAAACATAGTTTTTTTCTCCTCTTTACTTTCAGGATGCCATATCTTTTCTGGAAAAGCTTCGAGCACATGATTTTATTATCACCGATATAAAACACAACCAACAAAACGTTGCACTCATTACGGAGGCGATCAAGCTTTGCGGACTAACGGTAAATTGGCTCAAATAGAGTTAAGGGCCCTGACCATGGTTATTAAAGGGACAATCAGGTCAATTATGAGAATTTGGGGCGGGGCGTAATATGAATAAATAGTATCTAGATTCAGGCATTTTTGTTGAATTCAGGCAAAAACCAGAGTGAGCTCCGTGGTCTAGTGGATAAGCTGCTGGACAATCAAGCAATGCTAATATGAATAAATGTTGTTATCCAGATTCGGGCATTTTCGTTTAATTCGGGCAAAAGCCAGCCTGCCCCCCCCCCCCCCCCCCCCCCCCCCTCCCCACCGCGAGAACGCGGGAAACCGTACGCCTATGGTACACAGTAACGAGAAGCACGAATTTATGGCAAGACGCTTCGTTTATTTGATCAGCGTGATTTCGTCGCGATGTTGCTTCTACAGTGAAATTGGTGTCACCTTGCAAAACAAATCACAAACGTCCAGTTAATTTAGCAAAATATTTAACCACTGTTGTCATATACCCTGTTATTGTTGTTCATATTTTCACAGCTGACGTTTGAACTCGAAAACAAAACATTTGGTTATATTTGCTTAACCTTTTGTGTGTAGTATATTTGTGTACTTTTCTTTGCGCGTTCCACAAAAATTGAAAAACAAAACAAAACAGTTATAGAAACTAATACAAATCATCCACAAACTTATGTGTGAACGGCCATCGGACTACAGGTTGGTAGGTACAGGGTTCGAGGCCCGGTACCGGCTCCAACCCACAGCGAGTTCTTAAAAACTCAATGGGTAGGTGTAAGGCCACTACACCTCTTCTCTCTCACTAACTACTAACCAACTAACCAACTAACAACTAGCCCACTGTCCTGGACAGACATCCCAGATAGCTAAGGTGTGTGTGCCCAGGACAGCGTGCTTGAATCTTAATTGGATATAAACACGAAACTAAGTTGAAATGAAATGTGAACAGCTTCGCCGATACAAACAGTTTGAGGATGGGTTCAGTGTGGTTGGTTTGTTTTGTTTGTTTGTTGTATTTTGGTTCCTACCCCGATGAAGGTAAAATAAACAATAGACAAACCTTAATAGGATGTATAAACCCAAAATGTGCAGTAAAAACTGAGTCTGGTATCATATGAAATAAATCGGCTTGGCACTTTGTACCGACGTGGATTTTGCTGACGTCATAAAAACACAAGCGAGAAGATATTTAGCTATTGACAACTTGTAATTCTATATTCATATGTTTATTTTAAAATATGTTTATTTGTTTTTTAGCTGGACGATATTGACAGACTGCCTGTGATTCACATCACCGGAACAAAGGGGAAGGGATCGACATCGGCATTTTGTGAAAGTATTCTCAGACACAGCGGTTACAAGACTGGATTTTTCAGGTATCGAAGAGAAATACAACTCATTTGTGTAGAGCAGTTATTTCCAACAGACCCCTTAATGTTTTGTTTTTTTTCTCCAGAAGTACCCTAGCTATATAAGGGCATCTACTTCCTTCGTTCATCCTAGTCCAAACGTAGACATAACCACTATGTTAAACTGCAAGGTTAGCTTCATAATGTGCTGAGACGTTGTTAAAGAATGAAAGAAAGAAAGAAATGCTTTATTTAACGATGCACTCAACACATTTTATTTACGGTTATATGGCGTCAGACATATAGTTACGGTCCACACATATATTGAGAGAGGAAACCCGCTGTCGCCACTTCATATGCTACTCTTTTCGATTAGCAGTAAGGGATCTTTTATATGCACCATCCCACAGACAGCGTAGTATATATCACGGCCTTTGATATACAAGTCGTGGTGCACTGGCTGGAACGAGAAATCGTTGTTAAAGAGACTTAGTATTTCTTTTGTTTTCATTCAAAGGTCGCTTTATGTGTTTTGCTGTCTGTGTGATAATGCATATAAAATACTCATTGCTGCCCAACTTTAACTGATAACCGGCCTCGGTGATGTCGTGGTTAAACCATCGGACAAAAGGCTGGTAGGTACAGTGTTCGCAACCCGGTACCGGCTCCCACCCAGAACGAGTTATAACAATTGAGTGGGTAGGTGTAAGACCACTACACCCTCTTCTCTCTCACTAACCACTAAAAACTAACAACCGAGCCACTGCTCAGGACAGACAGCCCAGATAGCTGAGGTGTGTGCCCAGGACAGCGTGCTTGAACCTTAACTGGATATGAGCACGAAAATAAGTTGAAATAAAATCAAATGAACTAACTGATAATAATTGATAAAAGAGTAGCTTATTTGGCGGAAGCGGGTTTCTTCACTTAGTCTGTAGACAAAGCAATTGCCATATATACTCTGTCAAAAAAGAAACACATAGGCGATATATTCATGGAATTATCTCTTTAATACAAAGTGGCATAATTTCTTTATTCATGATCGTATCACACTCACATTTGACATGAGTATGTGACAATGTTCTTGCTATGGACTGACGGAAGTGGAGGCGTTTTCATCACCAAACAGCACGAGGGCGCTGAAATCAGTACGTTGTGTGGCCACCAACAGCAGCAATCACTGCGCGACATCTTCTTGGCACAGACTGAATGAGTCTCTGAATCCGGGCACGTGGAATCCTAGCCCATTCTTCCTGCAGTGCATGTGACAGTTGCTGAAGCGTCTGAGGCTCCGGGTCACGCTGGCGTACACGTCTGTCCAGTTCGTCCCATAGATGTTCAATGGGGTTGAGATCTGGCGATCTTGATGGCTATGGCAGCACATTAATGTTCTCATTTTGTAGGAAATCCATTGTTACACGTGCCGCATGCGGTCTGGCATTGTCCTGCAGAAAGAGTTCTCTCTGTCGATCCAAAATGGGAAGCATGTGACGGAGAAGAATTTCATCCCGGTAGCGTACAGTTGTCAGGTTGCCTTGTACGAACACAAGTTCACTTCTAACCGGTGTATGAGATGGCTCCCCACATCACGACACTCCCTCCACCGAATTTGTCAACTTGGGCGACGCAGTTGTTGGCAAAACGTTCATTGCGGCGTCTGTAAACACGTTGTCGTCCATCACGTCGCTGTAGAAGGAAACGTGACTCGTCGCTGAACCATACTCGCCGCCAGTTTCCCCAAGTTCCACCCCTGTACATTAGTGCACCAGTGAACACTAAATGTCGATGTTGACGTCGCAGGACAGGGCCTACATACGGTCTCCTAGACCGTAAACCAGTTTCTCGAAGTCGGTTCCGAATGTTTTGTGCAGACACCCTTCTCAAACCATGTATGCGTACAGCAGTGTTCGTTGCTGTGGCAGTTGGGTTACGAACCCGGATGTAGCGATCTTGTGCTGTAGTTATTATGCGAGGTCTTCCACTTCTGGGCCGGTCTTCAGCTGATTGAAATTGCTGGTACCTGTCCCAGAGACGTGAAATGGTGCTCTGATGGACGTTCATGTGGCGTGCGACTGCTGTCTGCGATTCATCTAACTGGAGGCGGCTTATTGCAAAGTTTCGATTCGGCAGGCTTAGTCTTGGCATCTTGTAACTCGTCTACGTCGAAATGGAAATGAGGCATCATTGCGAGCATTGCAGCTTTAAATATCTATCACTACCCCAATCTTTTCCCCGAGTTTCACGTGCATTCGCCAAAATCTGACAATTTCACGTCAATTTCCTGCAATTGTGCCACAACGTGCGTTAAATTTGTTTTAGGGTGCATTTGGGCATGCTGTCCCATTCCAGGAACATTAACAAACATGGTCATTCAGCAACATTGTCCGTATCACCTATGCGTTTCTTTTTTGACAGAGTATATATTAGACAACTCATAATCGTTGAGATTGTTCTGAATTAACTGTCATGGTACGATGTTTCCCACTAATGGGGCAATCTTTAAAGGGACACACCCTAGTTTTTAAACACTAAGGCACATTTTCCATTATTAGAGCCGTTTATGATCACTGAAATCAAACATTAATTATATTTTATTGTTTAACTTGTCAATTTCCGTATACTCGAAGTGTTTTTGTCAGCATCGTGTTTCTAATACCAAAAACAAAAATGCATTTTTCATATTTTTAAAAACGCACGTTCGTCTGAAACGTAACATTTGTGGAAAGAAAGAAATGTTTTATTTAACGACGCACTCAACACATTTTATTTACGGTTATATGGCGTCAGACATATGGTTAAGGACAACACAGATTTTGAGAGGAAACCCGCTGTCGCCACTATATGGGCTACTCTTTCCGATTAGCAGCAAGGGATCTTTTATTTGCGCTTCCCACAGGCAGGATAGCATAAACCATGGCTTTTGTTGAACCAGTTATGGATCACTGGTCGGTGCAAGTGGTTTACACTAGCAGTAATGGAGTCGCGTTTTAAGGTTGATTCATACTTCACTCGCCGACCTCCATACGGAACGGAAGTTTAGGTCGCCGCAAGGTTGCCGACAACAAAAATCCGTCGAACAAACTGGCGCGGAAGGCGCACGCAAGATGACGTAGCGAAGTGAGTGAAACTGACATGTTTTCAGCGTTCGCACGGGTGATCCGTTTCCAATCCGCCCCAGATGAATTTTATTTATCTTTTTGCGCATTGCGTTTCTGCTTTGTTGAGGTACAAATAAAGATGGCTGGCGTTAAAAAAAAAGCTCCCCTTTCTTCAATAAAAGACGAATTTCTCATTAACGAAGTTTGTAAGTATCCAAACCTGTATGATACTAGTTTACCACAATACAGGGACCATGGAGGGATAGAACAATCGTAGATTGCAGTTGGCAATATAATATCTATTTTACAGTTCAGTCATGAATTATAACTTAAGCCCCTTTCGTATGAAACTACATTGTAGTTAGTGACAATTCTACTGTTGACGCCCCAATCACACCTTATTTTCCTGCATAAATAATTGTTTTTGTATAATATTATGTAATACTGCTTACCTAAAACCCTTTGAAATGACAAACTTTGCACATCTATGTCATTAAGCATACATGTTAAATTATTTAGGTATGTAAAAGTATATTAAAATGTCGGTAAGCATTCACATGTCTTACAAATATTACATGTAGGTTAAAAACAAAATTCAATTAAACACTATGGATAATATGTTTTTAACACATCCATAGAAATTTGGCAGACCACTATCAGTACCAAGTAGTTATATACATGATCTGTTGTCATAAGACAAAAATAGAAACCGTGCAAATATGCATACATGTATATATATATATATATATATATATATATATATATATATATATATATATATATATATATATATATATATATATATATGTTTGTATGTATGTATGTATGTATGTATGTATGTATGTATGTATGTATCTATGTATGTATGTATGTATGTATCTATGTATCTATCTATCTATCTATCTATCTATGTATGTTGACTGAGCGATGGGCTGCTTAACTGGGGCGGATCCAGCTTTTCTGATGAGGGGGGTCCAAGACACAAAGGGCACCATAACATGAAAAGGCACTATTGAAAAATTACACACGGTTCACATGGACCATAATATAATAGTGCTACAACAGGGACGCTGGCAGACGTATTCTACAGTGTTCTATACATTGAAAGAATAAATAAATTTGTAAAAAACCCAAAAATCCTAAATAAAAGGGGCACTTCTCAAATTTGAGGGGGGGGGGGGGGGTCCGGACACCTTGGACCCCCCTCTAGATCAGCCCCAGCTTATTTAGTTGAACAATGATCGTCACTTGCCGAGTAATCAGGACGCCGTCGCATGATTAAAAATGTAATCACACTCGTGTGAAGTTTATTGTTATTGCGGTAGGCCGTCAGATCTGGCCTCAGATAAAGTTATCTTCCCATTTGGTTGTCCAAAATCCGGAAATTTGACCGCGCAAGTAGTCTGCTGTTTGACTGTGATTATTTCATGGCAGACAGCTATGAAGTGGCAACTGTTTGACTGAAGTGACAGGGGATAGCATGTAGTTTGTAAACATGTGTAACTTGCTGACATTGAAGACTTGTTTGTGGTAATTCCGGCCCATGCAAAAGTAGTGCTTTTTGTGTAAAATGGGTGTACTCCGGCCTGGTTTAGAGGGTGTGTCTGTTTAAACCAATATGCTGGGAGAAAGAGCTGGACAACAGGGGTTGTCCTTTTCAGGGTATGTGTCCCCCATGCAGGCAAAGATACATACAAAACTTCATGGGCCTGCTGATATTAATAAAAATGTTATAGCCACTAAGGCTATATAGAAACATATAGCGAAATTAATTGTGGTCTGAGGCCATCTGGATTTTGTATTCAAATAATTTTGTACATACGAATAAATAATGTTTTAGGAAATAAAATGAAATTTAACCTAGTACAAACATTAGAACGACCAGAAACACGTTTAATATGCAGCCACTAATATTTTATGCAGAAAAATATATGTGATATGTAATTACAATAGTTAAAAAGTCTCTGTTAGTGGATAACATCTTCAAAATTGTAGCAAACTCAGGAATGTCCCTTTAGACTGCAAGTCTGGCTTGTATGACTGTATTTCCCAACCATCCATGGGTTCAAATGTCATTGTCGATCATTCAAGAACCATAACTCTGGATGAACTCTGTCTAAACCGGTCCTCTATGTAAACCGGACTATTTCGACGGTACGAAGTGAGTCCGGTTTAGACAGAGTCCACTGTATATATATATATATATATATATATATATATATATATATATATATATTACCCATACGGGCTGTGAGATGCGGGTGAATATATTTTCTATCTTTCCCCGCTGACTTCATGACGTTAGTTTGGTGACGTCATCGGTTTCCTGACTGTCGTCTCTCGTTGATATTTTACAAAACATTTAGCTCCACCAGTGTTCAGTTTTTGTTGAAATCGTTTAAGCAATTTGTTTTTGTTAACAATTAAACATGCTCTAAACTAATTTCTTTGTAGTTCATTCACTTCCCACTAGAAACATCAGTTCATTAGGAATGTGACCTCTCTTGATTACATTTGATTTGTGTACCTTTTGAAGTCATTGCTTTTCATTCGTGACGTCATCAGTTTCCTCAGACTTTCTCATCTTGTATATTATATAGTTTGTGTCATGTAAGAAGTTTAAAGTTTCAGTTCCTAAACTATTTACACTATGGGTAATAAATACAATAACCCACTCGATACTCGGAATTACGGATTATCTGTCCCTCGTGAAATTAATGTTGTCAGTCACTCGCTAAAACTCGTGACTGACAACATTAATTTCATATATTAATATATCTGATGATGAATCCATTTATAGCGCGGATCACGACAACATGCAAAGTATAAATTGTCAGCCGTAAAAAAACGCACGTGAAAATTCCGAAATGCACTCGTCTGTTGAATGGCGAACTTGTGGAAAGCGGACTGAGTATGAACACTATCACGACGGAGTGTGCCGAGTACCCGCCGACCAGTGTCGACAGAGAAGTATGAACCAAGCTTTAGTCTATTTTAGGGGTATTTCAACGTCACAGACTCTTGTTTCACTCCGCTGTATCCAAATTTGTTACAGGTTTGTAAATTAACCAAACTTAGTGTCCATTTTTACGGGTTGAAACTAAAGTCTAGGTGAAAAATATGCCTTAGTGTTTAAAAACTAGGGTCTGTTCCTTTAACCTCTCTAATTATATATCAAACACACTTTCCTGTTTAGAATTCCAATGTCTGTATATTCAATGCGTTTATGGTCTTTCTAAATAAATGCTGACATTTTAACTAAGTACATTTGTATAATATGTTATATTTTGGCTCTGGTTTTTTTTTTCGTTCCATGCAGTGCACCACAAATGGTCAAAGGCTGTGGTATGTGCTTCTTTATCTGTGGGAAAGTGCATATAAAGTTTGTTTTGTTTAACAACACCACTAGAGCATATCGTTTTATTAATCATTGTCTAATGAATGTCAAACATATGTCAATTTTAACATACAGTCTTAGAAAGCAAACCCGCTACATTTGTCTCCTAATGCAGCAAGGGATCTTTTATTTGCACTTTCCCACAGACAGGAAAGCACATACCACGGCATTTGATCAGTTGTGGTGCACTGGTAGGAACGAGAAAAACCTAATCAGTTAAATTGATCCACCATGGTGGTTCGACCCTTCGACGCAAGCACCTTAAGCGAGCACTCAACCGACTAAGCTAAATCCCCCCCCCCCCCCCCCCCCCCCGCATATAAAAGATACCTTGCTGCTGATGGAAATATGTAGCGGGTTTCCTCTGATGACTGTGAGTCAGAATTACCAAATGTTTGACAACCAATAGCCAATGATTAATTAATCAATGTGCTCTAGTGGTATCGTTAAACAAAAAAAAACTTTAACTTTAAAATGGTTCTGTTAGTTGAAAACATGTAACAGTGACAGCACGCCCAGGAAAGTATGTTTAAAATGTGCTGGGGTGTCAACAAACATTCCTTTCTTTTCTTTCTCTAGCTCGCCTCACCTGGTCAAACTGAACGAGAGGATTCGAATCAACGGCCAGCCTCTTTCTGACGACGACTTCTGCTCTTACTTCTTCGACGTTTACAACAAAATAGAACCCATATTGGTATTATAGATATTATTTTTATTACCCACATGTCCTTATTGGTATCATAGATATTATTTTTTATTACCAACATGCCTATATATATATATATATATATATATATATATATATATATATATATATATATATATTGTCTACATGACTTACAAGAAACAGTTACAATCAGCATCCTATTGTTTCAAGTTATCGTTTTTGCACAGCAGTATTGTTATAGTTAGAGAAAACACTGTGAGATTTGTTATATCACAGACCGTTATTACACATATGGAAGTTCGATTTACTATATCACAGACCGATATTACACATATGGAAGTTCGATTTGTACAAACCTGATTGGCTCTTCCGTGGTGAAGACCCGGACTCTAAAGCCACGCCGATCAATACAATGAACAAGTTGAATCTAATATAAGACATGATTGTATTAAAAGTGGTGTGCATTAATTAGTAAATGTAGTTTTACTATAGTGAGTAGCTCGAGTGACCTCTAGCCCTCCCCTTATTGATATGTTGTAGAGGAGGGCTTGAGAGGACTAAAGGGTAACCAGCTACTGTGTCTAAAATACATTTTTTTTTCTAAATCTGATGGCACAGAGCTTTAGCTTGATTGTTCTCGAGTCCAATCGCAACATTAAACTTAGCCATAGCCGATGATAAGATAAACAATCAATGTGCTCTAGTGGCGTCGTTAAATAAAACAAACTGTTGTTTTTTCATTAAACTTACATGTATTTAACCAGTACCAACGTTTCACTTTCCTCTACGTTACCGCAAGAAAACATGTTTGTTTCGCATAGAGACATCGGGTTTGTTAGTGTAGTGTCGGTACTGGTTAGCAATATGTAAGTTTAACATCATGATTGGACTCGAGAATAATCAAACTAAAGCTCTGTGGCATCAGATTTAGGAAAACGTGCGTACTTTAGACACAGTAGTTGGCTACCATTTGGTCGTCGGCGATCTCCAAAGTATTACACACAATCCCATCTAGCCCCCCCCCCCCCCCCCCCCCCCCCCGAACATATCAATAAGGAGAGGGCTTGAGGTGACTCGAGCTATATAGAGTGAGGTGAGCTTGTAACCTTAAAGGGACATTTCTGAGTTTGCTGCAGTTTTTAAGATGTTATCGACTGACAGAGACGTTTTAACGATTGTAATTACATATCAAATATATTGTTCTGCATAAAATATTAGTGGCTGTATATTAAACGTCTTTCTGATCGTTCTAATATTTGTACCAGGTTATATTTAATTTTATTTCTTCAACTATTTTTTTGGTACGTATGAAATTATGTGAAGATAAAATACATTTTGGGCTTCTTACAACTATTAACACGACCAGAAACACATTGAATATACAGACACTGATATAGTAAACAAGAAAATATATTTAATATGTAAGTTTAATCGTAGAAATATTTTATTAGTCGGAAACAGCTTACAATGCAGCAAACTCAGGAATGTCCCTTTAAATTAAACAGATGATTGATTTGATTTTATATACAATTTTGTAGAAAGATATGGATCAGAGACTGATTCAAGGATTATTTTTCTTCTTCACCGTCATGGCTTTCACCGTCTTCATTAAAGAAAACGTCGATGTAGCTGTGATGGAAGTTGGTGTTGGTGGACAGTTCGACTGCACGAACGTCGTTCGATCGCCCGTGGTGTGTGGAGTTACTTGTCTTGGATTAGATCACGTTCATGTGCTAGGCGATACGATAGGAAAAATTGCGTGGCATAAAGCGGGGATATTTAAGGTAAATCGAAGGCAGTACCAGGTAGAGTTGCAGTCACCCCACACAAAAAAACAACAACAACAAACAAAAAAAAAAAAAAAAAAAAAAAAGCAACAATAATAAATAAATAAATAAATAAAAATACGAAAATGCTCCGGTTTTGTCTATGTGGTGATGACCAAATTATATTCTTGTTTTAGTGCCAGTTTGCTTATCGTTCGCTAAGTGTGTATGTGTGTGTGTGTGTGTGTGTGTGTGTGTGTGTGTGTGTGTGTGTGTGTGTTTGTGTGTGTAAGAGAGAGAGAGAGAGAGAGAGAGAGAGAGAGAGAGAGAGAGAGAGAGAGAGAGAGAGAGAGAGGAGAGACGGACGGACAGACAGAGAGAGAAAATAAAAAATAAAATAAAGAGAGAGAGAGGGGGAGACGGACGGACGGACAGAGAGAGAGAAAAAAAATAAAGAGAGAGAGAGAGAGAGAGAGAGAGAGAGAGAGAGAGAGAGAGAGAGAGAGAGAGAGAGAGAGAGAGAGAGAGAGAGAGAGAGAGAGAGAGAGAGAGAGAATGTCCACCTGGCCTTAATGGTCTTCCTTAATTCAGGCTTATAGATATCAAGTTAAAGTAGATCTCGATATCCTTAAAACAAATTTACCTTGCCAAAAAGGGACATTCCTGAGTTTGCTGCAGTTTTAAGATGTTATATATCGACTAACAGAAACTGTTTAACGGTTGTAATTACATATCAAATATATTTGTCTGCATAACATATTAGTGGCTGTATATTAAACGTGTTTCTGATCTTCTAACATTTGTACTCGGTTAAATTTCATT
This sequence comes from Gigantopelta aegis, assembly GCF_016097555.1. Lineage (NCBI taxonomy): Eukaryota > Metazoa > Mollusca > Gastropoda > Neomphalida > Peltospiridae > Gigantopelta > Gigantopelta aegis. The sequence goes on from NC_054711.1 coordinate 19,585,425, forward strand.
TTATTTCCCAAGTTGTTGTTTTTTCGTACCTACGAAATGTTTTGAAGACAAAATCCAGTTTGGGCTTCTTTCAAATATTAAGACGACCAGAAACACATTGAATATACAAACACTGATATTCTAAACAAGAAAATATATTTAATATGTAATTTTAATCGTAGAAATATTTTATTAGTCGGAAACATCTTACAATGCAGCAAACTCAGGAATGTCTCTTTAATAGTCTTCCTTAGTTCAGGCTTAGGCTTCTATATATATAATAAATGACATTCCTTATTAATCATTATAAACACATTCACTGGCCCTAACGGTTTTCCGTAGTTGAGACATATCTGTATTATCTGATGTGTGTGAATGTTTTTCAGAAGGGAGTTCCCGCTCTGACTGTCAGTCAGCCACCAGAAGCCGACGCCGTTCTGTTAGAGCGATCACAGGAAATTGGGGTCAGTCTTCATTAAAGCAGCAATATCGACTATTAGTTGAATATTTTAAAACAAAATATTATTACACTGACGCCGTTCTCTTAGAGCGATCACAGGAGATTGGGGTCAGTTTCCATTAAGGCAGCAATATCGACTATTAGTTGAATATTTTAAAACAAAATATTATTACACTGACGCCGTTCTCTTTGAGCGATGACGGGATATTGGGGTCAGTCTTCATTAAAGCCGCAATATATTATCGAATATTAATTGAATATTTTAAAACAAAATATCATTGCACTGAGGCCGTTCTGTTAGCGATCACAGAAGATTGGGGTCAGTATTTCTTCATTAAGGCAAACAAAAAAAATCAAACAAACAAACAAACAAAGAAAAAACGCCTTCATATTTTGTTTTGCCACCTTGGTGTACTAAACCACCGAAAATTTATATTGGATTTTGTGCATCTAAAGAAAGATCAAATGGTTGTAGATATTTGTAAACAACATTTCATGGAAATCAAAGAGACGTACTGTGATTACATTACTGTTTACATAGACGAATCACTGGATGGGAATTCTGTGTCTTCTGCTACAGTTTTTCCATTAGACACAATAATGTCCCTGAGATTGCCAGATTCAGCATTAAATCTTTACTGCTGAAATCTGGTCAATAATTAAAGCCCTGGAACAGATTAAGGATTCGTTTGCATCCAAATATATTATTTTTATATACTCACTTTCGTGTCTCCAAGCTTTACAGCACATGGAATTGGAGCATCCCGTAGCTGGGATAGTGATACGAAAGTGTCTTTTTATCAATTGCTGCTAAAGACGTTATATTTTGATGGGTACCCAGCCATGTAGGCATTAAGGACAACGAACAGGCAGATTTTACTGCCAAGTCAATCTAATTAAAATTAACTCCACTGGTTAATTACTATTACCTGTGGATCTAACAGCACCCCGTTGGAGCTCATGTCCAGTTAACCTTTCATTCGACCAATCAAAACCTTACTTGCAAAATCATGCCAGTGATTTGAAAAGAATTTGAAGTATGCCGGAAACTAATTTCAATATAAAACTTTTATATAAAATTCGTTTCAAGACGAAAAAAAACCCAAACCCCGTAATGATATAGCCATAAAATCTGTTTATACTAGTATACAACCCAGAGTTTATTACTACACTTTTTGTCCTGTTTTTTTAATGTTGAAATAGAACAACAAGTTCGCCTATTGCATAAATAGTCTCGCCCGATGTGTTTAGAATTTGTATGCTCCCGAATAACGTTATAAAAGTTCAATATTTTAAAACAAAACAGTATTACATTGAGACCGTTCTCTTAAAGCGACCATGGGAGATTGGGGTCAGTCGACATTAAAGTAGAAATATCGAGTATTCTCCTAATATTTAAATAGAAACTGTAATTTAAATCATAAGCATAATTTAATTTACTCTAGGCACCTCTGTACCGTGTTTTAGTGTGTGTTGTTTATGTCTACTCTTGGCACCCCTGTACCGTGTTTTAGTGTGTGTTGTTTACGTCTACTCTAGGCACCTCTGTACCGTGTTTTAGTGTGTGTTGTTTACGTCTACTCTATACCGTGTTTTTAGTGTGTTGTTTACGTCTACTCTAGGCACTTCTGTACCGTGTTTTAGTGTGTGTTGTTTACGTCTACTCTAGGCACTTCTGTACCGTGTTTTAGTGTGTGTTGTTTACGTCTACTCTAGGCACCTTCTGTACCGTGTTTTAGTGTGTGTTGTTTACGTCTACTCTAGGCACTTCTGTACCGTGTTTTAGTGTGTGTTGTTTACGTCTACTCTAGGCACCTCTGTACCGTGTTTTAGTGTGTGTTGTTTACGTCTACTCTAGGCACCTCTGTACCGTGTTTTAGTGTGTGTTGTTTACGTCTACTCTAGGCACCTCTGTACCGTGTTTTAGTGTGTGTTGTTTACGTCTACTCTACCTCTGTAATAGTGTGTGTTGTTTACGTCTAATCTAGGCTCTTCTGTACCGTGTTTTAGTGTGTGTTGTTTACATCCACTCTAGGCACTTCTGTGTACCGTGTTTTAGTGTGTGTTGTTTTACGTCTACTCTAGGCACTTCTGTACATAGTGTGTGTTGTTTACGTCTACTCTAGGCACCTCTGTACCGTGTTTTAGTGTGTGTTGTTTGTTTACGTCTACTCTAGGCACCTCTGTACCGTGTTTTAGTGTGTGTTGTTTACGTCTTTACCTCTGTCGTGTTATAGTGTGTGTTGTTTACGTCTACTCTAGGCACCTCTGTACCGTGTTTTAGTGTGTGTTGTTTACGTCTACTCTAGGCACCTCTGTACCGTTTTTTAGTGTGTGTTGTTTACGTCTACTCTAGACACTTCTGTACCGTGTTATAGTGTGTGTTGTTTACATCTACTCTAGGCACTTCTGTACCGTGTTATAGTGTGTGTTGTTTACGTCTACTCTAGGCACTTCTGTACCGTGTTATAGTGTGTGTTGTTTACGTCTACTCTAGACACTTCTGTACCGTGTTATAGTGTGTGTTGTTTACATCTACTCTAGGCACTTCTGTACCGTGTTATAGTGTGTATTGTTTACGTCTACTCTAGGCACTTCTGTACCGTGTTATAGTGTGTGTTGCTTACGTCTACTCTAGGCACCTCTGTACCATGTTCCGACACTACACGAGTTCTGTGCCGCGGGTCAACAGATACATTTGGGTATCGAGGGAAATATTCAGTTTGTCAACGCGGGACTCGCTCTACAGCTGTGTCGGGTATTTTTAAACAGAACCAGCAACTTAGGTTAGTAGAATTTTTTTTTTAATGCATTTTGTAAAGATCAAGGTCAAAATGACTCTTACCTAGTCTCTATGTTGTTGGGTTTTGGGTTTCTCTCTCTTTTTGTTCATATCTCTCTCTCTCCTCCCCCCCCCTCTCAAAAAAAAAAAAACAAAACATAATGTTTTCATTAACATCAAAGGATCTTTTATATACAACCAGACAACGTATACTACAGTCAGTCGTTTTAATTGGAAAACAAGTGACAAAATTGAAACCCTCGCCTAATTTAACCATCGGCTATTGGATGCTCCTATCGCACAGACAGGATAACACTCCCTTTGAAGTACCATGGCCGTGCCCGTTGTCCCACACCATGTGACGAAGAGCACGTGCGAGTGGACCCATTGAACACTGTTACAATGTAGTAGTTCCTGCTGGGAGATATATTAGATTGCTAATATTATAGCCCATATGGAGATGAGTTTCCTTAATAAAATTGATCCGGTATAAAAATAAAACTTTTTAAAAAATTTTACTTCTTTATTATTTATTATTTACGATTGAATGCTCTAGGGGTCGTTCACAAACATAAAACTGGACAACATGCACTAAGGAGAGTAGGAATTATGGGATGTGTGACATCCCAAACAGGATAGTAATTGGGGAGGGGGGTTTTTGTGAGCATCGTGAAATGTTAATAGTAAAGTATGCAACCAGTCATTGCCGTTTTATTTTAACATATATTTATTACTAAAAAAAACCCAAAGTAAAATATGACATGGTCACAAAACGTTACACGAGCGAGAGGGATATTAAAACTGCAAGATTTTGCGTTACGTATTGTTAAATAGACACAAAGATCAACAGAGGACTATTCAACGCTAGCGTAATGTAGTATCAGACATTGGCTTTTACCCCAATTTTTAACTACCATAATGAATTTGCAATAAGACTACTGCGACCCGATGTAAATGTATTTGAATATTTGATTTGCCGTTAATTAGCTGGCGGTCAAGCCTAAATAAATAATATCAAGTAATAATGCAAACTTTAAAAAAAATGTTCGTAGCTTGTGAAAGAACACCCCAGCAAATGTCAGCCTAATAGGACTATTTTTATTAATATAGGTTCACTGCAGGACCCATCAAATTAATGTTTTTGTCCAATAAAAAAATAAAAAAACCCAGGGTTTGGGTTGGGAGAAATACATGTTTAAAGTGGACTACAATTGTCATATAAAACACTACCATTTTGAATGGTGATATAATCATGGCACTGACATCCGCCATCTAAACCCCCAACCAGGGCAATGACCTGTACCTTGAAATTTCAGTCACAACATTTTACTTTTGTTAACAGCCATGATTTTATTAGTCGGAAACATCTTACAATGCAGCAAACTCAGGAATGTCTCTTTAATAGTCTTCCTTAGTTCAGGCTTAGGCTTCTATATATATAATAAATGACATTCCTTATTAATCATTATAAACACATTCACTGGCCCTAACGGTTTTCCGTAGTTGAGACATATCTGTATTATCTGATGTGTGTGAATGTTTTTCAGAAGGGAGTTCCCGCTCTGACTGTCAGTCAGCCACCAGAAGCTGACGCCGTTCTCTTAGAGCGATCACAGGAGATTGGGGTCAGTCTTCATTAAAGCAGCAATATCGACTATTAGTTGAATATTTTAAAACAAAATATTATTACACTGACGCCGTTCTCTTAGAGCGATCACAGGAGATTGGGGTCAGTCGTCTTTAAAGCAGCAATATCGACTATTAGTTGAATATTTTAAAACAAAATATTATTACACTGACGCCGTTCTCTTAGAGCGATCACAGGAAATTGAGGTCAGTCTTCATTAAAGCAGCAATATCGACTATTAGTTGAATATTTTAAAACAAAATATTATTACACTGAGGCCGTTCTCTTTGAGCGATGACGGGATATTGGGGTCAGTCTTCATTAAAGCCGCAATATATTATCGAATATTAGTTGAATATTTTAAAACAAAATATCATTGCCCTGAGGCCGTTCTGTTTGAGCGATCACAGAAGATTGGGGTCAGTATTTCTTCATTAAAGCAAACAAAATCAAACAAACAAAGAAAGAAAGAAAAAACGCCTTCATATTTTGTTTTGCCACCTTGGTGTACTAAACCACCGAAAATTTATATTGGATTTTGTGCATCTAAAGAAAGAGCAAATGGTTGTAGATATTTGTAAACAACATTTCATGGAAATCAAAGAGACGTACTGTGATTACATTACTGTTTACATAGACGGATCACTGGATGGGAATTCTGTGTCTTCTGCTACAGTTTTTCCATTAGACACAATAATGTCCCTGAGATTGCCAGATTCAGCATTAAATCTTTACTGCTGAAATCTGGTCAATAATTAAAGCACTGGAACAGATTAAGGATTCGTTTGCATCCAAATATATTATTTTTGTATACTCACTTACGTGTCTCCAAGCTTTACAGCACATGGAATTGGAGCATCCCGTAGCTGGGATGGTGATACGAAATTGTCTTTTTATCAATTGCTGCTAAAGACGTTATATTTTGATGGGTACCCAGCCATGTAGGCATTAAGGACAACGAAAAGGCAGATGTTGCTGCCAAGTCAATCTAATTAAAATTAGCTCCACTCGTTAATTACTATTACCTGTGGATCTAACAGCACCCCGTTGGAGTTCATGTGCAGTTAACCTTTCATTCGACCAATCAAAACCTTACTTGCAAAATCATGCCAGTGATTTGAAAAGAATTTGAAGTATGCCGGAAACTAATTTCAATATAAAACTTTTATATAAAATTCGTTTCAAGACGAAAAAAAACCCAAACCCCGTAATGGTATAGCCATCAAAACTGTTTATACTAGTATACAATCCAGAGTTTATTACTACACTTTTTGTACTGGTTTTTTAATGTTGAAATAGAACAACAAGTTCGCCTATTGCATAAATAGTCTCGCCCGATGTGTTTAGAATTTGTATGCTCCCGAATAACGTTATAAAAGTTCAATATTTTAAAACAAAAAAGTATTACATTGAGACCGTTCTCTTAAAGCGACCATGGGAGATTGGGGTCAGTCGACATTAAAGTAGAAATATCGAGTATTCTCCTAATATTTAAATAGAAACTGTAATTTAAATAATAAGCATAATTTAATTTACTCTAGGCACCTCTGTACCGTGTTTTAGTGTGTGTTGTTTACGTCTACTCTAGGCACCTCTGTACCGTGTTATAGTGTGTGTTGTTTACGTCTACTCTAGGCACTTCTGTACCGTGTTTTAGTGTGTGTTGTTTACGTCTACTCTAGGCACTTCTGTACCGTGTTTTAGTGTGTGTTGTTTACGTCTACTCTAGGCACTTCTGTACCGTGTTTTAGTGTGTGTTGTTTACGTCTACTCTAGGCACCTCTGTACCATGTTCCGACACTACACGAGTTCTGTGCCGCGGGTCAACAGATACATTTGGGTATCGAGGGAAATATTCAGTTTGTCAACGCGGGACTCGCTCTACAGCTGTGTCGGGTATTTTTAAACAGAACCAACTTAGGTTAGTAGAAATTTTGTTAAATGCATTTTATAAAGATCAAGGTCAAAATGACTCTTACCTAGTCTACTCTATGTTGTTGGGTCTCTTGGGTTTCTCTCTCTCTCTTTGTGTTCTACTCTCTCTCTCTCTCTCTCTCTCTCTCTCTCTCTCTCTCTCTCTCTCTCTCTCTCTCTCTCTCTCTCTCTCTCTCTCTCTCTCTCTCTCTGCCCTCTCTCTCTCTGTTGGATGTTTGAATGCAAACATTTGATAATTTTGACATAATGTTTTCATTAACATCAAGGGATCTTTTATATGCCCTTCCCACAAACCAGACAACATATAGCATATACGACCTTTGTTATATCAGTCGTGGGTCACTAGTTGGAATTGGAAAACAAGTCACGGTATGGGCCCATTGAGGGGGTTCTGGCAACCCTCGCCTGGACTCAAGCACGTTGATTTATTAATCATCGGCTATTGGATGCTCCTATCGCACAGACAGGATAACACATACCACGGCTTTGATATAACAGTGGCTAGAACGAGAAATAGCCTAATAGGCCCACGGATGGGGTTCGATCCCAAACCAACCGCGCATCAGGTGAACGATTTACCACTTTGCTATGTCCCACCCCTTTGGTTTGGGATCGATCCCCGTCAGTGGACCCATTGGGCTATTTCTCGCTTCAGCTAGTGCACCATGACTGGTACATCAAAGGCCGTGCTATTTCTCGCTTCATAGTGTATGTCCTATCCTGTCTATGGGATGGTGCCCTTGCTGCTGTGGAAGAATATAAAAGATCCCTTGCTGCTAATCGAAAAGACTCAAGCCCATAACGTGGCGATAGAGGGTTTCCTCCCACATATTTGTGTGGTCCTTAACCATATAACCGATAAATAAAGGGATCTTTGAGTGCGCTTCGTTAAAATGAACCTTTTTGAACCCTTTTGTTCGGTGTCAGTGGTTACCACCCATGCCTTGACATCCAATAGCCGATGATTGATCTGGATCAAATCCCATGCTCTGGGTGGTGAACCCGTTAACACAAACATAAAACTGGACCTAAACGAGGCCGGTAAAAGGAAGGAAGGAAGGAAGGAAGGAAATCACTCAAAATATTTTATTTACGGTTATGTGGTGTCGGACATATGGTTAAGGCCCACACATATATTGACGGAGGAAACACGCTGTCGCCACTTCATGGACTACTCTTTTCGATTAGTAGCAAGGGATCTTGTATATGCACCATCCCATAGACAGGATAACACATACCACGGCCTTTGAGGGCATGTAGTTAAGAGTGGGGAACTCGCCGGAATTTTGTGAGTGAGTTCGTGAATATGTGTAATAGTGAACGAAGGAAGGAAATGTTTTACCACTGGGCTACGTCCGAGTGTGAGAGTTTCTATGTGTGGTTATTATAAATATAGTATTGCGTGTATAGAGAGAATAATACATGAGTGGCCGTTAGGTACTATTTATGTTAGAACGATTTTTATAGCGAGTTTGATACGTTTTTAAACAACTAGTTGTGAGATAAATGGTATCTAACGGCCACTCATGTATTATTCTATTTCTACTACTACTATTACTACTACTACTACTACTACTACTACTACTACTACTACTACTACTACTACTACAACACCAACAACAACTAATAATACTTATATAATAATAACAGTCAGTGGCGGATACAGAAAATCCACTGTGGGGAGCAGTGACATGAGATAGTATGCCAAGGGAATTTTGCGGGAGGTTTGGAGGGGGATCGTAAAAAAATGAAAATTAATATATAACAAAATTATAACTATCGCAAAATTTAGGGGGCCCGGGCCCCTATTCCCCCCCCCCCCCCCCCCCCCCCCACACACACACCGATCCGCCTCTGACAGTGTAAAAGAAGCCATTCCTTATGGGAATTTCGAGAGAAGCATGATTAATGCTGTCTCTTTTTTCTTCTTCAGAACAGCAGTATCTCTGTGAAGTGTTGTCTGTACCTAGTGTGAAGGACATTCCTATGTTACGTGTCTATCAACTCAGCCCTGTCGAAACTGAAGGTAAGTTTTAGATTCAAGTCCTGGTATAACGAGCTTGAATATTAACACAGTGTACATGTTCCCATTTAAGACAGTGTAGGTTTTCCTTGTGTCCTAAGGTTTCAGACATGTCCATCCCGGGTCCCGTCTCTTCATAGCCAGGGAACTATACCACTAAGGTTTCAGACATGTCCATCCCGGGTTCCGTCTCTTCATAGCCAGGGAACTATACCACTAAGGTTTCAGACATGTCCATCCCGGGTCCGTCTCTTCATAGCCAGGGAACTATACCACTAAGGTTTCAGACATGTCCATCCCGGGTCTCGTCTCTTCATAGCCAGGGAACTATACCACTAAGGTTTCAGACATGTCCATCCCGGGTTCCGTCTCTTCATAGCCAGGGAACTATACCACTAAGGTTTCAGACATGTCCATCCCGGGTTCCGTCTCTTCATAGCCAGGGAACTATACCACTAAGGTTTCAGACATGTCCATCCCGGGTTCCGTCTCTTCATAGCCAGGGAACTATACCACTAAGGTTTCAGACATGTCCATCCCGGGTCTCGTCTCTTCATAGCCAGGGAACTATACCACTAAGGTTTCAGACATGTCCATCCCGGGTCTCGTCTCTTCATAGCCAGGGAACTATACCACTAAGGTTTCAGACATGTCCATCCCGGGTCTCGTCTCTTCATAGCCAGGGAACTATACCACTAAGGTTTCAGACATGTCCATCCCGGGTTCCGTCTCTTCATAGCCAGGGAACTATACCACTAAGGTTTCAGACATGTCCATCCCGGTTCCCGTCTCTGGATAGCCAGGGAACTATACCACTAAGGTTTCAGGCATGTCCATCCCGGGTCCCGTCTCTGGATAGCCTGGGACCTATACCACTAAGGTTTCAGACATGTCCATCCCGGGTCCCGTCTCTGCATAGCATGGGAACTATACCACTAAGGTTTCAGACATGTCCATCCCGGGTCCCGTCTCTGGATAGCCAGGGAACTATACCACTAAGGTTTCAGACATGTCCACTCCCGGGTCCCGTCTCTGCATAGCCATGGGAACTATACCACTAAGGTTTCAGACATGTCCATCCCGGGTCCCGTCTCTGGATAGCATGGGAACTATACCACTAAGGTTTCAGGCATGTCCACCCCGGGTCCCGTCTCTGGATAGCATGGGAACTATACCACTAAGGTTTCAGGCATGTCCATCCCGGGTCCCGTCTCTGGATAGCATGGGACCTATACCACTAAGGTTTCAGGCATGTCCATCCCGGGTCCCGTCTCTGGATAGCCAGGGAACTATACCACTAAGGTTTCAGGCATGTCCATCCCGGGTCCCGTCTCTGGATAGCCTGGGACCTATACCACTAAGGTTTCAGGCATGTCCATCCCGGGTCCCGTCTCTTGATAGCCTGGGACCTATACCACTAAGGTTTCAGGCATGTCCATCCCGGGTCCCGTCTCTTGATAGCCTGGGACCTATACCACTAAGGTTTCAGACATGTCCATCCCGGGTCCCGTCTCTTGATAGCCAGGGAACTATACCACTAAGGTTTCAGACATGTCCATCCCGGGTCCCGTCTCTTGATAGCCAGGGAACTATACCACTAAGGTTTCAGGCATGTCCATCCCGGGTCCCGTCTCTGGATAGCCAGGGACCTATACCACTAAGGTTTCAGGCATGTCCATCCCGGGTCCCGTCTCTGGATAGCATGGGACCTATACCACTAAGGTTTCAGACATGTCCATCCCGGGTCCCGTCTCTTGATAGCCAGGGACCTATACCACTAAGGTTTCAGACATGTCCATCCCGGGTCCCGTCTCTGGATAGCCAGGGAACTATACCACTAAGGTTTCAGGCATGTCCATCCCGGGTCCCGTCTCTGGATAGCCAGGGACCTATACCACTAAGGTTTCAGGCATGTCCATCCCGGGTCCCGTCTCTGGATAGCATGGGAACTATACCACTAAGGTTTCAGACATGTCCATCCCGGGTCCCGTCTCTTGATAGCCATGGGACCTATACCACTAAGGTTTCAGGCATGTCCATCCCGGGTCCCGTCTCTTGATAGCCTGGGACCTATACCACTAAGGTTTCAGGCATGTCCATCCCGGGTCCCGTCTCTTGATAGCCTGGGACCTATACCACTAAGGTTTCAGACATGTCCATCCCGGGTCCCGTCTCTTCATAGCCAGGGAACTATACCACTAAGGTTTCAGACATGTCCATCCCGGGTCTCGTCTCTTCATAGCCAGGGAACTATACCACTAAGGTTTCAGCCATGTCCATCCCGGGTCTCGTCTCTTGATAGCCAGGGAACTATACCACTAAGGTTTCAGACATGTCCATCCCGGGTCTCGTCTCTTGATAGCCTGGGACCTATACCACTAAGGTTTCAGGCATGTCCATCCCGGGTCCCGTCTCTTGATAGCCTGGGACCTATACCACTAAGGTTTCAGGCATGTCCATCCCGGGTCCCGTCTCTTGATAGCATGGGACCTATACCACTAAGGTTTCAGACATGTCGATCCCGGGTCCTGTCTCTTGATAGCCAGGGACCTATACCACTAAGGTTTCAGACATGTCCACCCCGGGTCCCGTCTCTGGATAGCCAGGGACCTATACCACTAAGGTTTCAGGCATGTCCATCCCGGGTACCGTCTCTGGATAGCATGGGACCTATACCACTAAGGTTTCAGGCATGTCCATCCCGGGTCTCGTCTCTGGATAGCCTGGGAACTATACCACTAAGGTTTCAGGCATGTCCATCCCGGGTCCCGTCTCTTGATAGCCAGGGACCTATACCACTAAGGTTTCAGGCATGTCCATCCCGGGTTCCGTCTCTGGATAGCATGGGAACTATACCACTAAGGTTTCAGACATGTCCATCCCGGGTCCCGTCTCTTGATAGCCAGGGAACTATACCACTAAGGTTTCAGACATGTCCATCCCGGGTCCCGTCTCTGGATAGCCAGGGACCTATACCACTAAGGTTTCAGGCATGTCCATCCCGGGTCCCGTCTCTGGATAGCCAGGGACCTATACCACTAAGGTTTCAGGCATGTCCATCCCGGGTTCCGTCTCTGGATAGCCAGGGACCTATACCACTAAGGTTTCAGACATGTCCATCCCGGGTCCTGTCTCTTGATAGCCAGGGCAGGGATTTGACCCGGGACAGAGTTGGCTTGTAGCTGTTCTCCTTGGTCCTCTCGATAATGCATAGCAAAGGAATATTTATAAGGTGTATACTACCAAATCAAATCCCATAGACGACAATAGTAACATGTGTGACTAAAACTCCTACCTAAAGCGTATCAATCGACATAAACACCAGGGATATAAATACTACCACCAATCACCCTTAAAGTGAATCATAAACGGGTAGCGTCTATGACTACCCTAGTTCCGCACACACTTTTAGTACGGTTTTTTCACAGGTACCCCTCACATGTTTCAAGCACAATGCTAATTGACACAGTGGTACTAGATGAAATAAAAGTGCATACATGTTTTGCCCAGATGAAATTTTTTTTTTTTTTTTTTTTTTTTTTTTTACACCCAACTTACATTTATCACCAATCACAGGACTTGTGGTGTTAACTTCTCTATCCAAAGTTGGGTGCACCTCGAACTTTGACCCAGCCGGAAATTATTTGGTTTAGTATTACCTATAAGGAACATATATTTGTTGACACGTAACTGCCATGGTTTATAGTCCGTAGCTGTTAATCCTTGATTGCTGTAATTTAGTTTGACACTAATTTGTCTCATTGCTAACCCCTAGTTAAAGGGACAGACACTAGTTTTTAAACACTAAGGCATATTTTTCACCTAGACCCGTTACTTCTCACACGCACGTGCGTTTATAAAATATGAAAAATGCGTTTTGTGGTGTTAGAAACACCAGGATGACCAGAAACACTTCGGTTGTACGGAAATGGATAATCTAAGCAATACAATGTTTGATTTCAGTGATCATAAACGGCTCTAATAGTGAAAAATATACTGTAGTGTTTAAAAACTAGGATCTGTCCCTTTAACTACAGACTAAGTTATTGCGTAAATGGCAGACCTGTGGCAGATTAACAATTAATTGAATCGTACGTGCACAGCTAAATATATAAATTGCATTTTAATATAGTTGCAAATATTGCACTATGATAATATCAGCAAGTTGTCTTATGCAGATTTAGATTTCTATAACTAATTTATAGCTTTCTAGAGTAATCGTTTCACCGATACTGGGGGGTGGGGGTGGGGTGGGGGGGGGGGGGGGGGGGTGTCTTCAAAATAAGAAATTGTAGCACATTTATGATCATAATAAAACGTTAAAAATGTTGATGGGACATCATTAAAACATGCTTCTTGGGAAGATTCCCTGTAAGTTCCAGTGGCGCTGGCGGCATCACTCTTTCACTGATCTAGACCTGGATTCAGACGAACCGGCCTCGGACTACAGACTGGTAGGTACAGGGTTCGCAGCCCGGTACCGGCTCCAACCCAGAGCGAGTTTTAACGACTCAGTGAGTAGGTGTAAGACCACTGCACCCTCTTTTCTCTCACTAACCAACTAACAACTAACCCACTGTCCTGGACAGACAACGCAGATAGCTGAGGTGTGTGCCCAGGACAGCGTGCTTGAACATTAATTGGATATAAGCACGAAGAAGTGGAAATGAAATTAATGATTCAGTTGTTTTGTTTAGTAGCAAAGAATTAGTTTGTTTTGTTTAACGACACCACTAGAGCACACTGATTTAGTAATCATCGGCTATTGGATGTCAAACATTTGGTAATTTTAGCATAGTCTTAGAGAGGAAACCCGCTATATTTTTTTGCCATTAGAAGCAAGGGGTATTTTGTATGCACCATGCATCAGACAGGATTGCACATATACCACGGCCTTTGATATACCAGTTGTGGAGCACTGGCTGGAATGAATTGAAGAGCAAATAAAACTTTGTATCAGTTCTACGTCTCTTACAGACCTGTGGAATTAAAGTGCGTATTGTTCAAGAGCACCACTAGAGCACATTGATTGGTTAATCATCGGCTATTGGATGTCATATGCTAATTCTGCCATGTAGTTGTATAGAATCTCTACGTCCGTTATGTTACAGGACTGGCGCGGTGTTCGTGGCCCGGCAGGAGTCAGACGATATACCGCCCTCGACTCACCTACTACCTGGACGGAGCTCACACCAAGGAGAGCATGCAGGTCTGTCTGTCTGTCTGTATGTCAGTCTCGGTGTCTATGTATGTGATTGTCCGTTTGTACCTGTCTTGTTTATCTGTCTGTCGGTCTACAAGTATGTGTCTACCTTGAGTAGTTGTCTCACTTTCTCTATCTCTCTGTCTCTCACTTTCTCTATCTTCTCTGATGTCTCTCTGTCTCTCAATTTCTCTATCTCTCTGTCTCTCACTTTCTCTATCCCTGTACGCGGTTGCGGTGCTTGCATCGCAGGATCGAACCACCTCTGTGGATTTATTCAAAAGATTGGGTTTTTCTCGTTCCAACCAGTGCACCACAACTGGTCAAAGGCTGTGGTATGTGTTTTCCTGTTTGTGGGAAAGTGCACGGCGCTCACACCAAGGAGAGCATGCAGGTCTGTCTGTCTGTTCGTCTGTCTCGGTGTACGTGTGAGTGTGTGTATGTGTGAGTGTGTGTGTGTGTGTGTGTGTGTGTGTGTGTGTGTGTGTGTGTGTGTGTGTGTATGTGTGAGTGTGTGCGTGTGTGTGTGTGTGTGTGTGTGTGTGTGTGTGTGTGTGTGTGTGAGTGTGTATATGTCTGTGTGTGTGTGTATTCTGGTGTATTTGTATGTCTGGGTCTGAATGTCTGTCTAGTTGGGGTGTTATTGTTGTTGTTTTGTTGTTGCTGTTTTTTTATTTTTTTTTTAGTTTTCTCTTTCCGAAGCCACATAACCATAATCAAGATGTGTTGTGCGTCGTTAGATAAAACATTTCCTTCCTCCCTTCCTCTATCTCTGATGATTTGCTGGATCTTTTGTTTATTTGTTTGGTTTTGTTGTTTTAGTCGAGCAGAGCGGATAATTTTTAGTGTGCATATATGCCACTAGGGCTTCACGCACTCCTGTCACGAGCTTAATCTCTGACTTTCGCCAGCGACTAAGTCCGGTCCAGGAGGGGGGAGGGGGTGCAAGTTTGAGGTGGGCGGAATTAGCAATAAAAATTTAGAAGTAGGTTCTGAGACCTACGCCAAAAACAGCTGACTTAACCTGCTCAATTCTGCTCTCCCCCCCCCCCCCCATGTCTGGACCAAAAAAAAAAAAAAAAAAAAAAAAAAAAAACCCACCCTAAATTAAGAGTGCTCAGCCGAAAAGGTTTGAAGGTGATTTGAGCAATTTTCACGGGCTTCCAATCTGTAGTGTGTTGGACTATTTATATATAAAAAAAATAAACGTAAAATATTGAATGACGACCCAAAAGTTTAAAGTCCAACAAGCCCAAAAAAGGAGGTTACCTGTCCTAGGAAAGGTTGGCGCCTACGGCGAGATGATGAGGGCTGTGGCAGTCAGGTTCGGGACTTCGTGCTTCCTGTCTAGAATAGCTGGGATGACCTGGTGGTAGCCGGCGCGAAGATAGCCCTGAGGATCCTTTGGATGGTATGGCTATCCGTCTCGCGTAACAGGATCGCTTGTCTATAGCAGTCTCGGCACCGAACTCACAGATGAAGGCGACGCAGAAGGGACCGCCGCTGGCGGTTGAGCCGCCAGCTTTGTTTCCTCCTGCGCCGCCCCTGGCGCACATTTCCTCATCCTCCGTCCTCTTCCCTTCCTCTTCTGCGACTCCGCGTCGCCGTACACCAAAGTCACGGTTGCCCGTGACCCGGTGTACGCGACGCGATACTCCAGCAACATCCCGTATGACTGCATAAGTTCCCCCTGATGGGGGTCGGTAGGTCTAGAGCGCAAGAGCACACGTCCAACTTCATTGCAGATCAAGCTCGGAATGTGTTTTACTCGAGGCTATATTTTTCAAGAACAGTCATTTAGAATGCATGTTTAACCAATGTTCGGTGAATGCATGCGTTGATTTAGTTATTTGCAATATGTCTGTGTTTTTCGCTTTCAACTGCAGCAAGGGGCGAGACGTAGCCAAGTGGTAAAGCGTTCGCTTGATGCGCGGTCGGTTTGGGATCGATCTCTGTCAGTGGGCCCATTGGGCTATTTCTTGCTACAGCCAGTGCACCACGACTGGTATATCAAAGGCCGTGGTATGTGCTATCCTGTCTATGGGATGAAGCATATAAAAGATCCCTTGCTGCTAATCGAAAAGAGTAGCCCATGAAGTGGCAATAGCGGGTTTACTCCCTCAATATCTGTGTAGTCCTTAACCATATGTCTGACGCCATATAACCGTAAATACAATGTGTCGAGTGCGTCGTTAAATAAAACATTTCCTTCCTTCAATTACAGCAATGTGTTGAGTGGTTCTCAGAGAAGTCAGAGAAGGAGGCAGCCACTATTAAGTGAGTGTTTCTATCTCAACCTCTATGGTTCAATCCAGGTATTAAAGTAAGTAAGTCAATTTTTACAATTCTTGGTTTACAAAAGGCATCTATGTTGTCAGTGATCTGATCAATAATTAACGGGGTGTTTTTTTCACTTATGGAGATTTTTGTAGGTTTTATCAACTGAATGTAAAATAGTTACAGTATTATGGACTTTTGGATGCAATACCAAATTAATGGAAACATACACTAAGATTTAACAATTTTAATAAATTAGATAAAATACACAATTCGAATGCAAATCTTCTAAAAAAAAAAAAACCCACGAGAAAGTAATGAAGCCATTTTACAAACTTTTCATTGATAATAAAAATGGCAACAAAAATTAAATAAAGGGATCAATTGGGAAAATGTTTATAAAATGACTTTTCGAATAACTGACAATGTGAAATTACAATCTTTTCATTTCAAAATAAATCACCGAAAATACTATACTAACAGTAAGCTGATGCAATGCAAACCTTTTGGAACTGAATTATGTACATTTTGCGGTGATACTAAAGACACTAATTCATTTATTTGTTGAATGTCAGTATGTTAAAACTATTCGGTATTGCTTTCTAGATGACCTAAATGTAAAATGTTGGACTGCCATACCTAACGCCGTTGAGGTACTTCTTTTTGGTCTTTTTATTAATAGTCCAAATATTGATATTATCAATCTTTGTTTGCTTTTAATAAAAAAATGTACTATATACAATGTACATATTTGTAGAATGAAAAAAACTCAGCCAAATTATATTTAATTTTTAGCTCAAGTTCAAGTTCAAGTTCTTTATTGCCTTAAGATTTACATCTTATCAGCATTAATAATAACATAAAGATAAATACATCTATATACAATATGTACAAACAATGGTGGATAATAATAAATAATATAATTAAACATTCAATTACTTAATTAATCAATAAGATAATTAAGTAACATCGAATTAAAATATTTAAATGATCAATACATACTTATAAATAACAATAATTATATTTCACTATTCATTAAATTACTATAAAATTACACTATTTTTTTTATTCTATTAATTAATTAAAGAATTCCTTATTATATTTGCCGTTATTAGGTATTTCCCAAGATTGTTAAGGTCTTTATTACTCACACACGTCGTTAGAAGCAGATTGAATTGTATTCTCTTTATCTTTACACCCCGGAAAAAGCTGGTAAAATAAGAAAAAAGTGGCAATATCTTAGTAGATTAGTTCACATGTAATACATATCTTATTGTATTTAAGAAGTGTCTGTTATTTCTTTTACGTTCATCGGGGTGCGAACAAAACAAAAAATAATTGGTAAGCTGTGTGAATCAGCGAAGCTGCTCTCACATGTGGTGGGAGGGGTAACTGAGATCGAGGGCGCAAAGCAAAGTGTTTAGGGGGTTCGGGGGTATGCTCCCCCATAAAATGTTGAAAACTATATTTCCTGAAAAGCAAATTATTGCATTCTACAAGTAACATTCATCTCTGCTTTAAGATTTACTACCAATGTTTTTTTTGTTTGTTTGTTGTTGTTTTTTTGTTTGTTTGTCTGTTTGTTGTTGTTGGGTGTGGGGTTTTTTTTTTTCGGGGGGGGGGGTTGGGGGGGGGCGGGGTTTGGGGGGGGGGGTATTCAAAGGTGCATATAAACAATTTCTTTCTAATTTTTTGGTATTGTAGTAAAGTGTTTCCTCTCTTTCTTCTCGACCAAGTATGGAAATAAGTACATGCATTACTTGACACTAAATAGGTGTAATTTAACATGTGTTAATGTGGGACTAATCTAATATCCTTTTTCTCGTATTTGTGTTTTCTTTCCCAGAGGTCGAGTCAGTAAGATTCTCTTGTTTACTCTTGGAGGACACAGAAATATTGCTGGTATGCTGTCGATTCTGAAGGTAAGTGATCGTGCATTCAACAAATTAAAACATGTTCAGATTAGATCGTGTTGTATCATGTTCGTCTTTGGGATGGTGCATATAACAGATCCCTTTGCTGCTAAGGGGAAAATGTAGTGAGCTTCCTCAGACTCCATGTCCAAGCCACGTCGGTAGGCCCATTGGGTTATTTCTTGTTCCAGCCAGTGATCCACAACTGGTGCAACAAAGGCCGTGGTATGTATTGTCCAGTCTATGGGATGGTGCATATAACAGATCCCTTTGTTGCTAAGGGGAAAATGTAGTGAGCTTCCTCAGACTCCATGTCCAAGCCACGTCGGTGGGCCCATTGGGTTATTTCTGCTTCCAGCCAGTGATCCACAACTGGTGCAACAAAGGCCGTGGTATGTATTGTCCAGTCTATGGGATGGTGCATATAACAGATCCCTTTGTTGCTAAGGGGAAAATGTAGTGAGCTTCCTCAAAGACTCCATGTCCGAGCCACGTCGGTGGGCCCATTGGGTTATTTCTTGTTCCAGCCAGTGATCCTCAACTGGTGCAACAAAGGCCGTGGTATGTATTGTCCAGTCTATGGGATGGTGCATATAACAGATCCCTTTGTTGCTAAGGGGAAAATGTAGTGAGCTTCCTCAAAGACTCCATGTCCGAGCCACGTCGGTGGGCCCATTGGGTTATTTCTGGTTCCAGCCAGTGATCCACAACTGGTGCAACAAAGGCCGTGGTATGTATTGTCCAGTCTATGGGATGGTGCATATAACAGATCCCTTGCTGCTAATCGAAAAGAGTAGCCCATGAAGTGTTGACATAGGGTTTCCTCTCTAAATATCTGTGTGGTCCTTAACCATATGTACGACGCAATATAACCGTAAATAAAATGTGTTGAGTGTGTCGTTAAATAAACAATTTCCTTCCTTCCTTCCGTTGATACACATTGGACTATTTCTCGTTCCAACCAGTGCATCACGACTGGTATATCAAAGACCATGGTATGTGTTATCCTGTCTGCAGGATGGTAGATATAAAAGATCCCTTGCTACTAATTGAAAAATGTAGCGAACCAGTGCAACACGACTGGTATATCAAAGACCATGGTATGTGTTATCCTGTCTGTGGGATGGAGCATATAAAAGACCCCTTGCTACTAATGGGGAAAATGTTGCGGGTTTCATCTTTAAGAATGTATGTAAAAATTACCAAATGTTTGACATCCAACAGGCGATGATTAATAAATCAATGTGCTCTAGTGGTGTCGTTAAATAAAATAAATTTTAACTTTTCTAATATGTTGGAAACAAGTAGAGCAGTTTTTTCAATTGGCATAGACAGGACATTTATATTGGGAGAGCACCAACGCTGTCTATGGGTTGTTATTGCGCGACAGCGAAATACAAAAGGTGGTGAAGGAAAAAAAAAAGAAGAGAAACAAGAGAGAGGTATTTCTGGGGGCATGGACCTCATGCCCACACCCCACATTTTTCACGATTAAAAATTCATAAATAATTAAACATCAGTGTCTGTATATACAAAGTGTTTCTCTTCACCCTAATTAATGTTTGAATTTGCCAAAATTAGATTTTATTTTCGAATAAATAATGTCTTACGCGCTAAAAACATAGTATTAGGAAGTAAAACCTAATTTAAACTACTACAAAATTAATATTAGGACAACCAAGACAAAAGTTACAAAATGAAAATGTAGACACTGACAAGAAAATATATTTAATATATACTTATTTCTTCTTCTTATTTTTCATTTCAACATATTTTCGTGCTTTGTTAGTGATTAGTAAGAGAAAAGAGTGTGTAATGGTCTTACACCTACCCATTGAGTCCTTAAAACTCGCTCTGGGTTGGAGCCGGTACCGGGCTGCGAACCCTGTACCTACCAGCCTTATGTCCTATGGCTTAACCACGACGCCACCGAGGCCGGTCATTAATATGTAATTGTAGTTGCTGAAAAGAATATGTTTTTCAGAAATATCTTACAACTACAATGAACTCAGGACGGTGTCTTTAAGTAGGAACTTTACGACGAAGTAGATCACGTGGTAGCCGTTGTTTTGGTATCTTACCAAATGGTGGTGAAATCCCAGGGAACTTTCCTTATTTTGGCTCACATAACCCTTAAAGAGATACGACTACGAATCCATCGTCATCAGTACCTGGATTTGAGCCTAGTTCATGGAGTGACCCCAATACTGGTCGATTTTGTCTACTTCCAATGCAATTCTCACCGCTGGCCGATTTTGTCTGGTTTTGAGTCTACTTCCAGCGTAACTCCCACCACTGGCCACCTATGTCTGGTTTTTGAGTCTACTTCCAACGTGACTCCCACCACTTGCCACCTATGTCTGGTTTTGAGTCTGCTTCCAACGTGACTCCAACCATTGGCCACCTATGTCTTGTTTTAAATAATCCAGCGTGACTCCCACCTATGTCTGGCTTTAAATTTTCCAGCGTGACTCCCATGACTGGCCACCTATGTCTGGTTTTGAGTCAACTTCCAGCGTGACTCCCACCACTGACCACCTATGTCTGGTTTTAAATATTCCAGCGTGACTCCCACCACTTGCCACCTATGTCTGGTTTTGAGTCTACTTCCAGCGTGTCTCCCACCACTGGCCACCTATGTCTGGTTTTAAATCTTCCAGGGTGACTCCCACCACTGGCCACCTATGTTTGGTTTTAAATATTCCAGTGTGACTCCCACCACTTGCCACCTGTCTGGTTTTAAATATTCCAGTGTGACTCCCACCACTGGCCACCTATGTCTGGTTTTAAATATTCCAGTGGGTTTTTTGTGTGTGTTTCTTTCTTTTTTTGTTATATCCAAAACACGTATACTTTTCTTCTTATGTCAAAGCAAACTTGAATAATGTTTTAAAAATCGTTTTGATGTAAGTAAGTAACTCTTATTACACGGTGATGTCCATTAATATTTTACTACTTAATCAGTGCTCGATTGTTTCCTTGTTTAGTTTTTCAGTTGAAATACGTGTATTTCTTTATTTTTATATTTAAATTGTAGCCAATCGATTTTGATGAAGTTGTGTTCTTCCCCAGCTTGGAATGCTATGATTTACGTGTGAAATCACCTAGTAAGTTATATGAACAACACTGTGCCTACTGGTGACAAAACCTACCTGTAAACATATACTGTACAATTAGTACAACACTGTGCCTACTGGTGACAAAACCTACCTGTAAACATATACTGTACAATTAGTACAACACTGTGCCTACTGGTGACAAAACCTACCTGTAAACATATACTGTACAATTAGTACAACACTAATGCTGATCGATTATCGACAGTTTGCACAAGTTGGGTGGACAGCATTACTGTTGATCCATAAACATACTTTATCAATAGTTTATAAAGTAGTACTGTTAAATAAATGTACCAGTGGTATAGACAGTAGTATTGCTGATTAAATGTAAACATAGCATGCCGGTAGGTCTGTTGAATGTATGTATATATACTGTACCAGTGGTATAGACAGTAGTGTTGCTGATTAAATGTAAACATAGCATGCCGGTAGGTCTGTTGAATATATGTATATATACTGTACCAGTGGTATGGATAGTAGTATTCAGGGCCGTAGCTAGGGGGGGGGGGGGGGGGGAGCATTATAGAAACTTAAAGAAAATTCTCTTCTTAACTGTTTAAGGAGTTTTAGACTATTAACTACACAGTTGCCCCCCCCCCCCCCCCCCCCCCCCCCCCTCCAAACAAAAAATCCTAACTACGGCCCTGGTATTGCTGATTAAATGTAAACATAGCATGCCGGTAGTACTGTTGAATATATGTATATATACTGTACCAGTGGTATGGATAGTAGTATTGCTGATTAAATGTAAACATACCATGCCAGTAGGTCTGTTTAATAAATAAATAAATAAATAAATAATAATAATAATAATAATAATAATAATAATAATAATAATAATATATATATATATATATATATATATATATATATATATATATATATATATATATATATATATATATACTGTACCAGTGGTATAGACAGTAGTGTTGCTGATTAAATGTAAACATAGCATGCCGGTAGGTCTGTTGAATATATGTATATATACTGTACCAGTGGTATAGACAGTAGTATTGCTGATTATTATTATTGTTATATAAATGTTGTATCCGTGGCATATACATTTACTACGGCAGATGATATGTTTAAAAAAATTATTTAAAAATAAAAAAATGAAACACTGTTTCAAGTTCGATGGTAATAGTACTTACTCAATGAGTATTTCATTTCAACATATTTTTGTGCTTATATCCAATTAAGGTTCAAACACGCTGTCCTAGGCACACACACCTCGGCTATCTGGGCAGTCTGTCCAGGACAGTGGGTTAGATATTATTGAGAGAGAAGAGGGTGTAGTGGCCTTACACAAAGGACTCAATCTGGGTTGGAACCGGTACAGGGCTGCGAACTCTGTACCGACCAGCCTGTAGTCCGATAGCTGAACCACGACGCCACCGAGACCGGTAATGAGTATTAACGGTCATAGTATGTACTACCATGCATGTGTGGCTTTTTAAAGTGTGGGATTGAATTAAACAAATGTTTAGTTTTTTCCTTTAAAAATAATCTTTCCAAATTGTAGTTTATTAAAAGCCATAATTTGTAAGCAGTTGGAAAATATGTTTAACTAGCTATTAGTTGTTGTGGTTTGTTTTGTTTTGTTTTTGTGTGTGGTTTTTTTACAATTAGCCATCACATTACTATTAATTACTAATTTAAATTGATTATTAATTTTGCTAAATCCAACATGTTTACGGTCATCGTTAAAATTGTAGTAGGCTGGGCCCATACTTTCGAAGCCATCTTAGCCTATGACATCGTAAAACCATCGTAAGCAGACGACATAGTGACATTACAAGCTATTTCGTAACGCTAAAATGGCTTAAAAAATATGTGCCCTCAGATTATTATTATTTTTAAAAATAATAAACAGTCAAGGCACATACCGCTAACTTAAGACTAGTTTAGGGGTTGTGTGTGTCTGTGTGTGTGTGTGTGTGTGTGTGTGTGTGTGTGTGTGTCTGTGTGTGTGTGTGTGTGTGTGTGTGTGTGTGTGTGTGTGTGTATTTAGCTCAGTCGGTTGAGTGCTCGCTTCAGGTGCTTGCGTTGCAGGATCGAACCACCTCGGTGGATCCATTCAGCTGGTGTCTTCTCGTTCCAACCTTGCAACACAACTGACTAAGGCCGTGGTATGTGTTTTCCTGTCTGTGGGGAAAGTGCATATAAAACATCCCTTGCTGCATTAGAAAAAAATGTAGCGGGTTTCCTCTCTGATGACTATGAGTCAGAATTACCAAATGTTTGACATTCAATAGCTGATGATTAATTAATCGTTGTGCTCCAGTGGTGTCGTTAAACAAAATAAACTTCTTCTTTGTTATTCTTGTTGTCGTCGTCCTTGTTGTTTTTGTTGTTGTTGTTGTTGTTCTTTGTCGTTAACCTAACATATTGTTCCTTTGCAGTTCAAAGCACAGAAACGATAGTGAAGGCTTGTGAAGAGATCAAAATGACGTGGGACAGTCAATGTGGAGACAGTCCTAAAGATGATTGCGTCATTAATGGTCACTGTCCTTCTGTACCGACCATTGTCCTGCAGACCTGTCCTGTCACTGGTAGAACTATGACGTCAGAGGACACGATGGAGACGTCAGAACACACAATGAAGACGTCAGAACACACGATGATGACGTCAGAACACACGATGAAGACTCCATCACGTCACGGTGACGCGAATAAATCCAGTCCCAGAACGAGTACTGAAAATGTCGCCAGTAACGGGATCTGTCCGTCGTACGCGTTTCCCTGCCCCTGCAAGCTTTATATTGGGCGACTCAAGGTCGTGAGCCCAAACTGAGTCCTGACGCAAACCCAGACGTGTACAGCATCTGCGTCTGGTGGGAGCAGTTCTCGGTGTTTTGTCCACCGATGCGTCAAACTAACCAGCCCCGGGACCTAATTCACTAAAGTCTCGCTAAACTTTGCGATCTCGCAGTGCAATTATAAAAGACTTGCTAAGAGGATGCTTTGTTGTCTAACCGAGCCTAAGGGAGCTTTATCAGTTAGATCCCTGGGGCCTATTTCGCAAAACATCGTGCGTTTACATCTGCGACTAGCAGTTATAGGCCTACCGGGCATACATTTACAAATATTTGGCATCCATTTCACGAAGAAATTTACATCATTACAGAAGATAAGAATATTTTAAGGACAAAAGAAAATGAAATACGGGTACTTTTTAACTATATTTGTTGTACTATAATAGGAATAAACATTGTAGTTTAGTCCTAGATTTACTTTTACGTACAAAACTAGGCTTACAATGTTTTGTGAAATTGGGCCCTGGTGCTTATTTAGTCTGGACTCAAGACTCTTAATAAAGTCTGAGACTTTAATGCCATGACAACGCCATACAAACTGTGTGCGTGTGACGTCATTAAAGATTGAGCCTTTGTGAGAGTATCGTCTAACACCACGTGACCAAGACCAACTATACTGACGTCCAAAGGAAACTTTACATACATAAAATCTGAATAATTTGATAAATACTGTTACTAATCGAAAAGAACCAATTTATAAAACCACCATACAAATACTTTGCACATATTACTAAGTGCATTGTGACGTTTAGATGTTAAACTACATATTATTCCGCCATACCGTTTGTTGCTTTCCTCCAATACAATTTCAAAGCTTGTAAAGTTGTTTTGCACATTAGTATACATTACATTAATGCCCCCCCCCCCCCCCCAATTAAAAATCCTAGATCAGACTTCTTTGTGTAAATTTTGTTTCTAATATATTTTTTGAGGGAGCAGGACTCTGACACTTCTCTCTCCCTAGGTGTGTGTGCGTAGGTGTGTGGGGGGGGGGGGGGGGAGAGAGGTCAAGCAACTTATTATTGTTTTTAATATATTGTTCGGGGGAGCAGTACTTGATCCCCCCCCCCCCCCCTCCCCAATTATAAACTTGGCCTTACTCATGGCCTTTTATCTTGAGGTTCCTGTTAGGTCTTTTATTTTAAGGGGTTTGTTTTTTGTTGTTGTTGGTAAAGGAATCACCGATTATTTACATTCCTGTGTACTGCACCTAGCGATCATGGCAACTCTTTGAAGTGAAAATAACTACTAAATGGGTCTGTACTTTCTTTCCTTACCATAGGCATATTTATTTCTTCTTTACTTTACTATTATCTTTAATAAAAAAAAAGATTGTTTTTGTTTTGCGTTTGTTCATTCTCTATTTGGGGAGGAACCGGGTTTTGACATGTTTTGGTATTTTTGTTGTTTTACATTTGCTATTTAGAGCTGAGCGGTATACCGTAAATACCGTTCGGTATCGGTATCATGTTGACACCGATTTACCATACAGAGCATATTTCAAAATACTGTAATTTCGGTATTAATTTTTTATTTTTATTTTTTATTTTTTTTAAATATTATTATTATTAATGAGTTTATTGCCCCCAGATCAGTTGACAGTGTCAAGGTTTGGGAGCCTTGAATCATTGCCTTACAAAAATACATGTTATATTCATACCTTCTAGTTACATACATTTGAATTTGTTAAAAACAATACATAAATATGAATACAATAATGATTTTGATCTGAGGGGGACAGGGGATAGAGAATGGACAGATGAAATGAATGGTGAAAAAAGAGGAAAGATAAACAGAAACTAAAAAAGAGAGAAAGAAGCATGTATTATTTACTGGTATTGTAGATTAAGATTGGTTTTCTGGTTCTACTGAATTTTATTTATATCCAAGCAAGCCCAGATTTTCCTTTAGGTTAACAAAATGTGCAGTTATGAGATTGAAGAAAGTGATATCAATTAATTCTTCGATTTTCAAGCAAAACGATTCAACCATTTCTCCCAATGTTCATTAAATTTGTCATACTGGCAATTTTTAAAATAAATACATCTTTCTATTTGGAATTTAGTTTTCAGGATATTTTCAATGGCCTTTTTGTGCAAACTTTGTTTAATTATTTTCATGTTGTAAATGTAATATTTTATATTGACAGTTATCCAGTTTACTACGTATCTTAGATCACCATCTGTCATTCCAAACATAACTACATTTTTTCTTAGTGGGATGCAAAGACCAGTTTTTTCAAAAATCAATTTTTTAACTGCTTCCCAAAGGTTTCTTACTTCAGTGCAGTCGTAAAAAAGATGTTGCAATGTCTCCGGTTCATTATTACAAAAAGAGCATTTGTCTGAATCAACATAATGTATCATATGAAGAAAAGTATTAGTAGCCAGAATTCTATGTAACAGTCTGTATTGAAACCACCTTAAAGTTGTATCTTTTAAACAATAGAAAGGTAGAGCATAGTATTTTTCCCACGTACAACAGTCGTATGTCAATCCTTTGTTTGAATATTTTATCTGTGACTTTGGAGTTATGTTTTTTTTATTCAACATATTGTACAATATCTTTACATCCTGCATTTGAGTTCAGTAGAATTTTCATTTTGAAAGGTAAAATTGGAATTTTAACAGATGTGAATGGTTTGTCATTAATATTGTTTAATGAACGTAGGAAAGATTTTACAGCATTTACTAATGATGCATAATTTAAAAAATTAGTTTTTATGTCATATTTTCTTCTAAACGTTTCAAATACCAAAATATTCCCTTCATTGTCGAGTATGTCGTTTATGAAAATTATTCCTTTTTTTATATATTCATTATATAGAAACGGTTTGTAACTTTTTAAGATGTTGGTATTATACCAAATATTCAGTCCTTGTATATCTTCTGTTGTTTTTAGACTTTGTTTTTCTTCTAATAATACCCAACTGAATAATACATCTTTCCAGAAACTGTTTTTGAGCTTTTCTTTTTTTAAATATAATGAAATAGTCCCCATATATAATTAGGTCCCTTGTACTTAAACCAGTAGTAGATTGAAATAGGTTGACCCATTTATTATTATTTAGAAAAAGTCTCTTATCCATGATATTTTTAAGGATGTCATTACATGTTGTATATCTGGCATTTTTATACCCCCATATTTGTAATCTTGAGTTAATAATTCTCGTTTTATTTTTTTGGGGGGTTTATTTTGCCAAATAAATTGGAAAAATATTTTATTTAAATTATTTATAATTGTTTTTGGTGGATTTGGTAATGACATTAGTAGATACGTAATTTTTGGTATTAATAAAGTTTTAACAATTGTAACTCTTCCTAGGACAGTCAGTTTTCTAAATGACCACAGTTTTATCAAGTTCAGAATATGTTTGATCTTAGAGCCGAAATTACATGCTATAATATCTTTTTAATTTATGGGAAAGTTAATACAGAGCAAAGTAAACTGGTTTTCACTCCATTCCAATGTCCAACGTGTATGGTGATAGACATCTTTACAATATTTTTTGCTACCTATCCAGATTGCTTTTGACTTAGAGTAATTTATTTTTAAACCGGAGATCTCAGAATAGTAATCAAGTAATGTCATTGTATTGTACAGACTCAGGAGATCCATCAAGAGTGAAAGTAGTATCATCGGCATATTGAGAAATTAGATATTCTTCACCATTTATAGTAATGCCTTTGATATTTGTTTTATTCCTAACCAGAATTCCGAGAATTTCAGCACAAATTAGAAAAATATATGGCGACAGGGGGTCACCTTGTCTGCAACCTCTTTCTAATTTGAAAGTTTCTGATAAATAACCATTTTGTAATACACTGGGCAGTGATTATACCTAGTTTTTGTACTTGGGACATTTCCTCAATAGTATAACTATAATTTATTGACCGAACTATAAAATGTCCTAAGTCTGTCCAAAAAATTTGAAAAAACTCTGCTGTAAATCCGTCCGAGCCGGGACTTTTTTCGTTCTTCATATTTTTAAGAACATTTAAAACTTCAGAGTATGTTATTTTTCCTTCTAGAGCTTGTGCTTCTTCATTTGTTAACCTGTAAAAATTATAAACTGATAGCTCTTCCACTATATTAGTGTGTAGTTGTTCCGATGACGCAGAATATAGTTTTTGATAAAAACACTTAGTTTCGGTAAGAATATCTTTTTGGTCTGTTATTACTGTTCCATTACTTAATTCTAATCTTGATATTAGCTTGCTATGGCAATTTCTAGACTCCATGTTACAAAAATATTTAGTTGTTTTTTCCCCCGTCTTCGATCCATTTTGTCCGTGCTCGGATATAATGTCCTTTGAGTTTTTCTTTTCTTAGCTCTGTTAATTCATGTTTTCTTTCTTCTAATACTTTAAAGTTAGTGTTATCGTTGTCTTCTAATTCTTTTATATCTTCACAAAGTTTAGTTTCTAACTCATTATTTTTCTTCTTTTTAAACGCCGAAAAGGATATTGTTTCCCCTCTTATTTCCATCAGCAGTGTTTCAAGAAAAAGTTGCTCATTTATTACAAACTTTATTTCCTCTTTTGGAATAGAGTTTAAGTTATCTGCATTATAAATTAAAACAGATGAAATTAGCGGGTGAGCCTTAACTCAGGCATGCATTCAATGCGTATTATACCAAAAATACCACTCAGTATTGTATCAATACCGAATACCGTACAGATACCGAGGTAAATCGCCCCCAAAATACCAATACTGAACCTCAAATTTCAATAACGCCCAGCTCTATTGCTATTGTACATTTGCTAGAGTATTCACTACATAGAGCATATGCTGCAAATGTAGGGAAACAAAAAGGAAACTTGAGTTAGACTAAATTTCCAAGGTCCTTTCAGGGTATTGAAAAAAACTTAAGACCTTTTCGAAAGACCCTTTCAAAACCCTTCTCAAGAAACACTTTAAAAATTCAGAACTTCCCAAGAAACACTTTCAAAATTCAGGACTTTTCAAGGGACACTTTCACAATTCAGGACTTTTCAAGATTGTATGAACCCTGTTTATCTTCTGTTTTTCAAAAATGACAACCCAGAAAAATCCACGTTGTGTCAAAAAATGAATTCTTTGTACAATTAAAGCATTTAAGCAACAAATTAAGTGTCTCCATTTTGAATGTCACCTGTGAAAAACGAGCTATCTTTGTTGAGTAAGAATGTCACTTTTCGGTGAAGTTTTTCTCAAGGTCGGTTTTCCTTCGTTGTATGTTGTACTTGTTTCTCTTCAGTCGGTCTTCAACTGTGCTCTCAGCGGCATGCTTTGACAACATCGGACTGAAATTTAAAAGAAACATTCTTGAATATAAACGTTTCTTACACACCCGTTGGTGAGAACACCATGCATTATTTTCGGTTACACATGATTGTTATCACATGTACGTATGTTAACAATTTCAAGACATACGACTGGCTGCTCCTAAGTTATAACCAGGTCACCAGTGCCATACATCCTATGACAAACATCACAGTGGAAATAGATCAGACTGTCACGTATAGTTAACCTGACAATCATGTGTCTGTGACGCGTAAATCAGCTACAAGTCCAACAGCTGTACATAACTTTCAGTGGAAAAAGATGTTCAAATTTGCTTAAAACCTGGTTTTTGAGGATATGTAAGAAATAGAATATTACATTCGTGTCCGTTAGATACCATTTATCTCACAGCTCGTTTAAAAACATATCAAACTCGCTTTCGCTCGTTAAATACATTTTAAAACAACTCGTTATAAATGGTATCTTATGACCACTCGTGTATTATTCTCTATTTATATCAAAATCAGATTTTCTAATGCAAATATTCAGGGCTATAACAAGTGGGTTGGGAGTAAAAAACGAAACTGCAACCCCAGAATAAAATATACATGTACAGTCAAACCTGTCCTAGCAGCCACCTGTAATCTATGGTCACCTGCCTTAAGCGGCCACTTACACTTTTTCCCTCCATAAACTTTGAAGTTCTGCCCAGATATATATTATTACGTATATTAAACATACTTCACACTCCATGTATCGTCTAGCGTTTCTTTTGGATAACTAATCGAATTAAGTTCAATAGGCCCTGTTCACAATTATTTTACTGTTGTACTAAAGTGTATAATGGAGAGAAGGGGGTAGGGGCTGTGTTATTCTGGCCACCCCATTCCAGCCTTCGACGGTTATAATAGACTAGTCAGGATTTATAGGATTTCTTCTTCTTTTTTCTCTTTTTTTTGACACTTTATCTTTTGTTTGACTGACTGATTGACTTTGTGTGTGTGAAATTAAATCTGAATTGTAATTGATTTGTTTTCATCCTAAATAGTAGGCTACATCAAAATAGGCCTATAGGCCTAATCATATTTTATTTTAAGAGTATTTTATCTAAATCCCCGCTTTTTTTATTCTTCTTTTGTTTCTCTCTCTCTCTCTCTCTCTCTCTCTCTCTCTCTCTCTCTCTCTCTCTCTCTCTCTCTCTCTCTCTCTCTCTCTCTCTCTCAATATGAATCTGCGTATTTATTTTTATTTTTAAAAAGAAGCAACCTACCTTATTGATCAAACAAAAAGTAAGCTAAAACCAATATATGCTAGTCCATGTCGTGGACCCCTATATATAATTAATTATTTGTTTACTGTTGATTGTTGTTTCGTTGTTGTTGTTGTTGAAATAACCTTGAAATAATAATTAAAATAATAATTATTATTAAGGTCAGTGGCGGAACTAAGACAGTAATCACACACACACACACACACACACACACACACACACATGTATGCTATTTCATGGGTTTATTTCGGATACGATTTTTTTTATGTCAACGAGTGATGTGTGTAAACCATATTTTCACGAATTGCGAAGTAAAGCACATCACGAGTTAACATGTATATATATTTCATTTTTAACGTTGGAGAATCTGAGGAATCCCTTCGGGGACGTTTTGGCGTTCGGCTATACGTCATTGCCCACCCCCCGCCCCCCAAATAAATTTTCTGAATCCGCTACTGAAGGTTATTAACATTTCGTTAATTTATATCAAAATAGTAATCAAATGACAATATTAAATTAATAATAATAATTAGTATTATTAACGTAATAATAACGAAAATCGTACAACGAAACATAAAAGCAATATACAAGTCTATTCAAAACAAGAACAAACCTAACCCACCCACCATGCCCCACTCCCCCCCACCAAAAAAAAATATTAATAATAATAATAATAATTAAAAAATAATAATAATAAAATTTAAAAAAGAAAACAAAAGTAAGCACAAAAAACAAATAAATAAATAAAACTAAAATAGGCCTAAACATATTTTAAAGTGCCATTCGTCTAAATATATTTCAAACAATACATTTATTATTCGAAACAAAGTAGGCCTACACGATTCAATTCCATAGTTTCTGTCCAGAATAATCTTCATCATTAAAAAACACAACACGCACGTACACACACACACACACACACACACACACACACACACACACACACTTCAAACACGTAGTTCTAGCAGAACTTTATTTTTAAAAAGTAAATCTTATCATCCTAATGTGAGAGTTCCCTTCATTATTACCCCCCCCCCCCATCCCCCACCCCCTAGTTTAAAACGCCGTCAGTGACTAGTTAGTAGGTACAGGGTTCGCATCCCGGTACCTGTTCCCACCTAAATAGTTTTAACAACTCAATGGGTAGGGGTAAGACCACCACACCTCTTCCCTCTCACTAACCACTAACGGCTAATGAATATTAAATGTCCAGTGGTAAAGCGCTCGTTTTATGCGCGGTCGGTCTGGGATCGATCCCCGTCGATGGGCCCATTGGGTTATTTCCCGTTCCAGCCAGTGTACCACGACTGACATATCACAGACATTTCAAATAGTTAAGCGACATCGAGATTTTACGACATCAAGTAATGTCCTGGTGTATATATAAAAATTATTCCAAATGTAGATGCTAATGTAACAAGTATTTAATAATATACTGAGTGATTACTAAATTGTGTAATTAAATGTTACGTAGCATATATCAATGTCATTGTTTGTTGTTTTTGTACTCTCTTCTTCTATGGGATAATCCCGCCGATATTGTTATGCATCCTACAACAGTGGTTACGGTTATCTAAACGTGACACAATTGTTAATGCACGTCTGTACAACTTAATTTCAGAAACAAATGAACAAACAAATAACAACTACTACTACAGAATAGATAATTTAAAATAACTACTGTATAAAAGTCAAACCGATCAGAAAAATTATATCCACTACTTTTAATTATAATCATTTATAATAACAATTGTCCTTAATAAAAATAATAACAACAACAACAACACAACAGTAGTTACGGTAGTTTTTGGAAACTTATAAATTTAAGATTTCAATAGGTTGGATTATAAATACATTATCTCACTACCAGGTGCACATGAAGTCATCCACTGATGTAGTTGTTAACAAATAACACACTTCTTGACTAATGTCTATTTCCTCGAAGTAAAAACCTACTTTTGTAGACACACAAAATTAATCAGTTATCTAAGTGATCAGAGTAGATTTCTATTTCTATTACCATATGATTTTTATTAAATAGATTTGAATAAAGTACAACTGAGGGTTCATTTACCTTTAATATGCATAAATACATACATACATACATACATACATACATACATGTAACTGAAGTTAAATACCTTGGGCTTGTGTTGAGTAAATCTGGGTCATTCACAAATGCTCAGAAAGATCTAATCAATCTAGCCTCAAAGTCTATGTTTGCCGTATTACAAAACTTCAGACAGTTCAATTTATCAATCGATTGTCAATTAGACCTGTTCGACAGGATTGTAAAACCTATATTATTATATGGATGTGAAATATGGGGCTTCAGTAATTTGGATATCATTGAACAATTGCACCTCAAGTTCTGCAAATATATATTATGTGTTAATAAGTCGACACCAAGCTTTATGATTTATGGTGAATTAGATAAGATACCCACTGTCTATTAGTGTTCAAGTTAAAATGATTATATACTGGGCAAATGTTAATAGTAAAAAAAATCTAAATTATCTGGTATATTATACATGTTAGCATCATATAACCATAACGTTAATGCTATAC
Source organism: Gigantopelta aegis (assembly GCF_016097555.1). Lineage (NCBI taxonomy): Eukaryota > Metazoa > Mollusca > Gastropoda > Neomphalida > Peltospiridae > Gigantopelta > Gigantopelta aegis. The sequence goes on from NC_054711.1 coordinate 19,618,665, forward strand.
CATGTACTTGGTTATCCTTTATAAAACGTATACTATATGAATGTGGTTTATGTGACATATATTCACGTACACAGGTGGATGTTTTGTGGTTAAAACATGCAGTTAAGGGGCCACTGACAGATCGGGTACAAACTCTGTATCAGATTTTGGTTACAATGGCAAACATTAATGTGATAAAAGAAAAGAAAAAAAAGGCTCATAAGTGGAAGGGCACGTGCCCCTCTCCCCACCCCCCGGTTCCTACAGGCTTGAAGTACAGTATTTGTGATGTGAGTTGTCATTTTAAAACACAATTGTACGTTTAAAACAGCTGAAAACAGAAAGTGTTGCATTTATCTTTGCATTAAAATGTTTTTACCATTAATATGAAAGAAACAAGATTATACTGAATGCAGTACTTTGCAAGTGGTGGACACATAACATAGCTCAGCAACATGCAGCAAAATATCAAAATAAATTTAAGAAACTGCAAAAATGTACTAAGAGTGTCAACAATTTACATTACACATGATTTGGAATTCCTACCAGTAATAATCCATGTTCTTACGGACCAATATGAACAGTCCCATAAGAAGTGCTTTCTTTTTGTTAAAGAGACATTCCTGAGTTTGCTGCATTGTAAGATGTTTCCGACTATTAAAATATTTCTACGATTAAACTTACATATTACATATATTTTCTTGTTTAGAATATCTGTGTTTGTATATTCAATGTGTTTCTGGTCGTCTTAACATTTGTAAGACGCCCAAACTGGATTTTGTCTTCAAATAATTTCGTACGTACGAAAAACAAATTTAGGAAATAAAATGAAATTTAACCTAGTACAAATAGCAAAAGGATCAGAAACACGTTTAATATACAGCCACTAATATTTTATGCAGAAAAATTATTTGTTATGTAATTACAATCGTTAAAAAGTCTCTGTTAGTCGATAACATCTTAAAAACTGCAGCAAACTCATGAATGTCCCTTTAACTAAAGTTAAAGTTTGGTTTGCTAAACGACGCCACTAGAGCACATTGATGTATTAATCATCGGCTATTGGACGTCAAACATTTGGTCATTTTGACATATACAGTAGTCTTAGAGAGGAAACCTGCTACCTGTATCCATTTATAGCAGCAAGGGATCTCTTATATGCAACACCCCACAGACAGGATCGCACATACCACGGCCTTTGATATGGCAGTCGTGGTAAACTGGCTGGAACGAGAAATAACCCAATGCGCCCTCTTTTTTATTTAACTAAATGCAGTAGCGAATCCAGGGGGAATCCGGACCCCCCCCCCCCTCCCCCTTTTGAAAACCGGCCATAACCTTTAAGAGGAAACGTGATTATATTAATTGTTCTGTGTAAAAGGAGAGATCAGTCATCACATTTGGACCCCCCCCCCCCCCCCCCCCCCATTTCAGAAATCCTGCATCCGCGCCTGAAATGTCCAGCTATCAATGATTGTCTTTGGAGAAAATTTAACACAGAATAACTGACATAAATTGACAAAGTTTGACAAAGAGTTGCAGGAATTTGTATATATTTGGTCTCTTCGGGTAGTATTTATTAACATATATGCGTCTTTCGTAGATGTAAATTTTGTACCTATAAATAATTAAATAACGAAATTCATTTCCAACAACATTACTATTACCGTATGTGCAATTTCTAATTTCATATAAAACATTTGTCTCTCTTCCCATTTCAAATGGTAAAAATCTAAAAACTCTGGTATACATCGTTTTATCCAGGAGATTAAAGTGTGATTCAAATTCCAACATTTCCTTAAAGGGACATCCTCTAGTTTTTAAACACTAAGGCATATTTGTTACTATTAGAAATATTTTATTGTTTAGATTATCCATTTCCGTACATTCGAAGTGTTTTTGGTCATCCTGGTGGTTTTAATATCACAAAATGCATTTCTCATATTTTAAAAAACGCACGTGCGTCTGAGAAGTAACAGTTATGGAGTTGAGTTTTAGTCTATTTTTAGACGGTATTTCACCATTTCAAAGTCACAGACTAATGTTTCTCTCAATTGTAACTTTATCCAAATGTGTTACAGGTTTGTAGATTAACTAAACGTATTGTGCATTTTCATGGGCTGAAACTAGGGTCTGCTCCTTTAAATAGTATATAAGTTCTTCCTTTGCTACATGTAAAAAGGCCACTTTTCTAGATTTGAAGGAAATGATTTAATAATGTTCTTTTAACTATTTCGTTTAACCAATTCATTTATTTAAATGTCTGCTGATCCCAAATATTATCCAAACTGACCTCCCCTGCGCGTGCTGTAACCTCACCGTGGTGCAGGGGTGTAACATTCTCTTTGAGAACCCCTGCGAGTGCTGTAACCTCACCGTGGTGCAGGGGTGTAACATTCTCTTTGAGAACCCCTGCGCGTGCTGTAACCTAACCGTGGTGCACGGTTGTAACATTCTCTTTGAGAATGGCCAATACAGCACAAGATTGATTTTTTTTGTAAAAGTCCGTATCTATCTGTGATATTTGTATTTTTGCACAGTTCTTTACACTGTGTTTTTGTTTAAATCTTGAATTCTTATATTGATGTTGATCATCACTTTATTTGTTTGCATTACCATAGTTCGACACCCAATAGCCAATGCATTTTTCGTGCTGGAGTGTCGTTAAACATTTATTCATTCATTCCAAACCGACCTGATAAAATATATCTCTGATATTTGTGTAATTCATTTATAGTTTCTGCCAGATTGAAAAAAAAAATCATAATATAATAGCTGGTAATAGTTTTATCCCTTAAAGGAACATATCCTAGTTTTTAAACACTACAGTATATTGTTCACTATTCAAACATTACTTATATTTTATTGTTACTTATTCATTTCCGTACAACTGAAGTTTATTTGGTTATCCTGGTGTTTCTAATACCACAAAATGCATTTCTCATATTTTTTAAAAATGCACGTGCGTCTGAGAAGTAACTGTTATGGAGTCGCGTTTTAGTCTATTTTTAAGGGTATTTCAACGTCACAGACTCTTGTTTCACTTTGATGTGTTAAAGGTTTGTAAATTAACCAAGCTTAGTCTTCGTTTTACGGGTTGAAACTAGGGTTAAGGTGAAAAGTATGCCTTAATGTTTAAAAACTAGGGCCTCTCCCTTTAACAGTCGAACCCCAAAACACACATATTCGCAGAGCTATGATCAAAGATAATGGTGTCAGTTATCTGTTAATAAGTGTTAAGTGGCAATTGGAAGCTTTCTCAAATACCTTCACTCTATTTTGCTCTTTGGCGGGCTACTAAAAATATGAATCAGTAAACGTTCATTATGTATAAAATATTTAGATTTTTTATTAAAAGAAAACAAAGTATGTCAACACCGTAACATGGCAGCCATTGCTATCAGACCCGCCCCAGTGACCGAGGTCGTCTTATCGACTTTACAGTTGTATAAGCTTTGCAACCTTTGGGGAGTTGCCATGCCACTAAATGTCTGTAAAACCATTCCTGTAAACACATTGGAAACATCCTTGTTAGCACTGGAATGTTGTGCATACTTGCCTTTCATACTCTGAGATGCAGTGATACTATTTCAAATGTTGTGGGGTTTTTGTATATTTTCCCCAAAACAAAATTGAAGGACTCTACGAATTGTTTTTACTGTGAATAGACAGGAATGCTTTGAACTATTAATTTGTAAAGTGTATGTTCTGACAGTAGACAGTGTAGACGAAATGTTCTATCTCGGTAACTAAAAGGTCCAAAATATCGGTAACTGGTCCAAAATGTAATGTTCGCAGATGACACATTTGGTGACACATATTGAGCTCATGGGCGTCGATCGGTGTGGGACAGGGGGGACGCGTCCCCCCCCCCCCACACACACACACTTTTCAACGCTGGGGGACAATCTATATAGGTGTCCCCCCACTTTTTCGTTTAGCAAAAGCAACACCACCACCACCAACAAAAACAACAACAGCAACAACAAAAAAACAAACAAATAAAAACAAACAAAAATTTAAAATGTAACCACTAATGTGTAGCTTTATGATTTTCATTGACATTCCTTTATCACACACACACACACACATGCACGCACGCACGCACATGCACGCACACGCACGCACACGCACAAACAGTAAGACGTGCCCCCCCCCCCCCCCCCCACACACACACACTTTTAAAGCCGGATTGACGCCCATGATTGGGCTATTTCTCGTTCCAGCCAGTGCACCACGACTGGTAGGCTATATCAAAGGACGAGGTATGTGATATCTACTGATTGGGCTATTTCTCGTTCCAGCCAGTGCACCACGACTGGTAGGCTATATCAAAGGACGAGGTATGTGATATCTACTGATTGGGCTATTTCTCGTTCCAGCCAGTGCACCAAGACTGGTAGGCTATATCAAAGGACGAGGTATGTGATATCTACTGATTGGGCTATTTCTCGTTCCAACCAGTGCACCACGACTGGTAGGCTATATCAAAGGACGAGGTATTTGATATCTACTGACCACTCTGTGGGATGGTGCTTATAAAGGGGCGGGACGTAGCCCAGTGGTAAAGCGCTCGCCTGATGCGCGCTTGGTCTAGGATCGATCCCCGTTGGTGGTCCCATTGAGCTATTTCTCGTTCCAGCCAGTGGGTGTACTGGTTAAACAAAGGCCGTGGTATGTGCTATCCTGTATGTGGGATGGTGCAAGTAAAAGATCCCCTGCTGCTAATCGAAAAGATTAGTCCATGAAGTCGTAACAGCGGGTTTCCTCTCTCAGTATTTGTGTGGTCCTTAACCATATGCCTGACGTCAAATAACCGTAAATAAAATGTGTTGAGTGCTTCGTTAAATAAAATATTTCCTTCCTTCCTTGGTGCTTCCTTGCTACTAATGAAAAATGTAGCGGGTTTCCTCTCTAAGACTATACGTCAAAATTATTAAATATTCGACACCCAATAGCCGATGATTAATAAATTAATATGTTCTAGTAGTGTCGTTCATCAAAGCAACCTTTTTATAATTGTCTATAATGACTGAGCCTTCAGAACCTTTGCAGCTGTGACCCTTTGTTAGTGAGAGATCTCACCCTTGTTAAAAATAGTCCATACTGACTGAGCCTTCAGTAACGTCGTAGACAAATTAAAGAATTACTTGTATGATCCAATAAAACAAAACAACACATTTGAAATTAATAACAATAAAAATAACAACACACACACACACACACGCACACACACACACACGATATATTTCACTCCATCTATCGCTCTCTGTATCTCTCTCTCTCTCTCTCTCTCTCTCTCTCTCTCTCTCTCTCTCTCTCTCTCTCTCTCTCTCTCTCTCTCTCTCTCTCTCTCTCTCTCTCTCTCTCTCTCTGTCACAAGTCAAGGGTACTAATATAAGAACCATATTATATTTTAGAACATTTATTGTAAATACTTGGGTAATTGAGAATATATTGTTGAACTGTGTGTCATAGCTTGCTAAGGCAAACTATATTTTTATACTGTAATCACTAGCAGAGGTGTTTGTAAAGAACTTGGGCTTGGGCTTACATTGGTGAACACTTTTGTTTGTGAGTGAAGGCATGCATAGTGGGGATATAGTTGGGAGATGTAATGAGTTGTGGGCAGTCACATAACGTTCTTGAGAGAGAAACTGTGTGTTAAGATATTAAGAGAAAGAATTGTTGTCGTTCCGACAATTTAAAAATAATATAAAAAACTATTTTAATGTATGAAATTGCACTGAGGAAACTACGGTACTCTTTCCAGAGAAAGAATTGTTGTCGTTCCGACAATTTAAAAATAATATAAAAAACTATTTTAATGTATGAAATTGCACTGAGGAAACTACGGTACTCTTGCCTTGATATGGTAATATAAATATTACATGATGTTGATTAGGGTATATTGTATTTCAGTGTATTTGTGTATGGGGTCCTGGTGATGACGAACGTAGATGATGTATTCTGGGAGTTGGCGAAGAGTGAGTCTGGTGAATGGCGGTGGTGATAATGGTGAACAGAGAAGATGATCAGTGAATGATCGTGACGACGGTGTCAATTATTTTGACGAACGGCGAAGGTGATCTGTGAATGATCCTGACAAAGAGTGTTGATGATTCGGGTGAATGATGGTGGTAATAATGGTGAATGGAGGAGATGATCAGTGAAGGATCGTGATGAGGGTACCAATGATTCTGATGAATGGAGATGATCAGTGAATGACCGTGACGAGGGGGTTAGTGATTCTGGTGAACGACAGGGGTATTAATGGTAAACGACAACGGTGATCAGTGAATGATCATTATGAGGTGTGATGATTCTAGTGAATGATAATAATGATAATGGGGAATGGTGAAGATGATCAGTGAATGATCCTGACAAGGGTGATGATGAGGGTGACTTTGTGAAATGTGATGAATAGTGGAAGACAGACATTTTAGTATTATTTTGTGGTTAAACGATTTTTACTCTATATAATATTGATTCATAGTTTAATTTACATGTGATATGTGTTACATGCGTGAAAGTGCAATATGTATTGGTTGGGAGGGAAGGGTTATGTAAATAAATGTGTATGAATGATTCCTGAGTTGTCGTCTTGTTTCTTTTTGGGATACCGACCCGTGACACACTCTCTCTCTCTCTCTCTCTCTCTCTCTCTCTCTCTCTCTCTCTCTCTCTCTGTCTCACTGTCTGCCTCTCTCCGTATCTCTCTCGTTCTGTTTCTCTGTCCCTACTATCTATCCCAGTGTTTACTTCCCTCTCTACTGCTCTCTGTCCCGTATCTCCATCCCTCTGTCTATATATGTCTGTTTCTCTGCCTCTGCCTGTCTCTATCTCTTTTTCCATCTGTCTCATTGTCTGTCTCTCTCTGCATCACTGTCTGTCTCTATCTGTCTCTCTCACCCTCTGTCTCTCTCTGTGTGTCTCTCTCTGGCTCACTATCTCGGTCTGTCTGTCTCTGTTTCCTTTCCTCTCTACCGCTGTCTGTCCCCTATCTCCTTCCCTCTGTCTATGTATGTTTGTCTCTCAGTCTGTCTCTTTCTGTGTCTCTCTTTCTCTCTCTGTGTCTCACTATGTGTCTTCTGTGTGTATATCTGTTTCTATCTACCACCCTGCCTCGTATCTCTCTCTCTCTCTCTCTCTCTCTCTCTCTCTCTCTCTCTCTCTCTCTCTCTCTCTCTCTCTCTCTCTCTCTCTCTCTCTCTCTCTCTCTCTCTCTCCTTCCTTTTCCCCTATGGATAAAGTGTCGCAGTTAGCTAAATTTGACACCAAATAGTGGTGACTTAAAATCGTTAACCAGCTACTCTCTTTATATCCTTTCAAATACAACACTTAAACCAGGCACTTGTGCAGGACTTTTATCAGGGAGGTTCTAGACTATGGCGAGGGAAGTGTATGGGGGTTCGCGTCAAGCGTCAATTCAGAGGAAAAATTTCATTGTCATCCAAATATGAACCAATTTCTTCAGCATCCATTTGGAGCATTTCTTGTATGTAGGATACTTTATTGCTAATATTTCCTTTATTTCTTTTCTTTTTAAGATCGCATTGATCTTATTTATCTTTCAAGACTTTTTTTTTTTTCCTTATCTCACTCTTTGTTTCTATTTAATACTTCCCCTCGCGCCGTTTGTGTTCCCTTTCGTCTATCTTCGGCTTCATCCCTGTTACTCCACACGTCCGTGTCTGTCTGTCTGTCCCCCCCCCCCCCCCCTCTGTCTCTCTCTCTGTCTCTCTGTCTCTGTCTCTGTCTCTGTCTCTCTCTCTCTCTCTCTCTCTCTCTCTCTCTCTCTCTCTCTCTCTCTCTCTCTCTCTCTCTCAAAAATGTTTTCTCTATTTCTGGCAAGTTATCTATAAAAAAAACAACCCAGCTCCTTTGCTTTTCACTCCCAGGGACAAGTGATTCTGAATACATCAAGATGTCTTGAAGTGGTTGTCTCCAATTTGTTACGCATCCCGTATCTTACACACCTGCATAGTCCCAGTTCTTACACTGTCAGCTTAGGGACTAATTAAGCAAACCCCTATAACCTCAGTGGAACAGTCTAGTCCAATTCAACTGTTCAATTCAATTAAACTTTATTCAGTCAAACCTATCACATTGGTACATAATGCATGTATGTATTTGTACATTGATATGCATACTATAGATTGGGAAAATAATGCGCGTTTAAACTAAAAAAATCCAAGTGCATGTGATAAATGTTTACATTGTGAATATCGCATATATGATGGTAATATGCCGTAATAAGCCAGTACGAATCGGAAACGAAAGAAATGTTTTATTTAACGACGCACTCAACATATTTTATTTACGGTCAAATGGCGTCAGACATATGGTTAAGGACCACACAGATATATTGAGAGAGGAAACCCGCTGTCGCCACTTCATGGGCTACACTTTTCGATTAGCAGCAAGGGATATTTTATATGCACCATCCCACAGACAGGGTAATACATACCACGGCCTTTGATATACCAGTGGTGGTGCACTAGCGGAAACGAGAAATAGCCTGCAGATAAAATACAGTCTCCGAGGTCCCATTTCCTGCTACTCCTCCTTCCCCCAACTCCTCCCACCACCACACTCACAGTAAATTCACATAAGGAATTACGTAGTTACATGTACAATCTAATTAAAATTAGCTCCACTATTACATGTGGATCTAACAGCAGCCAGTTGGAGCTCATGTCCACCAATCAAAGGTTTTGCAGAATCATGCCAGTGATTTAAAAATCATTTAAAAACATTCCGAATTATCCTGAGGGTATACGACATGTTTCGTGTGAATTACGAATGCCTTAAAACATGTTTTATTTTATAAAATAAATAATTTGTAATGTAAAACTGAAGACTGATTCAGTAGGGGTTTTTTATAAATAAATAAATAATTTTTAATGTAAAATTGAAGATTGATAACCCATCAATTACGTATTGGTGTGGTTCGCTGTACTGCGGCCATTAAAATAGACTCGCCCGATATTTTTAGAATTTGTATGCTCCCAAATAACGTTATAAAAGGCGAAGTGTGATTGGTCAATATTTAAATTATTATTTACAGACGAAATGTTACTTGGACATTGGAGACTACGCAGTGTTGTTAGCAATCTGATTAAAATTAGTTCTACTGGTCTAAATAAGGCATTCGTAATTCACATGAAACATGTCGTATACCATCAGGATAATTCGGAATGTTTTCAAATTATTTTCAAATCACTGGCATGATTCTGCAAGTAAAGTTTTGATTGGTGGACATGAGCTCCAACTGGCTGCTGTTAGATCTACATGTAATAGTGGAGCTAATTTTAATTAGATTGTCATTCAACCAATCAAAACCTTACTTGCAAAATCATGCCAGTGATTTGAAAAGAATTTGAAAACATTCGGTATTATGCCGAAGGTATACGAAATGATTCGGGTGAATTACGAAGTATGCCGGAAACTAATTTCAATATAAAAATGTATATAAAATTCGTTTTAAAAGACGAAAAAAAGAACAACAACGTGATGGTATAGCCATAAAATCTGTTTATACCTGTATACAATCCAGAGTTTATTACTGCACTCCCCCACCCCTGTTTGTTTTCAATGTTGAAATAGACCAACAAGTTCGCCTATTGCATAAATAGTCTCGCCCGATATTTTTAGAATTTGTATGCTCTCGAATAACGCTATAAAAGGAGAAGTGTAATTGGTCGATATTTAAATTGTTATTTATGGATAAAATGTCACCTGGACATGGGAGTCCACGCAATGCTGTTAGATCTACAGGTATATACCAGTAGAGCTAATTTTAATCAGATTGCTTTGCGGCCATCGCACCCATGTTCAAAAAGTCTATACTGACTGAGTCTTCAGTATCGTCGCACACTCGCAATGGCAGGATTTTCTAAGCAGGGGTAGCAACATTGTACATGTATATCAAAGGCCGTGGTATAGTGCATATAAAAGATTGCCTGCTACTAATGAAAAAATGTAGCGGGTTTCCTCTCTAAGACTATATGTCAGATTTACCAAATGTTTGACATCCAATAAATCAATGTGCTCTAGTGGTGCTGTTAAACAAAAAACGATACGGTGTTTACTTATACATATGTATGTATATATATATATATATATATATAATATATATATATATATATATATATATATATATATATATACACACACACACACACATACACAACACACACACACACGCACACATGGATGCATGCATGCATATATGTATGTATGTATGTATGTATGCATATTAAAGGTAAATGAACCCTCAGTTGTACTTTATTCAAATCTATTTAATAAAAATCATATGGTACTTTAAAAAATAATAGAAATAGAAATCTACTCCGATCACTTAGATAACTGATTAATTTTGTGTGTCTAGAAAAGTAGGTTTTTACTTTGAGGAAATAGACATTAGCCAAGAAGTGTGTTATTTGTTAACAACTACATCAGTGGATGACTTCATGTGCACTTGGTAGTTGGTAGTGAGATAATGTATTTATAATCCAACCTATTGAAATCTTAAATTTATAAGTTTCCAAAAACTACCGTAACTACTGTTGTGTTGTTGTTGTTATTATTTTTATTTAGGACAATTGTTATTATAAATGATTATAATTAAAAGTAGTGGATATAATTTTTCTGATAGGTTTGACGTGTACACATTTATACAGTAGTTATTTTAAATTATCTATTCTGTAGTAGTTGTTGTTTGTTTGTTCATTTGTTTCTGAAATTAAGTTGTACAGACGTGCATTAACAATTGTGTCACGTTTAAATAACCGTAACCACTGTTGTAGGATGCATAACAATATCGGCGGGATTATCCCATAGAAGAAGAGAGTACAAAAACAACAAACAATGACACTGATATACGCTACGTAACATTCAATTACACAATTTAGTAATCACTCAGTATATTATTAAATACTTGTTACATTAGCATCTACATTTGGAATAATATTTATATATACACCAGAACATTACTTGATGTCGTAAAATCTCGACGTCGCTTAACTGTGTGAAATGTCTTTGATATGCCAGTCGTGGTACACTGGCTGGAACGGAAAATAACCCAATGGGCCCATCGACGGGGATCGATCCCAGACCGACCGCACATAAAACGAGCGCTTTACCACTGGACATTCAATATTCATGGAGAAGATGCACCATTTAAAAAAGAACACCTACATTATTCAAAAGTAAACTAATATTATCTGTGTAATAACTCTTCCACAAAAATAACAAGGTGAACAAGATATTTCGTTCATGCCTCCCGAAAAAAAAGAAGTAAATGAACATAACAAATAAATAAATAAATTAAATTAAATAATAAAATAAAATATAATAAAATAAAATAAAATAAAATAAAATAAATAAATACCTATCAGCCTTATGTCTGGTAGCTTAACGACGACACCACCGAGGTATACATGGTTATATATGAAACTGCTAAGTCATTACAATGTGATGGGCGTAACTTCCGGATATACTTAATTGTAGTTTACATTGTGCGTCAGCTATTCAGGTTTCGCAATATATACATACATGTATACATACACTTTCGTTCATAGCAGAAAGTTATTAAAGAGCTCGTTACGCCCCCCCCCCCCCCCCCCCGGAACCTTCCCCGGTTTCGGCCACACCGAAGTCCCCAATACGATGGGTGCCCCTAAGGATGGGGGCACCGAGACTGGAGGGCACGACGGTTGGGTTGGCCGGGGGGGTGCTGGGTGGGTGGGGGATACTCCACCGGAAGATGGTTAGGGCGGTAGGCGTAGGCGGTTTTGGCCGTAAGGGGTGTTAGGTTTGTCCGGGGGACTGCCCCTCCCCCCCCCCCCCCGGAGCCTTCCCCGGTTTCGGCCACACCGAAGTCCCCAATACGATGGGTGCCCCTAAGTAAAACATATTTTCCTATTAAAAAAAACCTTTTTGTGGCTGAAGCCTAACCTCTTAGTCACCTGCCACCTCTATTTTGAGGGCTAATTAATATATTTAAAAAATTATTTTAAAATATATTTATATTTAGGACTGCCCGATCTAAATTTGCGTTACAAATTGTTAGTTGTTTGCTGTATATTAAATATTGTTTGGGAAAATAACGCACAAAATTATTTATTGTAAGTCCTTTTTTCCCTGTTTTTTTTCTGTCCCAGGTTGGTTCTGTCCCAGGTTGGACTACTGGCATCCGGTGGCCGAACCTGGGATAGACATGCTCGAAACCTTCGTGGTATATGAGCATGTAAATATTTTATTGATTGATTGATCGTTACGCCCATGGGGCGATAACCTGAAAATATGTAAACAAAAATACGGGAATCTAAAGACAGATGTTATGAAGATTGGTGTTTTTGTTTTTTTAAATATGTATTTACATGGTGTATTACCCCCCCCCCCCCCAAAAAAAAAAAAAACAAACAAAAAAAACACACACCAAAAAACAACAACCCCAAAACAAACAAAAAAAACAACAAAAAACAAACAAACCAAGAAACAAACAACAATAACAACATAGAGACGTATTCGGGTACTTGGCGCTCCTAGGTCACTACTATTTTTGCCCCCCCCCCCCCCCCCGTCTCTAAAACCATAATCATGTTACAATTAGTGTAGTGTATATGTTGTATTTATAATGATTAGCCAACTAGGCCTACATATATTATTATTATTATAATGTATGCACATTCTACTTTTCATTAATAATATATTACTTCTGTCATGGCAGACTCTTTCGCACTGCATTATGACATGGCCACGATTTGGGAGGGCACCACCCTATCCGTCTAACACATCAATCGGTTTGGCTATACACAATCCAGCTACCGTATAAATAGACACGCCCCCGTCTCCCTCCCCTCTGTAACTACCAGGTAACGGGATGGGTCAGGCGGTGCTCTGTCGCTTTGAGGTGGGCGGTAATCAATACAGATGTTCCCAGTGCGGCTATTTTTAGCTTGCTCCGGGTCACGCTTCCCAGCCTACTTGTGGGAGGCATTAGTGTCATAGTGCACGGACGGAACTACTTTCTTTTGATTTCTATAACAACTTATGTTATGGCTTCAAGTAGGCTATACGCTGAAAAACACACGAGAATGTCGCTTGCTGTCAATTTTATGAGTTGCAGGAATATGATTGTTATACGTTTGGCACAAATTGACAAAATGTATGTCATATTTCGACTTTAAACTCCAACCGTGTTAGTTACGACACATTTTATTAGTGTAATGTATGATCCATAGATATGGTTTAAATAAGCAAGGGACGTAAATTATATCAAGAAACGATAACGTAACACTGACTTTGACACAATTACCGATTCGATATAATAGTACGTGGCCGGGAAATGTGACATAAGATGTAGGCCTACAATTTAGTGGCGTAGCGGGGGGGGAGAGAGTAGCCACGGGGGCACAGACCCTAATCGATTTTTTTTTTTTTTTTTTACTTTATTACACACCAGTGTAAGCTATTGCTCATGTCATAACAATCACTCAATATCTAACTAGTGTAATATTGGCGTGACGTGAGCGTGACGTAGATCACTTGATGACCCGATTCGTAGAAAAATAACATGTAGTAGGATTCGACATCTGCTTACTTCTACGTTGCGGCTTGTTTACAGTTGGTTTGTAATAAATAAAATACCAAACTAGCTTGCCTGTCATACCATTTTCATGAAACTCATGAACAGTTTTGGTATCTGGCTGTTCACTCATTTCATAAAAATGGTATTTGGGCAAGCTCGTTTAGTATTCTGTTTAATGGATACATTTTCTAATATAGAATACATTGTTTTCTCCTCTCTTACTTTTCTCTCTTTCCATTTTAATAATAAAACAAAAAATTAAAGTTTCTTTTGTTTAACAACACAACTGGGTCACTTTTCTTCTTCTCCTAATTGCTACAGGAGCGGAAGGGAAAGGATGGAACATCCGTGTCGTAACTAGCGATCAGGTCAGGTCATAGGGTTTTACGTGCACATTCAGAACTAGCTGTTGTAGCGCACGCCTGCCATGTGCACAAGAGCCGGCCTTGGCCGGCTCCTCCGTCCATGACAGGAAAGATGTGGGGGGGGGGGGGGGGGGACATATTTTTATATATTTTACTTTATAATAGTGTAAAAGTGTGTAAATATAAAAGTGTGCCCCCGCCCCCCTACTTTTTGGCACCTTCCTACCGTCTCACTCCCCTCCGTTTGTAGGTGTTTTGGAGAGAGAAGGAAAGTTACTATTTCAGGGTCGCTAACATAAAATAATTTTAGGGAAGGGGAACAGCAAGCAAATAATTAGGGCACAATAATATATATCAGACACAGTGGAGCGTGGGGAAGAGGGGGGGGGGCAATAATTCTGTATCAAAAATATTATTGGTAGTAAATCTTAAGGCAGAGATTAATTTTACTTTTAGAAGGCAGGAAATTGCATTTTAAGGCATTTAGTTTTCAAATTATTATGGGGGGGGGGGAAGATACCCACGGACCCCCTAGAAACGCTGTTTTGCGCCCTTGATCTAAGTCAGCCCCTCCTCTCAATATATACTTGGTCCCGCCGTGCCTGTATATGACTCTAGGGGGCGGAACTCAGCCCAGCGGTAAAGCGCTCGCTTGAGGCGCGATCGGTTTGGGTGTCAAAATTACCAAATGATATCCAATAGCAAATGGTTAATAAGTCAACGTGTTCTAGTGGTGTCGTTAACACCCCCCCCCCCAAAACAAAAATAAAATAAAATAATAATAATAATAATTAAAAAAAAAAAAATAAAAAAAAATGCAACAACAAAAAACAAACCATATATGATCCTCTCTAACTAGTCATTTTCACTTCAATTTTATTTTCGTGCTTATATCCAATTGAGGTTCAAGCACGCTGTCCTGGGAACACACCTCAGCTATCTGGGCTGTCTGTCTGGGACAGTTGGCTAGCTGTTAGTGGTTATTGAGAGAGAAGATGGTGTAGTGGTCTTACATCTACCCATTGAGTCGTTAAAACTCTCTGGGTAGGAGCAGGTACCGGGCTGCGAACCCTGTACCTAGCTAGTCAGTGACGGCGTTTGAAACTAAGGGTAGTAAGGGGGTAATAATGAAGCGAACTCTCACATTAGGATGATAAGATTTACTTTTTTTTAAATAGTTTTTCTAGAACTACGTGTTTAAAGTGTGTGTGTGTGTGTGTGTGTGTGTGTGTGTGTGTTGTTGTTTTAATGATGAAGATTATTCTGGACAGAAACTAAGTGAATCGTGTAGTTTGTTTCGAATAATAAATGTATTGTTTGAAATATACTTAGACGAATGGCACTTTAAAATATGTTTAGGCCTATTTTAGTTTTATTTATTTATTTGTTTTTTGTGCTTACTTTTTTTCTTGTTTTTTATTTTTATATTTTTAAAAAAAAAAAAATTAATTTTTTTTTGGGGTGGGTGGGGGGGGGCATGGTGCGAGGGTTAGGTTTGTTATTGTTTTGAATATATTTGTATATTGGTTTTATGTTGCGTTATACTATTTTCGTTATTATTAAGTTAATAATACTAATTATTATTATTAATATTGCCATTTGAGTAGCCTACTATTTTGATATAAATTAAAGAAATCTTAATAATTTTCAGTAGCGGATTCAAAAAATCCATTTGGGGGCGGGGTGAGGGGAGGGGTGGGGGCAATTATATTTGGCTGAAGGTCAAAACGTTCCCGAAGGGATTCATCGGATTCTTCAACGTTAAAAATTAACGAAGAGAGCGAAGAAGAAGAAGAAAAGAAGGAAAAACAAAAGAACAGTAAAAAAGCGGAGATTTAGACTGCGATAAAAAATACTCTTAAAATAAAATATGATTAGGCCTATAGGCCTATTTTAATGTAGGCTAGCTTACTATTCAGGATGAAAACAAATCAATTACAATTCAGATTTAATTTCACACACAAAAAATCAATCAATCAACCAAAAGAAAAAGTGTCAAAAAAAGAAAGGAAAAAAAAGCAAAAAAAACAAAAGAAGAAACAATCCTATTGTAAATCGTGACTAGTCTATTATAACCGTCGGAAGCTGGAATGGGGTGTCCAGGATAACACAGTCCCCACCCCCTTCTCTCCATTATACACTTTACTACAACAGTAAAATAATTGTGAACAGGACCTATTAAACTTAATTCGATTAGTTATCCAAAAGAAACGCTAGACGATACATGTAGTGTGAAGTATGTTTAATATACGTAATAATATATATCTGGGCAGAACTTCAAAGTTTATGGATGACTGGCCATGACTTGGCAAACCCAGTTACTGGGACGGATTTCTTTGATCTCCTGATAGCTGGCTGGGCTGGAGCTGTCAATCAAAGTGAGGTCAGGGCACGTACCACAATTTACTCACAACATCTAGCGCAAAAGAAATGAGTTCCGAATAAATGAATTGGGTTTATATTGACAGCATAGCACTACTTAAAAAATGTAAATATTATCACTTTTAAAATATAATTACAAGAATATTTTAATGTAAACATTTGCGTAATTTAATTGTTAATTTGAAAAATTAAAGAAGGATAAGAGAGGTGTAACAGCATTGTTAACGTCCCAGCGAAATTCATACGCAAGCTGACGCCAGAGATATTTGTGGCAGGTTTTGACGAAAAACAAAAATGAAATAAAATGTCTAGCGTTCAAGTCCGAAAATCAAATCAAGAGTACGTAGTCCCGGCTAGTGTACCACAAGTAAGTATACTTAAATATTCTTGACTATTTAATAGATTTAAAACATTATAAGTAACAGTTAACGAGACGCGTCGAACCCGTGTTTTTGTCGGCCATGTTTTTAACCACCCCTCTTTGACTCCGCCTTTTCAGGATGCACAGCCGTCCCCGTTAGCCCTCCTCGCAGCCACGTGCAGCAAGATTGGGGCGCCCCCTCCCACCGACGACGCCTACAACCAGGGAGGGTCCCAAGCCATCCGTGTGATTGTCCCAGGGCAAACCAGTGGCGGTGAGGTGGTACAGGCGCCGAGCTGGGTTCAGCTTCCGCAAGGGGCGCTGGTAGATCCATCGTCGTCCAGTAATGGCGGAAAGGCAAACGGAACGAGCGCCGTCGCCAACATGCCGGCGGCAGGCCTTCTCCAGCAAGCTCCACCCCAAATCATGGTTTCCGTCGGACCAGGTGGGAACATTTCGTACAGCATCATGCCTTCTTTTCAGACGGTAACCATTGACGGGCAAGAGGCGCTGTTTATTCCATCGACGGGAGGGGCGGTGGGGAACCAGGCTTTGGTGGCCCAACAGAATATCACTGGACAGACCTTGATAACCCCATCGGGACAGTTGGTGAGGACTCAGGGAATTTCAGGGGGGAATGTGATCCCCACCATGGGATTCACCAATCTTCCAGGGAATGTGGTCAACATAGGTGGGAATCTCGTCAGCCTTGGTGGGGTCCAGCAGCCCCCCATTCAAGTCCCTATGCAGCAGATCACCAATCTGGTCCAGATCCCCGTTTCTGTTAACGGACAGACGGTTAACACGTTGCAGGCGATTCAGGTCCCGTTGCAGACATTTCAGACGATGCAGGCCCCCGTTCAACAGGGTGCAGCCAACACCGTCACTCAGAGCATTTCGCAAGTCATGACATCGGCATCGGCACACCAAAACCAGCCTGACGACTCGATGAAAAGTGACGACAAAAACATTGCTCAAACGCTGGCCCAATCTCAAACCTCGAATTCTGTCCAGAACATTTTCCAAGGTGGCCAGGCCAACACTAGCTTTGCGCAGATTGCCATGGGGCCGAATGGCGTCCCGACTTTGATTCCAGTTGGCGGGAATGTCCTCAACACGGGCGCAACACAGATTGTTATTCCATCATCTCAGTCATCTGCTGTTGCACCACAGACTTCGTCTTCATTCGCAGTTGCCTCATACCCGCAGAGTGGTACGACTACTGCAACTACTATGACATCGTCATCCGCAGCCTCCACGCAGTCGCAGACACAAGGGAATGTGATGGCGACGATCCTTACACCCCAGATGATTCAGGGAGTCGGGACGCAGGGCATCGGCGGACTACAGATTGCGGGTCACAGTCAAGTGATGCCGCAGAATCTGTGGCCTCAAGCTGTCAACCTCGGCAGCATTAGACCATCAAACATTCAGACAATTCAGGTAAGTAAAGAAAGAAAGAAATGGTTTATTTAACGACGCACTCTCAGGGGTTGAAATTTCGAAACGGAATAGTAAAACAATTCTTCCAATATTCCGTCGTGAAAATAAAGCACAGAATAACAAAAATTGCCTGCGTCTATTCCGCTTACTCTTTTTTTTCTGCTACATTTTTATGCAGAACAAATCCTTGCGCTGCTAAGACCTTTCTCATGCACTTACTGGTAGAAAATAAACGTCTTTTTGATTGAGACTAATGTTTGGAGTGAGTGAGTTTGTAATTCCAGCTAGTACGCAGTAGTGCATAGACTGGTATATAAACAATTGTTCGTTACGTAATGTTGTACAGGGCGACGTGTCACAGTCAGGAAAACTAGTGGTACATTAATAATTGAAGGGATAGTACATTAATAATTGAAGGGATAGTACATTTTTAGACGGAATAGTGTTTTTTGAAATTCACTATTGCTTTGGGATAGTGGTAAAAAAATTAAATTTCAACCCCTGACTCTTAACACATTTTATTTACGGTTATATGGCGTCGGACATATGGTTAAGGACCACAGTGCACGGATACTGAGAGAGGAAACCCGCTGTTGCCACTTCGTGGTCTATATTTTTGATTAGCAGCAAAGGATCTTTTATATGCACCATCCCACTGACAAGGTAGTACATACCATGGTCTTTGATATACCAGTCGTGGTGCTCTGGCTGGAATAAGAAATAGCCCAATGAGCCCACTGGCGGGGATCGATCCTAGACCGACCGCACATCGAGCGAGCGCTGTACCACTGGGCTACGTCCAGCCCTGATTGGAGCAGGACGTAGCCCAGTGGTAAAGCATTTGTCTGAAACATGGTCGGTCTTGGATCAATCCCTGTCAGTAGGCCCATTGGAACATTTGTTGTTCAGGCCAGTGCACCACGACTGGTATATCATATATCAACAGCCTTGGTATGTGATTTTTTGTCTGTGATGATGCATATACAAAAAATCATGGTGGAGGACAATATTTCAAAATTTTAGGTAACTGGAAGTCGGTTCACTTGAGTTTTAATTAGGTAACCGATTACGTGAACTATATTCATGTAACCGATGAGTTAGACCTACCTAATCCAAAAACGTGAACTACGATTCTGTGCTACATTGGTGGTTCAAGTGTATTTAAAAAAATAAACTGATTTTCAGATTGACTACTGATATAAGGTAATTTGTTAACCATGTAACCGATTGGCGGTTCATTCGATTTTAAAGTTGCATAACCGACACAAACAGAACAACGGTTCTCGTTAAATATTGTGCCCTGCATGGGAAAATGTAGCAGGTTTCCTTTCTAAGACTATATGTCAATATTACCAAATGTTTGATGATGAATAAATCAATGTGCTCTAGTGGTATCATAAAAGTTAAATAGCCTGCTATAGAACATCCACATGCGATATGGTAAGTGAATATTTGCAGTATTATGTGTGATGGGGGTGTGGGTTATGTTTAGGCCCCAGAAAGAAAATGGGTTAAACTTAGGGTTAGGGTTAACAAAATCATACGGTAATGATAAAGAGTAATTAATTTTGTCAAAATGTTAAATAAATTAAAAATATCTTTAAGCAATTGTGGGTATGGTGCCATATCCGTTTTACCCTCTGGCAGAAACCCTGACATGGATCTATAGAAATATCACCAGTAAATTGGTTAAAACTTTCATTGTTAATGTTTCACCCTTAGACCTCTATCAAAATTACAAGTTATATTTTTTGTTGGTACATGCACCATAATTATAATGTTTTATGATAATTAATCTGTGCACAGTAAACGGTAAACAGAGATTCAGAATATCTTTGTTTATATGCAGGCCTCTTCGTTAACTTTTTCACCCAGATCTCGTTCGAGCCAGTGCACCACGACTGGTATATCAAAGGCCATGGTATGTACTACCCTGTCTGTGGGATGGTGCATATAAAAGATCCCTTGCTGCTAAGGCGTATCATAAAATATTGTTTGTTTCCGGTTACCCGACCGACCCTAATTTGAACCTGTCGACCCTAAAACGATTTCCACGAAAACATTCCAAAACTATCACAAGCACTAATTTGGTGTCATTTAGGGGATAACCCTACTGTGTTTTCTGATTTGCGGACGTATATCAGTGGTTTTACTGTTGCAAAGTTAGTTTTTATTGGCGACCCATTAGCCACGAAATATTTTCTTCTAACAATTGATTGATAGAGTTACTTCCCTTCAAATTGAAGTTCGGTAACTTTCGTGAGATATCGGGCGAAGAGTCAGAAAATTGTTTTCACAAATATATGCAATCTTTTCTGATTTACTCTACATCTAGCCTAGCGAGGTGTTCCGATTAATAATAATAATAATAACTATATTTAATGATTTACTCCAGCGACAAATTGGCCATGTAGAAATTTAGTGACCTTCTGATAAACTGGGGAGGGAATGTTTACCGATACTGATGGAGTTTACTGCCAAATCAAATGATTAAATATGTCAGTAAGATCTCGATGCATTTCGTTATTTTTTTAAGTGGTCACTGGGAACTTTGTGGGTTTCCGCTAAAACAATGTCAGAATGACCATATGTTTGACGTCCAATGGCCGATGATATTAAAGATAAAAATCATTGAACTTTATTTTCAACATTCGTTTGAGCATCCTGAGCATTTGTAGTGCATTTCTATTCATTGGACCAATTAATTGCTTCGAACCAAGTGTGCACTTTAATACTGGATGCATACAGAATAAAACTAACATTGCAACTTATAAAATTGGTAAGTCTACCATTTCTTAGATACACTACTCACTAGGAAAGATAATATTCATAAAAAAATTGTTTAATGTTATTGTTGGACAGATAAATATAGAACCCTTCTTTTCAGTTTTCATTAAAAGAAATTGTTATAACTTATTTACTGGTTTCTATCCAATTAAGATTCAACCAAGTCTGTCCTGGACCAGTACAGAAGTTAAGTGTTAGTATGAGAGTAAACCTTCTGCCTATTATTAAACAGCAAGGGGTCTTTTGTATGTACTCTCCCACAGATAGGTAATAGCACCATGTTGCCCTCAAAATGAAAATGCCTTGCCTTTTATAAATTTATAAGTTGCCCATGTAAAAAGAAGCCTTTAAACACACCTATGCGGATAGTGCTACATATTTCCTTTTTTTAATTAAGTTATGAAATAGATATAGAAAATAAAATGGCCATAAGATTTTTTTCCTATTGAAAATTGTATAATGGAAAAAAAAAGCCCTTATATGCACATAAAATATGCCCCAAAACGTCACTTTACCATGCCTTACTTCATTTCTAGGGAAAACACTGTGATGAATGGTATTGTTGGTTTGCATAATGCATTTCTATACATGTATGCAGAGGTTATTTTGGCTACCGGTAGTTAACACCTTTATTTAATATCCATAAATAAAATTATTTTCCAAAATAAAATGTTTTTCCTTCCTACCTACCCTATATTTTTCCAGCATGTAATAGGAAACAAGTAATTTTTTTTCCCCGGCCTAATCGAAAAGAGTAGCCCATGAAGTGACAGTGGGTTTCCTCTCTCAATATGAGTATGGTCCTCAACCATATGTCTGACGCCATATAACTGTAAATAAAATGTGTTGAGTGCGTTGTTAAATAAAACATTTCCTTCTTCCATCTTTCCACCCAGAAGCCAGAAGGTACCTACTTGTATTTTTTGTATAGATAATGTGAAATATGTTAGTCGCCAAATGAAAAAAAATGGTTGCATATGTGACCAAATCGGTTACAATGTGGAAGGCTGATATGTATTGTACATAATCAGTGTTTCTACCAGAAAGACATTTTTGGAATGGAATGGAATGGAATGCAATCACAATCAACAGAAGGTATGAGGGGCCTCCCCGAGAAAGAAAATGGGTGAAGTTTAGTGTTAGGGTTAAGAAAAGCATAGAGTAATGATAAGCAGTGTTTCTGCCAGAAAATGTTTCTGGGGTATGGCGCTATGGAATTGAATGCAGCCACAGTCAATAGGAGGTATGGGGGGCCTCCCCATGAATAAAAATGGCTTAATTTCAGGGTTAAGAAAATTATACATACTTAATGATAAGAGTAATTAATTTTGTGAATTTTTTTTTTTGTTAAAGAAAATTTGGGTATGGCGTCGTACCCGTTTTACCCTCTGGCAGAAACCCTTACAGTTGAATTTGTGATTTGTTCAGGTCCAGAATCTACAAGGTCTTCAGAACATTCAGAACTACCAGGCTATACAGAACCTGCAAGGGATCCAGACGGTGACCCCTCAAGGTCAGATCATCACCAGTGGTGCCACTGTTCCGAACCTGGGTGGAGCCGTCACGTTGTCGTCGACAGGGGCAGTGACTGGCATCACGCCGACCACTCAGATTCAGAGCCTCGGCACTCAGCAGATCGGTCAGTCGACTCAGGCCATCGGCAACACTCAGATCATACAGGGTTAGATTTTCACTTTTTAACACAGATGATCGGTCGGTCGACGCAGGCCATCTGCAACACTCCGATCATACAGGGTTAGATTTTTACTTTTTAATACAGCTGATTGGTCAGTTGATGCAGGTCATTGGCAACACTCAGATCATACAGGGTTAGATTTTTACTTTTTAACACAGCTGATCGATCAGTCTACGACGCAGGCCATTAGCAACACTCCGATCATACAGGGTTAGATTTTCTCTTTTTAACACCGCTGATCGATCAGTTGACACAGTATTTTCAGGCCTGCACAAATTGCACGAATGACCATTTCGTTCGTGCTTCGGTTATGCCATTTTATTTGGCATAACCGATTTACCGTTTGTGTAAAATTTACTGAATGATTAATCCCGGCAATGTACCAACATATTTTTATTACGAATACAAACATTAAGACTTGTTCCCGACACAGTGCTTTTTTGTAGCACGTAACATAACCCAGTCAAGTTTGTATAAATATCTTGCAAAGTACATGCATTCCCATTGGTTGTTAGAAAGCGTTATAGCTGAATTTAACCAAACAAAAATGGCGATATTGTGATGGCCATTACAATCTCGAACCAGTCACAGTAACCCTATTATTATCTGTAATTCCGAATCATAGTGACAGTGATGATGACGACAGTGTCAGTGATAATGACAGTATCAGTATCCACTGTTCCTCTGATGAGGAAGATGGCACCGAGTCTCCCACTCAGGACTGAATGTCAGGACTGATTTCGGGTTCACTTGATTCATAGAAATAGACTTACAACGGAGGAAGATAAATTAACATTCGGTGTGTGTCATACCAGATCAGCAAGGCCAAACCATTTAATATGTATGAATATTTTGTGTGTGTGTGTGTGTTATATTTGTTGTATCTGTGAAAATCTCCTAACAAGTAATTTGAAAGGCGAGTATGGCAACCACGAGCCGTACCACTATTTTTTACACTCTGTCGCCCCTGTGAGTGACTACAGTAAGCCTTGATGTTTTTTTATTCCAAAGACCGACACAGAGCTTTTAGAATTTTTTTTTTTAAATCCACTAATTTTTTTTAATAACCATGATTAAAAATTCACTAGCCCTACTTTCCTTTAAGTTAATAAAAGTTTACTAAATAATAGTAATAATCAGATATGTCACCTAAAGAGGGAGATAGAGCTTTAAAACAATAACATTGTTGGGGTTGGGGCAGGGTATTCATATTTACAAAACAGTGTTCGAAATAAGCACTTGTCCATTTGTCCCGACAAGTGCAAATCTATTCGGACATTCAAAATGTGCCTCGGTTGTTGTCCAGTGGACAAGTAAAATAATATTATTCAGTGGAGTTTCATTTTGAGCAATCAAAAACATCATCCTGGTGCTTGAATGAAAGAAACCATTTATTTGGACAAGTGAAAATATTGGTTAACAAGTAGATTTCTAGATTTTTTGTCCGGTGGACTAGCAAAAAATTCTGCTTATATCTATCACTGCAAAATAGCATTTCACTAGCCGTTGGGCTTGGCAATATTAGTTATTTACTAGCCCAACACTGAATACCACTAACTATGGGAGTGGGGCTACCATCATCTTGAAGCCCTGACTAACACAATAATTCCCATTTCCATAGCTTTATGATTTGTCAGATAAGATATATATGTAGTTGTAACATCATTATTCAATTTTTTTTTTTTTTTTTTTTTTTTTTTACAGCTGGTAATCAGCAAATCCCCATTCAGCAAGACCCGAATGACCCGACAAAATGGCAGGTTCTGGCCACATCACAGGGTTCAACTGTCGGCAGTCTGAGCCCAACACAGGTGGGGCAGCCCGGGCTGGGGCAAGAACCGACCCCCCCGGGACGTCGTTTGAGAAGGGTGGCCTGTACGTGTCCAAACTGCCAGAGTGATGGAAGGTAAAAACAAGAGTTTATGGTTTAAAACCCAGGCCTCTGTAGTGTTGTGGTTAAGCCAGCGGACATAAGACTGGTAGGTACAGGGTTCACATCCCGGTACCGGCTCCCATCCAGAGCGGGTTTTAACGACTCATTGAGTAGGTGTAAGACTACTATACACCCTCTTCTCTCTCACTAACAACTAACCAACTGTCCTGGACAGACAGCCCTGATAGCTGAGGTGTGTGCCCCGGACAGTGCGCTTGGACCTTAATTGGACATAAGCTCGAAAATAAGTTAAAGAAAGAAAGAAAGGTTTAAAACTGAATAACAAATAAAGGGGGTGGGGGTGGGGGGGGGGGGGGGTAGCAGCGGCTCAAGAATAGTGACAAAAGGTCTGCATGAACCTCTGAAATCTGGGGTCGTGACATAGCCCAGTGGTAAAACCCTTGCTGGATGTGCGATCAGTTTGGAATCGGTCCCCATCTGTGGGCTTATTGGGTTATTTCTCGTACCAGCTAGTGTACCATGACTGGTATATCAAAGGCTGTGGTATATGCTGTCCTGTTTGTGGGTTTTCTAAGTCTGTCAGAATTACCAAATGTTTGACATACAACAGCCAATGATTAATAAATCAATGTGCTCCGGTGGTTTTGTTAAACAAAGAAGTGGGAGGGGTGGTAGATGGAGGCAGTATGAGAATTGTGACAAAAGGATCGTTTAAACTTCTGTGAACTGATTGCATTGCACCCACTACACGTACAAGTATTTTATTGCATACCTATTCATTCTTACTATAGTGATGAAGACATTTCCAATCAGTGTGATAGATTTATCTTGTATCACAAATATATGTGCTATCTGAACCGGAACTTATAAATGGGGAATTAACTTTTAATTTTTACTGTGGAGTTGGCGTCTTTTTATTACTGATGTCTGATTTACTAACTACGTCGCATCATATTTGAAACATTACACAAGATTGCTGCAGAATATGATTCTTAACATTAAGTAAATAGAGAATAATACATGAGTGGCTGTTACTGTTAGATACCATTTATCTCATACGTTGTTTTTAATGTTTAAGGAAATATTCTTGATATCTGAAAATTGGCGAAAATAAATTATTTTCAGTGTTCAAAGTGCAATTTTTTTGTTCACTGATCCTCAAAAGAAACTACTCCTATGCACAATACAAATGTATTTGAATTGTTTTTTAGGACAACAGGAGACAACAAGAAGAAACAACACATCTGTCACATGCCGGGCTGTGGAAAGGTTTACGGAAAAACTTCTCACCTTCGAGCTCATCTTAGGTAGGTGAAAAAAACTCGTCATACAATGTTTAATGGTCACCCAGTCGGTACCCTGCGACTGGCATATCAAAGGCCGTAAGTGCTGTCCATGGATGCAAAATCATTATCAGTTATGGTCAACCAACTTTCCTACTAACGAAAAAATGTAGCGGGTTTCCTCTTTATGACTGTGTCAGAATGACCATATGTTTGACGTCCAATAGCCGATGATTAATAAATCAATGTGCTCTAGTGGTGTCGTTAATCAAAACAAACCTTCTTTGTACATGTGGACACAAACATCAAGTCCAACATAGGCCCTATACATGAGAGTTTCATCATATCCACTGGAGACCCGGGATGTATCTCGGTGATACAGCGCTCTAGGATCGATTCCCGTCGGTGGGCCCATTGGGCTATTTCTCATTCCAGCCAGTGCTTCACAACTGGGGGGTAATAAAGGTCATGGTATGTACTATCCTGTCTGTGGGATGGTGTATATAAAATATCCCTTGCTGCTAATCGAAAAGAGTAGCCCATGATGTGGCGACAGTGGGTTTCCTCTGAATATCTGTGTGGTCCTTATCCATATGTCCAGCTGGCACCATATAACCGAGTGTGTCGTTAAATAAAACATTAGTCTTCATTTCGTTCATGTCGACTGGAGGAACAACAGTTGATATTCCCACACACTAGATTATGGATTTTTGTAATCGATCAGCACATCGGTAGAGCAACACTGATCAATTTTCAATTATAATCAATCACTGGTACATCACTAGATGGCCTGTCCGTGGGAAAGTGCATATAAAAGATGACTTGATGCTAATGGAAAACTGTTGTAGGTTTCCTCAAAGACTGAATTATTAAATGTTTGTCATCCTGTAGCCGATGATAAAGAATTCAGTGTGCTCTAGTGGTGTCTTTTAACAAAACAAACTTTTAACTTTTCAGTTTGTGCCTTATAAAGAACAGCTTCTGGTGTGCTATCATGCCATGAAGAAAAAGAAAAGTTTATTTTGTATAACGACACCACTAGAGCACATTGATTTATCAATCAGCGGCTATTGGATGTCAAACATTTGATAAATTTCCCCTAAATTGTTGAGAGGGGAAACCTGCTACATTTTTCAGTTAGTAGCAAGGGATCTTTTATATGCACCATCCCACAAACAGGATAGCACGTACCACAGTCTTTGATATACCAGTCGTGGTCCACTGGCTGGAACGAGTAATAGCCTAGTGAGTCTTGGAGCTCGGAAACCCGCTACATTTTTTCATTAGTAGCAAGGGATCTTTTATATGCACCATCCCACAGACAGTGTAGCACATTCCCCGGCCTTTGGTATACCAGTCGTGGTGCACTGGCTGGAGTCAGTAATATCCCAGCCATCATGCCATGATATTGTAAAGCTCACAAAGGCAATAACTGCAGTACACTAAAATAGCAAATGTTTAGCCTTGTTCAAGGGAAATAACTCTTACTTTTGTTTTTTTAAACATTACAGAGTTGTGTCCCAATTCTGGGATATTTTTTCCTCCTGTTAAGAATATGAATTGTTAAGCAGTCTCTGTTGCTTTATCCCCCTCATCATACCTGTTGGGTATTTCCCATTCCAACTTCCATTTGTTTTGGTATGATATGGTAAGGAGTTTAAACTTTAACAGGGTTGGACGTAGTCCAGTAGTAAAGTGCTCGCTTGATGTTCGATCGGTTGGGCTATTTCTCATTCCAGCCAGTGCACCATGACTGGTGTGTCAAATGTTGTGGTATGCCCTATTTGCTACTAATGGGTAAATGTAGCAGGTTTCCTCTCTAAGACTATATACATGTATGTCATAATTACCAGATGTTTGACATCCAATAGCCGATGTGCTCTAGTAGTGTTGTCAAACAAAACAATCTTGAACAAACATTTTTTAAACATCATTATGATTCATCATTTTAGATTCGATTCTTCATTGAGTATCTTAAGCCTGCTTAATGCATTACATTTTGGTATTCATACAATGTTATGCATTTTTCTGATTTCGGTTGAAGGCGGCATATAGCTCAGTCGGTTAAGTGTTCGCTTGAGGTGCTTGCCTCTCCGGATTGAACCACCTCGGTGGATCCCATTAAATTTGTATTTTTCTTCCTAGTCCCAACCAGTGCACCACAACTGGTCAAAGGCCGTGGTATGTGCTTTACTGTCTGTGGGAAAGTGCATATAAAAGATCCCTTGCTGTATTAGAACACATGTAGCGGGTTTCCTCTGATGATTATGTGTGGGAATGACCAAATGTTTGACATCCAATAGCCAATGATTATTAATTAATCAATGTGCTCTAGTGGTGTTGTTAAACAAAACAACTCAATTTTGTAGGGTGGGGGTGGGTGGGGGCAGGCTGAATTAAACAAATTAATTAATCAGTGCTCTAGTGGTGTTGTTAAACAAAACAACTCAATTTTGTAGGGTGGGGGGAGGTTGGGGGCAGGCTGAATTAAACAAATTAATTAATCACTGTGCTCTAGTGGTGTTAAAAAGCAAAAAAAACCTCCAAAAAACAAAGGCCACCTTTTTTTTCTTCTTCCAGATGGCACACTGGGGAACGTCCATTTGTGTGTAACTGGCTGTTTTGTGGGAAGCGCTTTACGAGGTCGGATGAGTTACAGCGACACAAGCGAACACACACAGGTACGTACAGTAGAGTGGTAACGATAAGACAGTATACTGTGATGCATAGGTTTACAGGGGTCACATCTTTATTTTTGAGGATTATGGCAAGTTCAGTCTAATTAAAATTAGCTCAACTATTACATGTGGATCTAACAGCAGCCCGTTGGAGCTCATGTCCAGTTGACCTTTCATTCGACCAATCAAAACCTTACTTGCAAAATCATGCCAGTGATTTTAAAAGAATTTGAAAATATTCGGGATTATGCTTAGGGTATACTAAATGATTCGGGTCAATTACGAAGTATGCCGGAAACTAATTTCAATATAAAATTTAATATAAAATTTGTTTCAAGACGAAAACCCCCCAACCCATGATGGTATAGCCATAAAATTACTTTATACTAGTATACAATCCAGAGTTTATTACTTCATTTCCCCCCAATTTTTTCAGTGTTGAAATAGACCAACAAGTTTGCCTATTGCATAAATAGTCTCGCCCGATATTTGTAGAATATGTATGCTCCTGAATAATGTTGTAAAAGGCGAAGTGTAATTGGTCGATATTTAAATTGTTATTTATAGATGAAATCACCTGAACATGGAAGTCCACACAATGCTGTTAGATCTACTGGTGAGACCAGTAGAACTTATTTTAATCGGATTGATGGCAATTTTTGCCGTTTCCTTCAAATGAGAGGCACAAAGGAAACTTATTTTCAGTCGGGTTTTCTGAGGCAAAAATTATGTTAAAAGTTTGTTTTATTTAACGACACCACTAGAGCACATTAATTTATTAATCATCGGCTATTGGATGTCAAACACTTGGTAATTTTGACATAGTCTTAGAGGAAACCCGCTACATTTTTCCATTAGCACTGCTCTACAAAGCGAGTAAAATACTTGCCATGGCACAATAAAATAATTCCCTGGCGTCTAAAAAATAAAATCATATTCACCAGTTGGCGACTGTCCAATAATTTTACTTCAATCTGTAAACAAAACTGGACATTGGAAAACACAGTGGACCAGTAGCAATTTATCTTCTATAAAACATGTTTTCTATCAAGAATTTGTTTGAAAAATAAAAGTTTGAGACAAGTTATATTGGATTATGACCAACAACTTTCCAGTATTCAAGAGCAAACACGTTAAAGGGACAGAACTTAGTTTCAGCCCATGAAAATTAGCACTAAGTTTAGTTAATCTACAAACCTGTACAACATTTGAATAAAGTTACAATTGAGTGAAACGTGAGTCTGTGACGTTGAAATGGTGAAATACCCTCTAAAATAGACTAAAACTCGACTCTATGACTGTTATATCTCAGACGCACGTGCGTTTTAAAAAATATGATAAATGCATTTTGTGATATTAAAAACACCAGGATGACCAAGAACACTTTGAATGTACGGAAATGGATAATTTAAACAATAAAATATAAGTAAAGTATGATTTCAGTTACCAAAAACGGCTCTAATAGTAAAAAATATGCCTTAGTGTTTTAAAACTAGGGCATGTCCCTTTATGGGAGGTACTACTTCGTTATGGTATTACCTCCCTTAACTTGATTTCAAGCGTCTGGAAATAATTTGGTCGCAGTTCAGTTTTGGACCAAGTCGGTCCTGTCCCATTTAGAGCCCAATTTTATTTATGTATTAAAATGAGATTGTTGAGTCACTGTGCGTCTTTACTTGTCTGGTTGAAACTCAAAACGTTAATTATTTTAAATGTGCAGGCCTTCTAGAATACGGTGGCCCGATGCCCGAGGCCAGTGTTTTTTGGATTCGGGCCAGTAAAAGTTACTTTGCGCAATCCCGATGGCAAGTGGTAATAAAAAAAAAAAAAAAAAAAAAAAAAAAATCTACAACGCTACGTCCTACGATCATACAAAAACAAAAGAAACATCTACAAGTCACTTCTTTCGATTTGCTATCACATGCAATATTTCACTAACAAATGGTTGGCAACCAGTAATCTTTGACCCATCCATGACATCAATATACCTACTAATATAACTTTATTAAAGTTATAAAGTGTAAACATTGGAAAAACAAAAGTTCATTGTTTTTTACACTGAAATCCAAAGATTTGTTACTCTAATACTAATAATATGCAAAACGGTAACCAGTCTTTTATTAGTTTTAAAGCTTGCACGTCACTATTAAATGTGTAAATTATTAATTTAATTTATAAAATATAACATAAATTGCAAAAAAGTTTGTTTTGTTTTTTTGTTTTTTTTAAAAAGCTTAAGAACACAATATCATGAACTAGTTAAATTTAACAAAGTACCCAAATTGCAAAATTACTAATATGGTGTGTGTGTTGGGGGGGGGGGGGGGGGGGGGGGCTTAAACTGCAATACATGTACACTTTATGCTAATAAAGGTTCTTAATTGTTTCTTTTCTCTTTTTGTTTTTTGATGGGGTGGGTAAATTCCCATTCATAAGTAAATGAATAATGCTGTTAATTGTTGTAATATCTCGGTAACATGGATTCTTTTTTTTTATAACTTAGGTGGCGTTAGTGGAAACAATTATTTTAAAATTTTAATAGGTACGGTAACTTTATTCTAAACTGATGAAAATTATTTGCATATTTTTCTAAACAAACCAAAAAGCATGCCCAATGTTGTGTAAATTGACAAATTGATTAAACATGATCTCAGTATGAAAAATGGACATTAAAAAGTTAATTATTTTAATTTACTGTTTTTTTGTTTTATCAACAGTTAAAATTGGGCAAGTGAATTTTTCACCATGGCCAGTGAATTTTCAAATCCACTGGCCCTATGGCAAGTGAATTTTAAAAATATTCTAGAACCCCTGATGTGTTGTGCTGCGCTCCAGTTGTTTCGTGCTTATCGTTATAATGGGTCCTTCCACGATAACGACTTTTCCACTCGTGAAGATCGTTTTAATCACGTTGGAAGTCGTCGTGTTCACCAGTGGGGAATGAAAACATGTTTCTATTTTCACGACTCGACTCGAATTATTTACAAAACCGTATTTAGGATTTACAAGGCATGTTGTGACGAAAATAAATATTTAAACCAAAAGTAAGGTAGCCGATTGATAACTTGTAGTAACACATTGAAACCTGGTAATTATTATCACAATGCTTTTATTTAACTTTTAACAAATACTGCAATTTAAATGCATATCTTAGCAGTGCCATTAAAATATTAATTCACTTAATTTTGTTTAATAAAATTATTGGGTTCAGAATTTGATAATGATAGTTAATAGTCGTTCACTGTTTTAGTGGAACTGGACACAAACAATTGTAATTACTATTTAACAACTAGGAATTACCCCTTCACGAATTTGTTCGAATGCGGTCCTAATAACAATTACAACATTAGTAATGTGCCGTAAAATTGCACTAAAAGCACGTGGTTTATATATTAGCTGGCTACTAAATATAAGTGGCTGGCGACTAAAATATTATACTTTACTGGCCAGGGAAGACTTTGATATACCAGTTGTGGTACACTGGCTGAGACGAGAAATAACCCAATGGGCCCATCGGTGGGAATCGATCCCATACCAACCGCACATCAAGCGGGCGCTTGACCACTGGACTACGTCACGCCGCGTGCAATTTGTTGGATACGGATGCCTATTATATTGCCAATAATAATTTTACTATTTCTTAAAGTGAACAGATTTATTTCAGTAATGCAAGAAAATATAAATTGTTACTTTCATTTTAACGTAACAGCGATACATTAATGAATACATATATTATTATTGCATATATAATATTAGTTAATAAATGCTATCACATTCTTAATGAAAATGTTATTTTAACTTTTCCGAATGAACGCAGAAAATAACGAAACATTACAAAATTTAACGATAAATGTTAACTTCGCCTATTTTGTTCACACTAGAGCACATTGATTTATTAATCATCGGCTAATGGATGTCAAACATGGTCAGTTTGACACAGACATAGAGAGGAAACCCACTACAATTTTTTTCATAATTAGCAAGGGATCTTTTATATGCACTATCCCACAGACAAGATAGCACATCCCACAGTCTTTGATATACCAGTCTTGGTGCACTAGCTGGAACGAGAAATAACCCAATGGTTCCACCGATGGGGATCGATCCCAAACCGACCGCGCATCAAGCTATGTCCTGGGATCACTTCTGCTACTTGTTCAATTCTAGATTAGGGCCTGCTCTAGTGGTGTCATTAAATAAAACAAACTTAACTTTTTTTTCTTTCTTTTTTTTGTCTGCAGGAGAGAAGAAGTTTCAGTGCGGGGAGTGTAACAAAAGGTTTATGAGGAGCGACCACTTGTCGAAACACATCCGCACTCACAACGCCAAGAAGAGTGCACAGCAGAACGCAGTTTCCAGTACGCAAGGTAGAATTCAGGGGCCATTCAACAATTATGTAAAGCTGTTCATTACAAAACGTAACGTTGGGGGGGCTGTTTGTCGAGAGTTTCATAACGCTTTCAAAATTATGTACAATTTTATTCGTAAATTAAATACAGGCAAGCATTGCTAAATGTTCTGCTATAGATAAAAAAAAATATTTAGTAATAAAGAAATATATGAAAAATGGCTACAATGAAAAGAGGGGGTGCGAAAATGGCACGATTTTGTGTTGTGTAATTGTTAAATGGCCCCTTTAATTCTGCCAACAAAGAAAAGAATTACTTGTTTAATGGCTTCAACTTGAGAATTGGTGATTTGCACGGGCGGGATGTAGCCCAGTGGTAAATTGCTCGTTTGATGCGCAGTCAGTTTGAGATCGATCCTCGTCGATGGGCCCATTGGGCTATTTCTCACTCCAGCCAGTGCACCACAACTGGTATATCAATGAACGTGCTATGTGCTATCCTGTCTATGGGATGGTACATATGAAAGATTCCTTGCTACTAATGAAAAATGTAGCGGGTTTCCTTTCTGAGACTATATGTCAAAATTATCAAATGTTTGACATCCAATAGTCAATGATTAATAAATTAATCATAGCTCTAGCAGTGTCCTTAAACAAAACAATTTTTTTGTTGTTATTTGCAATAGTTTTTGTCATGGGCAAAATGCACACTTTTTGAGTTTGCCTACAGCTAATTTAAACCGAGACATCACCAGGCAAGGTGAGTGATCACTCGTGCATATTGACAAACCTGGAAATTAAGAAATGTCCACACAAAAAAAAAAAACCTGTGAAAAACTAAAAATTGAATATAGTCCACCGCAAAAAATATACCATGAAGAATTAGAATCTGCAGGGCGTTGCTGACTGCTGTGGGGTTAACTGCAGGGGTTGATTGATCACCGTGCAATACATTTTTAATTAATTTCATTTCAAACTTTTTATGTGACTGCTCTGCTCATCTTGATGATCATGACTGAAAAAAACAGAAGAAAGAACTGTTTTATTTAACAACTCATTTTATTTACGGTTACATGGCGTCGGGACATATGGTTAAGGACCACACAGATATTGAGAGAGAAGAAACACACCGTCACCACTTCTTGGGCTACTCTTTTTGATTAGCAGCAAGGGATCTATTATAAGCATCATCCCACAGACAGGGTAGTACATACCACAGCCGTTGATATACTAGACATGGTGCACTGGCTGGACCGAAAAATAGCACAATGGGCCCACCAACGGGGATCGATTCCACACCGACCGTGCATCAATCGATCGCTGTACCACTGGGCTGAGTTCCGCCCCTTGATCATGACAAAGACCAGGCGCATTTCAGGATTTTAAGTTTTCAATATTTTACGGGGCGGCATACCCCTGAAACCCTCCAGCGTTGTGGTAGGCCATCGGTCTACAGGCTGGTAGGTACAGGGTTCGGATCCCAGTCGAGGCATGGGATTTTTAATCCAGATACCGACTCCAAACCCTGAGTGAGTGCTCCGCAAGGCTCAATGGGTAGGTGTAAACCACTTGTACGGACTAGTGATCCATAACTGGTTCAACAAAGGCCATGGTTTGTGCTATCCTGTCTGTGGGAAGCGCAAATAAAAAAATCTCTTGCTGCTAATCGGAAGAGTAGCCCATGTAGTGGCGACAGCGTGTTTCCTCTCAAAATCTGTGTGGTCCTTAACCATATGTCTGATGCCATATAACCGTAAATAAAATGTGTTGAGTGCATCGTTAAATAAAACATTTCTTTCTGAAACCCTCCAAGAAACTTTGCTTTGCGCCCTTGATCTGTTGAGCCATGCCTGAAAACTGAAACGAGATAAATACAAAATTAAAACCTGAAATTAGTCCTTCAACAGATGACAGCAATTTTTATCGAGCAGCAAAAACATGCTGTCAGTAAAGTCACAACTACGGCAATTGCTGTTAGTGCTGATGTTCAGTTTGAGTCAGATAATGGACCATTTTGGTAACGCCTTCCACATATATCGTCAACGTCCCTAACTGCGTTATGCTTCAAATTCCATTCACTTTGTTTTCTCGTGCACGGTTCGCGCACTCAACATCTGATTTGTTGTCATCGGCATGTCGTTCATTTATGATTTTTTTTCTTCACAGTTCGTAAACATTTTTATAAACAAAGTTCTAAATACAAAACTTTACAAACCCCTAAAACTATTAATTTTACTAAGTCGTTTTTGTTTATTCCTTAAAATTACCAATATAGGGTCCACATGACTCATAGAAATTGACTTAAAATGGAGAAAGATGAATTAACATTTGGTGCGTGTCACATGACCTCACACGTGCCAGATCAACAAGGCCAAAGAATTTAATTTTTTACGATTTTTAAGACCCCTGTTGTTAGAATTTGTTTTCATTTATTATATTTGAACTGCAAAAGGTACACTACATTTTCGTGCCTCTATTGTAGTGAATAGTATTCATAATCCATTCATAACAGTTGTAAATAATTTTGAGTATATAAATTTTATTAATTTAGAATCAATTCCTTAAAAAATTTTTATATTTTACAAACTATTCGCAGGTATGAACGTAATGCCTATCAGTATTGACATCAAGTGTGAGCGATGTGTGTTGATAAAACGCGGACCGGACCAGAACGCTTGACAAATTGAATTTTTCCTTTAAATTGTTTTTAATAAATTAAGTGTTCGGCTACTGTGCATAATTAAAAAACATATATTTTTTCATGTAGTTGTCTTAAAAATGGAAAATGACGAACGCATGCACCTGAACGCAGTTAGAAACGTCACACTTTTTCCTGTTTACCGTAGGGTCATTCCCTTTTGTTTACAAGAATGGATTTGTTTTACATCCAAATAGTTGATTTTTTACGTTAAATGATTACAATCTATTTTGTTTCAAGTATCGTAGCTGAAAAATGTAGAATAATATTTCAGTAAATATCGTATTTGTGTTTTTGTTGTTAGGTGAACGCATTTTGGGATGTTGATGGTAATGCGTTATAAGCAAAGACTACAATCCTTTAACATTATTAATTTTGTGGCTCTTTGGTCCTGAGAATTGTATATGTATGTGCAGAGGCTGTTTATCCTAGTAGCACATGTAGCACGTGCTACGGGCCTCGTGGTGATGTGTACATTTATTTTCCCCAGGGCCCTGCAGTTATGTGTACATTTATTTTTCCCAGGTAATTTTTCCCCTCTCCCTAAGGGGGTTGCAAAATATGTATCCTGGGAAGGGGGTACGACTGTTATTTGTGCTACAGGCCCCGCAGATTCTTAAACCAGGTCTGTGTATGTGTGTGCGTGCATCATAGTAAGTCCTTTGGACTTAGTTCAGCCCAGGAAATAAATTGTACTGGTTAGTAGGTTACGTGGTATTTCTCGGATGTAACCAATTTGTAAGACTTTAATAGTATGTAGCAGAGATGTTATTAATAGTCGGCACCCGGTGATTTTTCGCTGGCTATCGAATCAATTGTCACCGGGTATCGAACTTACCATAAACAATGCTTGTCGACTTTTTGTTAATTAATGGCCGCCTATAATTTGATTTTCACCTGCTATTTTTCTTTTTAATGACATCACTGTGTAGGGTGGGGCTCATGTGATAAGCTACTAGTTTAGTGTGGGCCCTCAGAGCTAGCTCTGGCACTCAAACAGATTCGCCAGTTGTAAATTTTAAAGTTATTATAAAATAACTGGGTATCTATAAAATTTTGAAGTTCAGTAAATAATTTGACGAAATGTTCTGCTGATCCAGAGCTAGTTGTGGCCCTGAAGATGCTTAATCCGGCACTTGACGTGACCGATAAAAGACTCGACCTATCATTCACGACTTGACCTATCATTCACGACAACCTATCATTCACGACTTGACCTATCATTCACGACAACCTATCATTCACGACGACCTATCATTCATGACTTGACCTATCATTCACGACGACCTATCATTCATGACTTGACCTATCATTTACGACTTATTTCGAAGGCTGATGTGCCTCTATACATGATAGCCAGTGCTCCACAACTGGTGTAACAAAGGCCGTGGTATGTATTATCCTGTCTGTGGGATGGTCCACATAAAAGATCCCTTGCTGCTAATTGAAAAGAGTAGCCCATGAAGTGACGAAAGCAGGTTTCCTCTCTCAATATCTGTGTGGTCCTTAACCATATGTCTGACGCCATATAACTATAAATAAAATGTGTTGAGTGCATCATTAAATAAAACATTTCCTTCTTTCGTTAAGATTGCTAGCATTATTTATTGGTCTACTTGTGAAAAAATTTAATAATATTTTAATTTAAGACAGTTTCTTTCATTTCTTTCAAACAGTAGCTGGAGAAGATGGAGAGATGGAAGAAATGGAGGATGAGGACGAAGCGTTGCCTGATGGGATGGTGATGGTCAGTGCCATAGATGAGGAGGGAGACCAGGGGGAGGTGATGGCGAAAGTCTCCCTCGAAGAGATGACGGAACAGTTGGATGATCAGACATAATGGAATGATGAGACATAAGAGAATGATCGACATAAGAGGATGATCTAAAATAAGAGGTCCCTGGTAGAGTCAATACAGGGATTGGAACTTGTGTCAGAGGTCATTGGAAGATGTAATACTGACATTGGGAAAAAGGTCGCTGGTAGACTTAATATAGGGATTGGAACAGAGGTCAAAGGTCGCTGGTAGACAATACAAGGATCGGAACAGGTCAAAGGTTGTTGATTGACTGTAGATTTGATACATGGATTGGAACAGGTCAAAGGTCATTCTTTGACTGTAGATTTGATACATGGATTGTAAAAGGTCAACGGTAGTTGATTGACTGTAGATTTGATACATGGATTGGAACAGAAGTCAAAGGTCGCTGATCAATATAGCATTCTGAGCAAAGATGATCATGGTCAAAGTTAAACAGAAAACGCTACCATCAGAGGCCTCCAATGAACGTTCCAGGTCAAAGTTCATCAGCATAGATACTATCTGCCAGAATGTGAGATAAACATGTATCGGGTTCACTGAGAAAAGTTGCAGGTCAGATTTCATCAGAAGACATCAGTTGGAATGTTCTGTGAT
The DNA here is from genome assembly GCF_016097555.1 of Gigantopelta aegis. NCBI lineage: Eukaryota > Metazoa > Mollusca > Gastropoda > Neomphalida > Peltospiridae > Gigantopelta > Gigantopelta aegis. Next base: position 19,656,592 of record NC_054711.1, read on the forward strand.
CAGAAATTCAGCAGCTAACAGATATATTTAATTTCCTTCAGAAATGGGATGTATTAGTCAAAGTTAATGAAAAACATGAATGACAGCATACAGTGTATGTAGGTCAAAGTTCAACTATAAAAGCAGACCTTGACATGGAAAAAATTAAAGAGAGATTAATTGTTCCATGTCATACAGAGCAGTTAACTATCAGTATTTGCAGGCCAAATGCACAGATCAAAATGTAGGTCAAAGTTCACCAACAGATATGATGGGCTGAGTTCACCAGTAGACATAATAGTTGAAATATTAACTTCACAGAAACAAAAGATAGCATTGGTTTAAATACCATAGATCAGAGCAGAGGTCACCACCAACAGACACAGGTTATAGTTACCAGCATATGTAAAATTTATATGTCAAAGTTCATAAGCATATTTAGAGGTCCAAGTTGACTAGCATGCATACAGATCAACGGTTATCAACAGCATGGTATCACTTGAATCCATATGCTTACGGGGTGGGGGGGGGGGGGGGGCAGGCTGGCAGGCTGGCTTTTGCCCTAATTAAATGAAAATGCCCGAATCTTGATAATATTTGTAAATATTACCATTACTACCAAACGGCTATCTATAGGGTTGCAAACAAATCATTACACTATATCTATATTTTAATGAATGTTTGGTGTGACCAAATAACTCGCCACACACATGCATAAATCATCCCTCTAATACCAACATTGAATAAAATAAATCTGCATTTCATAAAACCACTTGCGCTGCAATATTATTTCATGTTTTTAAAGCATAAAAAAACGTGAATGTGTATTTCTTGTTGTGCTCTATATGAATGGAGTAATATATTTTATTTCCTTGAATACAGTTTGTGACTGTCTAAACTACATATACATTGCCATGTTATTTGTTGGTTTTCATTTGTTTTCATTCGTTACCTTCTTGTTTTAAAAGTGGTGTGTGTGTATGTCCTTGTACATGTGAAGTTTGCTTTGTTGCCGATCTACGAGTTTTAAACATTTTCAAATTGTGTGTACTAGTATAGGGCATATTTATACATCAAGGGGGTGAAATTTAGCCCAGTGGTATTTTCTTCACTTGATGTGCGGTCGGTCTAGGATCGTACCCAGTCGGTGTAACAAAGACTGTGGTATGTACTATCCTGTCTGTGGGGTGGTGCATATAAAAGATCCCTTGCTGCTAATTGAAGATGGCCCATGAAGTGGCAACTGGGTTTCCTCTCAATATCTGTGTGGTTCTTAACCATATGTCCAACACCATATAACTGTAAAATAAAATGTGTCGAGTGCGTCGTTCAATAAAACATTATTTTTTTTTCTCTCTCTTTCATTCCAACCAGTGCACCACGACTGGTATATCAATATTTTTACAGGTTTCCTATCAGACTAGACGTCAAAACTACCAAATGTTTGATATCCATTAGCCGATAATTAATAAATCAATGTGCTCTAGTGGTGTCGTTAAACAAAAAACTTTAATTTACAGCTTATGGGTACCAGTGTAGTGAAATTCACATACACATGTGGCAGCCTAATGAGTATTCAGCTGGGGGGTTTTTGTTTGTGTTAATTTTTTTTTTTTTTTTATATTTTAATTATTTTATTATTATTATTAATATTTATTATTATTATTGTTGCTTAATTAAATGGTAATGAACAATGGTGTTTCAAATAAATATTGTAAATCATGTGTACTAATCGCGTGAGTATTCACGACTTTCATTATGTATATCTGAATGTTTACGAGATGTAGATGTAAATATGTACTTAAACAATGATCTCTATGTATGATGCTGGGCTGTATCGATAAAAATAATTTGTATATATACCGGTATATATATATATATATATATATATATATATATTAAATTAATGTGCCATTCTCTGTATATTGTCTCTCTTTTTTTTTTTTTTTTTAATTGTATAAATCTTATTTAGAACCTGGACAGTCTTCGGACTATATCTATGGCTGTGGTACGTGCTGTCCTGTCTGGGAAAGGGCATAGGCTCTGTTGGATGGAAACACGGGACAGTCCCTTTAATAAAAACTTTTCTATGTATTAGCGGATCCAGAGAGGTCACTGGGGTCCCGTGAAATTCCCGCTTCCCCGTTTGAAAGAAAGAGATGTTTTATTTAACGACGCACTCAACATATTTTATTTACGGTTATATGGCGTCAGACATATGGTTAAGGACCACACAGATTTTGAGAGGAAACCCGCTGCCGCCACTAAATGGGCTACTCTTTCCAATTAGCAGCAAGGGATCTTTTATTTGCGCTTCCCACAGACAGGATAGCACAACCATAGCCTTTGTTGAACCAGTTATGGATCACTGGTCGGTTGGTGCAAGTGGTTTACACCTACCCATTGAGCCTTGCGGAGCACTCACTCAGGGTTTGGAGTTGGTATCTGGATTAAAAATCCCATGCCTCGTCTGGGATCCGAACCCAGAACCTACCAGCCTGTAGACCGATGGCCTAACCACGACGCCACCGAGGCCGGTTCCCCGTTTGATGTTACCTTTTTAATGATTTTTATTCTGTCCCGGATCCAGTCACTGGCGAAGTCGGAGATTGTCGGGGAGAGACGTGCTTGAACCTTAATTGGATAGGCACGTTAATATGTGATCCAATCCAATGATTTTTGTTATTTTTATTTTATATATATATTTGAAATTTATCCACAACTGCCCGAAAACGTATATCTGGTCATTTTTTATTTCACAGTTGCCAGTGTGGATACTTCCGAACCCCACTACAGCCTCGCTTCAATTCGGGGCTCGGCACATTTGCCATCGACAAACGCTAATTGCCATTTTGTAGAATTGTGTGACCCACCCCCGCCCTTTTACAAAAATCGGGATCATACCAGGCCCGTACGCATCCCCCATAGTCTGCCAAGGTCCGTTCGCATGCCCCGGACCTCCCTAGCAACTCCGTCCCCCCCCCCCCCCCCCCCCCCCCCCCGTCCCCCATATAAATTTCTGCGTACGGGCCTGCATACTCGGCTATGATCAGGTAACTATGTTCCAAAATTAATGTTACAAAATTGCACTTACAAAATTATTGATTTAAATCGATTTTGAGCGGAGATCTATATTCAATAATTAACTTGAAGGGGCGGGATCTAGAAAATGGTCTTTGGACGAGGAGCTCTAGTAAAGCGTTCGCTCGATGCGCGGTCGGTTTTGAGATCGATTTTTGTCGGTGGGCCCATTGCGCCATTTCTCGTTCCACCCAGTACACCACGACTGGTATATCAAAGGCCGTGACATGTGCTATTCTGTCTGTGTGATGGTGCACATAAAAGATTACTTGCTTTTTTCTCTCTTTTTTTTCTTTTTAAAGTTGATCACCTCTCAACCCAGAGGTGGGATTTAACTCAGTCGGTTGAGTGCTCGTTTGAGGTGCTTACGTTGCAGGATCGAACCACCTCAATGTATAGGATTATGGGATGGTTTTATAACTGCTACAAACCCAGAAAAACTGTAACATATCTTATCCAGTCATACTTTGTACAGATTAAGTGCCAAGACCTACAAATTAATTTTTAAAAATCATCGTGGTGTATTATACGTTAACTGAATATATATATATACTCTTCAAAAAAAGAAACGCAAAAGGGTACAAATGGGTTATAACTCCGATTTTATGTTTCCTACCGGTTCATGCTTTGTGAATATAAGGTCATTGCATGTCCCAAACACATTCCCACGGTTACATTCGATAAAACGCAGCTACTGTACAATAAAGTTCCAAAATGTGAATATTCGCAAAAACGCAGCCACGTGCAAACCATGTCGCCACTGCACGTGCGTTGTCTGCACGTGCAACATGAACACTGACAGTATAAAAGTGCAGGGTGTTCGCTTGCCTGGCCTCTGTATCTGGCCGACAGTTGACAATCCAGGACATGCCACGTCTCAGTGAACCGCAGAGAAACAATGCCATCGGCCGACTAGACGCAGGCGAATCCAGAACGGCCGTTGCCAGGGCATTCCATGTGTCCCCAAGCACCATCTCCAGACTGTTGGACCGTTACCAGCAACATGGATCAACACGTGACCTCCCTAGATCCGGTCGACCACGGGTCACTACCCCCGGGCAGGACCGCTACATCCGGGTACGCCACCTTCGGGAACGATTGACTACTGCCACCTCCACAGCCGCAGCAATACCAGGTTTGCGCAGGATATCCGACCAGACCGTACGGAACCGCCTACGTGAGGTAGGAATTCGTGCCAGACGTCCAGTTCGAGGTGTCATCTTAACACCACAACACCGTCGACTCCGACTGCAGTGGTGCCAGATTCATCGACAATGGCCTCAACTGCGATGGAGACAGGTGTGGTTCAGTGACGAGTCCCGATTTCTGCTCCGACGTCATGATGGAAGATGTCGCGTGTATAGGCGTCGTGGTGAACGTTATGCGGCAAACTGCGTGCAGGAAGTGGACAGATTCGGCGGGGGTAGTGTCATGGTGTGGGCAGCCATCTCACACACTGGCAGAACTGACCTGGTCCACGTGCAGGGCAACCTGAATGCACAGGGCTACATTGACCAGATCCTCCGGCCACACATCGTTCCAGTTATGGCCAACGCCAACGCAGTGTTCCACATGACAACGCCAGGCCTCACAAGCACGTCTCACAACGGCTTTCCTCACAACATTAAGCCACGATTTACCAATTGAGCATCTATGGGACGAGTTTCCGACAGCGACAACCACAGCCCCAGACCCTGCCCAAACGAGGGCATAGGGTAGATCCACGGACATCGAAGCAGACGCCACAATCCGGCAGGTCATCCGTACCTGGTTGCTTCAATGGGCAGGCGGTGCCAGGCAGTTGTCAACACACGCAGAGGCCACACCCGGTATTGACTCCAGATGACCTTGACCTTGGTGGTGTGTCCTATCACTTAGTCACAATGGACTAGAGTGAATTGTGAACAATCCTGCAACATTTGGTAATTATCGGACTCACCATTCAATAATTAAATCAATTCTCCAAATGTTACGACAATGTGGTTTTGCGTTTCTTCTTTTGAAGAGTATATATATATGTGTGTGTGTGTGTATATGTATGTATATATATATATGTATATATATATTTATCATATTACTACTAAGGAATAGCATTGGGTACGCCCAATACATAAATCACATATTTTGAGACATAAGTATGCAAATATTTAGAACATAAGTATGCAAATTACATTACTATGCAAATTATATACCGAAAACGTAGAACTATTTACACCTGTCAAAATTGTTGACAAACAAACATGGCGTCTTTTGAAGTCAGAGATAGCGTTACTATCGATAAAAAAGGAAGTGCTACAATCAAAGCAACTCTACCTTCCGGTAATTATATAGTTATGATTGACGGGTCCAGTTATCAAGCTGAATTGTCACCAGAACGTTTACAGTTAGTGCAAACAGGGCATAGGGTAGATCCACGGACATCGAAGCAGACGCCACAATCCGGCAGGCCCAAAAACAAAACTCGTAGATTTGTAGAAGTAGATGATACGATGATTGGTAATGTCATTACAGAAAATGAAAATAAGAATACTGCCAAAAAAACCTCTATACGACATGCGCATTTTTGAAAACTATCTACCATCAATCAATGAGTCCAGACCAATACATGAAATGCCCCCCAAAGAAGTTTTAGAATTCGATGTAATTCTGTGCAAGTTTTACATCAGTGTACGAAACGAAACCGGGGGACATTACGAATCGAACAGTCATTTTCGACAGTGATTCAGACTCCGACTGAACTTGATGAAGCCCTTAAATAGGTCAGTGACGTAGATAGGCCTATGTCTGACAATGCCGCGAAAAGTTATTTTGAAATATTTGGCTATTGTCAGTTATTTTATTATAATTTCATTGTTTATATATAAAACTGTTAAATTAGTATTAAATTGTTTAAATAGCTACAATCTTTGTTTCCACTTTTAACCTAGTTTCAGAAATCATAGATAACCTTCAAGGCGTATTGACAAACCGATTATCAGCTGACTGATTGACATGCACATGTATTCATACGTCATAACAGATTGTTACGTCCGAGCGTTGGGGTTTTGTTTATTAATCATTTAAGTGAAAAATAAACAAAATTGACAGTGATATGATAAATAGAATTCGTCACTCGTATTTTTTAATATGGGAAATATCAACCTCGGCCTGTTAATCTGTATTTGTCTCGGCAGAGCCTCGACAATATAACAGGCGCGGATGCAGAATTTATGAAAGGGGGGGGGGGGGGGGGGTCCAAATGTGAAGACTGTTGTCTCCTTTTACACTGCGCGTCTCTTACGGTTGAACACATCATGTTCTGTTTTCAAAAAGGGGGGATTCGTTACTGTATAATGTGCACATTGCGGGGAATTGTAAATAGCAACGCGTTAAAACCGATACAAATCAATAGTAAGTGGGTAATACATGCATAGGAATAATATACAATATAGTAACATATGTCGTTTATCAATGTTGTCTGTTCTCTGCGTGGTAGGAGTGTTCAAATGCATACACAATTTAATTAGCTGTTTTTAATTGTCGCTGGACAGCAGTTGCGTTAATTTAAATGTTAATGGTTTATTATAATAAAAAGGTTTAATATATTTATCTCTGCTAAACAATACAGAAGAATGTATGTTTGCTACTGATACCGTGAGCTATAACGTCATCCTATTGGTCCAGCCTTAGCAGCGGGAGTTTGTTCATTTCTAGATGAATGTAAACATTACGTCGTCAGGGAAAGACATACCTGATGACGTCATTTTATATTGGTAATTTGTCTTACTGAGCGTTATTCTTTTAACCCAAAACAATAATTGAAAATAAAATATGAACGTTTAATGTTATTATTAGTAAGTATGTTTCAAATTTAATTATAGGTATTGTCTGTTATTTCATTTACTTTCATCCGGGTTTGAAAAAAACAAAAAACAACGAAAAAACAAACAACGAAAAACATCCGCAAACTTATGTGACAACAGTTTCTCCGATTCACATAGTTTGCGATGAGTTTTTGTTCAAACCCCTCTGAAGGTAAATGAAATAACAGACAATCCTTAGATACCAAAGAAATACGGGATATGATTATCGTGAACATGGCGATGACACAAGGCGTATTCAAAGTATTGCTAGTTAAGCGTCGTTTTGATCAAATGTTCCGTTGTTTTGTGAATTAAATTGTAAGAATATCAAATAAGTAACCACAAGATAAACAAATAAACAAATGGTGACTGACAACATTGAAGAAAAAATATGTTTTACATATCCAAGATACAGAACCAGCTGACATAGCCCAGTGGTAAAGCGCTCGCTTGATGCGCGGTCGGTTTGGGATCGATCCCCGTCAGTGGGTCCATTAAGCTATTTCTCGCTCTAGCCAGTGCACCACGACTGGTACATCAAAGGTCGTGGTATGTGCTATCCCGTCGATGGGATGGCGCATATAAAAGATCCCTTGCTGCTAATCGAAAAGAGTAGCCCATGAAGTGATGACAGCGGGTTTCCTCCCTCAATATCTGTGTTGTCCTTAACCATATGTCCGACGCCATATAACCGGTAATAAAATGTGTTGAGTGCGTCGTTAAATAAACCATTTCCTTCCAATAATGTAATAATATAATGTATACATTGAATATTATACTTTAGTTTCATGGGACAGTAGAGGGCTCCAATACGTGTCTGCGTCGTACAAAATACTCATGAATTCTTCAACAATTGCTAAAAAAAAATTGTGTTAACGACGCTACTAGAGCACATTGATTTATTCACCTTTGGCTATTGCATGTCAAACATTTGGTAATTTGGACATAGAATCTTAGAGAGGAAACACTCTACAGATTTTCATTAGTAACAAGGGATATTTTAGAGGCATCATCCCACAGACAGGGTAGCACATACAACGGCCTTTCACAAACCAGTCGTCATGCACTGGCTGGAACGAGAAATAGCCTATGAATTGGGATCGTTCCCAGACGCTTTACCACTGGACTACGTCCCGCCCTCGACAATAGATTAATATAATGGCCTATTTTCAAAGTCTGCGACATTCAGTAATATGTAACGACAACACGTGGACCTTAATTACTGGTGTCTATTCTTATGGAAATATACCTGATTGAATACACTTTGCAGGGTCTGCGTTTTAATTAAGATATCTAGACATTTAATTAACTAATTAATGGCGTCTATTCTTGTGGAAATATACCTGATTGAATACACTTTGCAGGGGACTGCGTTTTAATTAAGGCGTGTATACACTTAATTAATTAATGGTGTCTATTCTTATGGAAATATACGTCATTTAATACACTTTGCAGGGGACCGCGTTTTAATTAAGACGTGTATATACTTAATTAACTAATTATTAGTAGGGTTACGATAAGTATTATAATAATTATAATATTTGAATTAAACGAGACGTAATTTGGATAAATATCTACAGTGTTAAAGGCATACTGTCACGAATTTAAGGACATAATTTCTTTAAAAATGGATTCTAGCTATCGCATCACCTTACCTGCCCCATGATGGAGTGAAATCCACGTCATCCCTCTCCGCAATTTTAGTTTTTGAATTATGGACCATTGCCATAATTCAATTATTTTTACAAAATATCATTAATAAATTGAGTATGGTGGTTTTGAAGGGTGTTGAATAAAGTACATTTAGGGACAAATCAAATTATATTTGTTTAGGTAATACTTTGTTAGACCATTAAATAGGTCAGTGGTCTGTGACAATGTGCCTTTAAACACCACTGTGATTCAAACTACTATTACTCATTATGAAATTTGCTTGGTAAAGGTTAAAGTTTGTTTTGTTCAACGACACCACTGGAGCCCATTGATTAAAGGGTCATTCCTGAGTTTGATGCAATTTTAAAGATATTATCGACTAACAGAGACTTTTTGACGACTGTAATTACTTATCAAATATATTTTTCTGCATAAAATATTAGTGGCTGTATACTAAACGTGATTTCAATCCTTCTAATATTTGTACTAGGTTAAATTTCTTTTTTTTCCTAAAATATAGTTTTTTTTGTAAGTACGAAATTATTTGAAGACAAAATCCCGCTTCAACAAATATTAAGACTACCCGAAACACATTGAATATGCATACTCTGATATCGAAACAAGAAAATATATTTAATATGTAATTTTAATCGTAGAAATATTTTATTAGTCGGAAACATCCTACAATGCAGCAAAATCAAGAAGTCCCTTTAGTTAATCATCGGCTATTGGATATCAAACATTTGGTCATTCTTAAACGTAACCATCAGAGGAAACCCGCTACATTTTTCTTAATGCAGCAAGGGATCTTTTATGTGCACCATTCCACAGACACACGACCAATACCAGCACATACCACGGCCTTTGGTATACCTTTCGTGGTGCACTGGCTGGAACGAGAAATAGCCCAATGAGCCCACCGACGGGGATCGATCCCAGACCGACCGCGCAACAATCGAGCGCTTTACCACTGGGCTACATCCCGCCCCTTGTTTTTAACGACACCACTAGAGCACGTTGATTAATTAATCATCAGTTATTGGATTTCAAATATTTGGTAATTCCGACGCGTAGTCATCAGAGGAAACCCGCTACATTTTTCCTAATGCAGCAAGGGATATTTCAAAACTAATTTTACTTTTGATAATTTTCATTTAAAATGTTAGATTCTAAGAGTAATGTTAGGGTGGTGTTTGGCCTAATGTATGGTGCGAGGGTTGAGCAAAGGAAGAATCGTGGCAAAGTAATCACTTTTATTCTGGTGGTGTAATTTTCGAGTAATTCGAGGATTAGTTCTGTCAGCGAATTTAAGAACCCAACGAAAATATAATACATGTATACATATATTACGAAAGAAAGAAAGAAATGTTTTATTTAACGACGCACTCAGCACATTTTATTTACGGTTATATGGCGTCAGACATGTGGTTAAGGACCACACACAGTTTTGAGAGGAAACCCGCTGTCGCCACTACATGGGCTACTCTTTCCGATTAGCAGCAAGGGATCTTTTATTTGCGCTTCCCACAGGCAGCATAGCAAAACCATGGCCTTTGTTGAACCAGTTATGGATCATTGGTCGGTGCAAGTAGTTTACACCTACCCATTGAGCCTTGCGGAGCACTCACTCAGGGTTTGGAGTCGGTATCTGGATTAAAAATCCCATGCCTCGACTGGGATCCGAACCCAGTACCTACCAGCCTGTAGACCGATGACCTAACCACGACGCCATCGATGCCGGTACATATAATACTAATTTATGATACTACCTTTATAATTGATGAATTTAAGTATCCAACAAAATGTGGGACGGGACGTAGCCCAGTGATAAAGCGCTCGCTCGATACGCGATCGGTCTGGGATCGATCCCCATCGGTGGGCCCATTGAACTATTTCTCGTTCTAGCCAGTGCACCACGACTGGTCTATATGTATTACCCTGTCTGTGTGATTATGCGTATAAAAGATCCCTTGCTGCTAATCGAAAAGAGTAGCCCCTGAAGTGACGATAGCGAGTTTCGCCTCTCAATATTTGTGTGGTCCTTAACCATATGTCTGACGTCATATAACCGTAAATAAAATGTGTTGAGTACATCGTTAAATAAAACATTTCCTTCCTTCTTCTTGACATATGTCAAGTGTCATTTCAATTTATGTTCGCCCTTATTTCCAATTAAGGTTCAAGCACGCTGTCCTGGGCACACAGGATGGTGGGGTAGTTGTTACTAGTTAGTAAGTTAGATGGTGTAGTGACCGTACACATACCCATCGAGTCGTTAAAACTAGCTCTCGGTGGGAACCGGTACTGGGCTGCGAACTCGGTACCTATTAGCCTTATGCACAATGGCTTAACCACGACACCACCACCATCTGTTGTGTGTGGGAGACACAGTGCGCACTCTCGAATTCCATTGGTTTGTATCTTTCTTCCAGAGCGACCATGGACAACGCGTCAACGACCAGTTACAGTTCCAAGCTCTATATAAACAGTTGGTTCACATTTCACACCTTCATAGCTCTGCGGTCCGTTTGGACATCAGTGTATTTTAATTAGTCATACTAATTCAGGGCTCATGGACTCGGTGGTGGAAGCAGAAAAACCTGGTTGTGAATCATCTTGTTTGGACCAAACACTAAAACCACGTTTAAGATTAGACATTTGTTTTTTTGGGGGGTGTTTTAACGACACCACTAAAGCACATTGATTAATCATTCGTCGGCTATTGGGTGTCAAACATTTGATAATTCTGACACGTAGTCATCAGAGGAAACCCGCTACATTTCTTTTTTCCAATGCAGCAAGGCCTTTGACCAGTTGTACGTCGGTAGGCCCATTGGGCTATTTTCTCATTCTAGCCAGTGCACCACGACTGGTATATCAAAGGCCGTGGTACGTGCTGTCCTGTCTATAGGATGGTGTATATAAAAGATACCTTGCTACTAATGGACACATGTAGTGGGTTTCCTCTCCGAGACCATATGTCAAAATTACCAAATGTTTGACATCCAATAGTCGATAATTAATAAACCAATGTGTTCTAGTGGCGTCGTTAAACAAAACAAACGTCTTTACCAGTTGTGGTGCAATTGTTGAGATGAGAAAAACCCCAAATCATTTGAATGGATCCATCGAGGTGGTTCGATCTTGCGACGCAAGAATCTCAAACGAGCATTCAACCGACTCAATCTAATTACAATTAGCTCCACTGATCAATTACCTTTCATTCGACCAATCAAACCCTTACTTGCAAAATCATGCCAGTGATTTGAAAACAATTTGAAAACATTTGGGATTATGTTGAGGGTATACGAAATGATTTGGCTGAATTACGAAGTATGCCTGAAACTAATTTCAGTATAAAATTTTATATAAAATTCGTTTCAAGATGAAAAAAACAAACAAACCCTGTGATGGTATAGCCTTAAAATCTGTTTATACTAGCATACAATCCAGAGTTTATTACTGCACTTCTCCCCCTGTTCGCCTATTGCATAAATAGTCTCGCACTATATTTTTAGAATTTGTATGCTCTCGAATAACGCTATAAGAGGCGAAGTGTAATTGGTCGATATTTAAACTGTTATTTATAGATGAAATGTCACCTTGACATGGGAGTCCACGCAATGCTGTTAGATCTACTGGTGAGACCAGTAGAGCTAATTTTAATCAGATTGCAACCGACTGAGCTAAATCCCGCCCCATGATTAGACGTAGGTACAGCAGATAGGAGTTTTACCGACACCACGACGTATAGGTTTAATTTCAGACACCACGACGTATAGGTTTAATTTCAGACACCACGTATAGGTTTAATTTCAGACACCACGACGTATAGGTTTAATTTCAGACACCACGACGTATAGGTTTAATTTCAGACACCACGACGTATAGGTTTAATTTCAGACACCACGACGTATAGGTTTAATTTCAGACACCAAGAGTATTCATTCATTTCAACTTATTTTTCTGCTTATATCCAATTAAAGTTCAAGCACGCTGATCTGGGCACACATCTTAGCTATATGAACTGTGTGCCCAGGACAGTGGATTAGTTGTTAGTGGTCAGTGAGAGAGATGAGGGTGTAGTGGTCTTACACCTAGCCACCGAGTCGTTAAAACTCGCTCTGGATGGGAACCGGTACCGGGCTGCGAACCCAGTACCTACCAGGTATGTCCGATGGCTTAACCACGACACCACTGAGGCAGAGGCCAATATCAACAACAGGTTTGTTAGAACCCACAACATCATCTCAGGATCAAGGTGACATTTTATCTGGGCTCAGGATCCTGCCCCCTACCTGTCCACCTTAAACATTTAATAAAACCGTGGACAGGGCATTTTAGAAAATAAAAACGTTTTTACCATATATAGTCACCTGGAAGAGACGTAGCCCAGTGGTAAAACGCTCGCTTGATGCGCGCTCAGTTTGGGATCGATCCCCGCCAGTGGGCCCATTGGGCTATTTATCGCTCCAGCCAGTGCACCACGACTGGTACATTAAAAGCCGTGGTATGTGCTATCCTGTCTATGGGATGGTGCATATAAAAAATCCCTTGCTGCTAATCAAAAAGAGTAGCCCATGAAGTGGCGACAGCGGGTTTTCTCCCTTAATATCTGTGTGGTCCCTAACCATATGTCCGACACCATATAACCGTAAATAAAAAATGTGTTGAGTGCGTTGTTAAATAAAACATTTCCTCCCTCCCTTACTGTCCTTCCTGTCCCTGGTATTTTAAAAACAGGGGTTGTCGTGTGTTGGATGTCATGGCTTTCACAATCGTGAACTAGCTTTCAAGCAGTTGTCGAAATACTGCGGTCCTGATCTTGTTTTTCCCCGGATTAACATCATCACGGGGGAAAAAATAATTTTGCCTGCCATCCTGTTGGACAGACAATTATTTTGCGATCATGTTTTGTCCGGCATGTTTGTCTCGCGGGAATTTCAGCTAATTTCGACCCCTGTAAATTTTATAAAAATAATAAAATTTCGCAAAGAGTGCAGTTTAAAACAAAATTGTTTTAAATTATATAGTTTTTCATCGCTCGTATCATATGCATGTTCAGCTGAGAAAATACAGTTTCAGTCTCCAAGAAGCAGACGACACTATTCGTTATGTGTTGGTCTTACTGCATTATTTACCGGCCTCGGTGGCGTCGTTGTTAGGCCATCGGTCTACATGCTGGTAGGTACTGGGTTCGGATCCCAGTCGAGGCATGACATTTTTAATCCAGATACCGACCCCAAACCCTGAGTGCAAGGCTCAATGGGTAGGTGAAAACCACTTGCACCGACCAGTGATCCATAACTGGTTCAACAAAGGCCATGGTTTGTGCTATCCTGCTTGTGGGAAGCGCAAATAAAAGATCCCTTGCTGCTAATCGGAAAGAGTAGCCCATGTAGTGGCGACAGCGGGTTTCCTCTCAAAATCTGCGTGATCCTTAACCATATGTCTGACGCCATATAACCGTAAATAAAATGTGTTGAGTGCGTCGTTAAATAAAACATTTCTTTCTTTCCTGCGTTATTTATATCTTGACCAATGTTTTTACAACTTGCACTCTTAATATAGATCATTTTTGCTTCTTTATTTTCTGGTGGCGGTTGAGCTTAGTTTGTTGAGTGCTCGCTTCATGTGCTAGACTTGCAGGATCGAACCACCTCAGTGGATCCATTCATCTGATAGGGTTTTTTCTCGTTCAAACCAATTCACCACACCTGGTCAAAGGCCGTGGTATGTGTATTCCTGTCTGTGGGTTGGTGCATATAACAGATCCCTTCTGCTAATGGAACAAAATGTAGCGGGTTTCCTTTCTAAGACTATATGTCAAAATTCACCAAATGTTTGGTATCCAATAGCCGATGATTAATCAATCAATGTGCTCCAGTGGTGTCGTTAAACAAAGCAAACTTTTTTTGTTGTGTTATTTATATGCTGACCAATGTGTTTTACAAATTGCACTCAAATACAGATAATGTTGGTTATTTCTAGTAACAAAATTACAATTACACACAAATATAGATCATTTTTGTTATTTCTTTAAAATGGATTTGAAAAGATCACTGTTAAAAAGTTTTGTGACTTTTTTGGAACAAGCTTCCGTAAAATGAGGAGGCGGGGCCTCATACGCGATCGGTCTAGGATTGATCCACGTCGGTGGGGCGGTTGGTCTAGTGCACCACAACTGGTATATCAAAGGCCGTTATAACTGCTATCTTGTCTGTGAGAAGGTTTAAATAAAATATCCCTTGCTACTAATGGACACACGTAGCGGATTTCCACTCTAAGACTATATGTCAAAATTACCAAATGTTTGACATCAAATAGCCGGTGATTAATAAATCAATGTACTCTAGTGGTGTCGTTAAACAAAACAAACTTCTTATTTAAATTTTTTTATAATTGCACATAAATATAGATTATTTTGTTATTTTGTTTTCTTTTCAGAGCACGAAAAGGGCAAATTACTGACCAAATAATAATAATAATAATAATAATAATAATAATAAATAAGTAAATATCCCTGAGTTATTTGTGCAAATACTGAGTTTGGTTTCGATCAATGTACAGTTATATATCTCAAAGAATATAAAAAAATGGGAATATTGCTTTATCTTTGATACTGCACCTACGCCATTTCTGAATTGTAACTTCTGTTGGTTTTTTGTTTGTTTGTTTGTTTGTTTTTTAAAGTTTCAATATATGTTTTTCCACTTTTCTTTCAGGATGCCTTCTCTATTGTGAGAAGTCTGAACCCAGATACTGTGATAACTAATGTAGCAGTTAGACAACACAATATTCCATTCACGACGAAGACGCTCAGATGTTGTGACATAACGGTAATTTACAAGGGCAGTACCAGGGGAATATTTTAGGTGGGAAGGAGGGACCAACAAGGGCACATGGGCGAACTCCTGAAAAGGGCACTCGATAAAAGTTTAGCATTTGTGAAATGAAAATTATCAACAGATTGTCAAAAAGGGGCACTTAAAGTGTGTGTTTTTTGTAGTTTTGTTTTGATTTGTTTGCTTGTTTGTTTGTTTGCTTTTTTTTTGGGGGGGGGGAGGGGGTTTGGGGGTCCCCGGTTCCACCCCCTTGGATGCGCCGTACTAGGTATAGCGAGAGTAAGCAGTGTAAAATATTTCCACTATAAGCTTCTTTCTTAAATTATCAAGCTTGGTAAATTTTCTATATTTCTGGTCATTATTTGCTGGCCTATCAAGTTTCAGCACTTCCAAAGAAAATTCTCTCACACGCGTTTACTTTATTGATTGACTGCCTGACTGACTGATTAAAAATTGCAGTCGCTATTAGTGCACAATTTAATGTTTGTAATTTGGAGAGGGCCTCGTAAGTTGGATAAATTGTGCCTAATCTTGTGTGTGTGTGTGTGTGTATGTGTGTGTGTGTGTGTGTGTGTGTGTGTGTATGTATGTGTGTGTGTATGTGTGTGTTTGTGTGTGTGTGAGTCTGTGTGTGTGTATGTGTGTATATGTGTATGTGTATGTGTGTGTATGTGTGTGTATCTGTCTGTGTGTGTATGTGTGTGTATGTGTTTGTGTGTGTGTATGTGTGTGTGTCTGTTTGTGTGTGTGTGTGTGTGTGTGTGTTTGTGTATGTGTATGTGTGTGTGTGTGTGTCTGTGTGCGTGTCTGTGTGTGTGCGTCTGTGTGTGTGTCTGTGTGTGTATGTGTGTGTGTGTCTGTATATATGTGTCTGTGTGTGTATATATGTGTATGTGTGTCTGTGTGTATGTGTGTCTCTCTCTCTGTGTGTGTATGTGTGTGTGTGTGTGTCTCTCTCTCTGTGTGTGTGTATGTGTGTGTCTCTCTCTGTGTGTGTATGTATGTGTGTGTGTATGTGTATGTATGTATGTGTGTGTGTCTGTGTGAGTGACTGTGTGTGTCCGTGTGTGTGTACGTGTGTGTGTCCGTGTGTGTCTGTGTGTGTGTGTGTTCATGTGTGTGTGTATGTGTGTGTGCGTGTGTATGTGTGTGTGCGTGTGTATGTGTGTGTCTCTCTCTGTGTGTATGTGTCTCTCTCTCTCTCTCTCTTTCTGTGTGTGTGTGTGTGTGTGTGTGTGTGTGTGTGTGTGTGTGTGTGTGTACAGTCCAGGACCGTTGTATCGATATCAAGTTAAACAAATATCGACTCAACGTTTAGTGAAAGATGTTCCACAAATTGTACAAAAAAAACATGTTATATTTATAAATTTTATATAAATGTTTTTTTTTTTGTGTTTTTTTATCGAATCATAAATTTTTTAATTTAAGCCAATGAAAATTATTATGCTATAAAAAATAAATTAATCAATCAATTGTACCGCTGTGCACGTTCTGAACAGAGTTACTCATTTTTTTAAATGTCTATAAATTAAAATCACTGTGGATGTACGAACAATCTAAATTTTGTTTTTAACAAACATGAATTTATAAGAAAGTTATAAAAACAAAATACAGTTACACGAAATTTTCCATGACAATCCTTGCATCAACTTAAGATACAACAGGGTCCCGGGCAGTTATCACCTGGTTGACAATGCATAGGTCAGCGTTCGAAAAAAACCCAACAAGAAAAACAAAACAACAGCAACAACAAAAAAACCCCTAAAAACCCCAATGAACTCAGCAGTGTCTCATCGCAAACTGTTAATAAGTCTTTGAGAGTTAAATAAACATGGCATTGATATCATAATTGTCTTAGCTCGTGAATATTCGGAATACCTAGGAGTTGCGATTGAGTTCCGAATTCCTCACCCGGAACGTCTCGGGCTGACATGAATAATTTATTTGATAAACAAATTATATTCGATACCATTCGTATTACAACCCCCCCCCCCCCCCCCCCCCCCCCCCGAGAAAAACAAGTTTATTGTTTTGTTGTTTAAGTTTAAAAAGAAGTAGTTGCCTGTTTACCACAAATGTGAAAGTAAGTTTTCCTTTGATCTTTTTTTGTGAATTACTGATTACATCATCGGTAACGTGATAAAACGAAAACCTGTTAGACGGATTAATCCAAGATTAAAAACATATATATATATATATTTTTATTTGAAGTTTTTTATTTTCATTTTTGGTCACATTTTCACACAGTATTTATAATTGTTTATACATACATACACAGATCAAAATTAGTTAATATAAAATAAAACAACAAACCTCTTGCCAACACGTCATTGAACCTCACTCAGTACTTAACACTCAAAATGTCGTATACATGTATATATGGTAATAAATACTTACTGTCAGTGGTGGATGACGTAGAGATATTTATTCAAACAACTTATGGTATACACTCCATCTTTTAATAAATTCATTATATTTGATTTTATTGGACTACATTTTTTTTTCTAATATATAATAAGAATGGATATGAATTTTTAATATTTTAATATCTAGTGATTTCTTCAGAAATTTTGAACTATATATAAACTGCTTTGTCAAAAGAGCAATAATGTCAATTATGATATTGTTCTTTGAGTGGCCAAGAAGAAAACTGGTACGAGAGAAGATAACTATAATGTCTGCAGCTTCTTTTATCCATTGCTCGATTTGTTTGATTAATTTTTGGACGTGTACACAATCAAAACATAAATGCGTATACGTTTCAATATACGCATTACAGAAGCTACACTTTGGGCTGCTTATCACTCTAATATTATAGAGAAACTTGTTTGTAGGGAGAATTCTTTGGATTATTCTATATTGGAACCATATTAATTTGGTATCCTTAGATATACCGAAGACATTGCTGTTGATACTTTTCCACCAATTTTATTCTTGTTCAATTTTAATTCTCTTTCCCATTTAGATATATTTTTTGATGGAGAAAAAGACGACTTTATATAGGTGTTATATATATGTTTTGACCCCTGTTTGTTTTGTATTATGGTATTTGTATACTTAGGCCAAAATAGAAAGTCAGCTGAAAGTGGTTTGGTGGATAAAAATGGCCATGTATGTAATATTGCAGCCTTTAGCCCTTCAAATGTAGTAAATGGTGGATGAAAGCCATAAAATTAACAAAATCCATCATATTTAAATAAGTTGCCATCTGGCTCATACATATCATGTACGTTTGTTATACCTATTATATTCCAATTCTGGTAATAAACACTTTTGTTACCAATTTTAATTAAGGAGTTGAACCACAGTGGTTCGGAACTTACATCATTTTCGTTAAGTTCCACTTTCTTTTTGAATAATGCTAGTATACTGAATACCTGTTTCCAGAACATATTTGTAATTTTTGTCCCACACAGTTTATGGTAATCATCTCCTATATTAGTAAATAAAATATTTTTGTTTGGGAGATGACATCTAAGGATATGATACCATAATGATATCATGTCCATTTATTGCTCTTCTAATCCATGCTAATTTTTACCATTTTTACCATTTTTAAACCACCATTTTCTATATCCTGCATTAGCGAATTCCGAGAAATTCTATCTATGGAACTCTTCCAAATATATGAATAAAAGATCTTGTTGATTGTTTTTATTATGCCATTATCTGGATTGGGGATACTGAGAATAAGGTGAACAAGTTTAGATAGAGCCAATGATTTGACGACAGTAATTCTACCCAGCATAGTAAGATGACGTTTAGACCAGGTATTCAGTAACTTTGAAATCTCTTCAATTTTGTCAGTATAATTTAATTGTACAATTTGATTTAACTGGACACTAAATTTAATTCCCAAGAAGGTAAAATTCTTTTGTGACCATTTTAAGTTTTTCTCTTTACATAGATTATGAGTATTATTTGAATTTGATCCGATCCAAATAGCAATAATGTTTTCAATATTTGGTTTCAATCCTGAGAATTTAGAAAACTGATCTATTAAATTTAATATGTTCCTTAGTGAAGCTTCTGTCCTATCGAGTGTTATAGCTGTATCGTCTGCCTACTGCATTGTGACGGTACATGCTCTTAATTTCTTTTCGCCTGTGGCGATATTAATTGTTTTAGAGGGCCGTGTGCAGTTCCAAATGCACTTAGCCCAGGTGGGCACCTTGTTACGTAATACCTTCGCGCGACCGTGCATTCCAATATGCACTTAGTCTAGGTGTGGAGGCCAGGTGGCCAGTAGTTACGTAATACCTCTGCGAGTGCGGTTTCGACGACCGTGATTTTGGCGACTGGCGACAGAATGTCTGGTCATCTAAGAAAATATACCGACTCTGGGAGAGGTGGAAATATCAGATGATAGGTGAGGTACCGCGCTATGCCCCCAGGCGATATTCGCTGTCTCTGAGAGTTTTGAATAAATAGCTAGGATTTTAGATATATCGAGGAGAAACAAAAGGAAGGCTCCAGGGGATCGCTGTCCGTCCGGACTAGTAATTATATATTTTCTGCTCTGTGTATAACCTTGATGTGATTGATGTGACTTTAAATATTTTAATACTGTATTATACCAATATTATTTAGACGGTGCTGCCGGTCATCTGACGCAGTAATCTGTAGGCTCACTGATCTAATATATATATAAAAGCTTAACCAGTCATCCTAGAGGACCTAGGTAAACTGTAGGTTATTGTCTTTATTGTGATAGGTACCAGTATTAATTCTGTGTTACAAGGTTACTGAATGAGTAGTAGGGTTAATTAAAAATTAACCAGTTAGGAATAGAGTTGTAATTCCTTTATTAATTAAGTTCTCCTGGAAGCGTTTCTCAATTATCATACGTGTGGGTGTTGTGTCACGGTGAAGTGATTAGCATATTGTGTAAACTAGACACCTAGAGATTAACTAATTAAGTGATCAGTTCTGGGTTGTTATTATTTGTTGTTGTTAATTAACTACTGCGGCAGTACATTTGTCAGCGTAGGTTAATACAGATTCCAAAGTGTATTGTGTTTTTGTTGTGTTTTCTAGTGAACTAAACGTGCTATATTACATATACTTTATATAAGATCGTATCTCTGATCATACCTAGACGAGCCACATTAGGGTATAACCGCCCGTTACAGAGAGATCTAATAGATATACAGTTAGGAGAGATATTTGGACAATCGTGTTTCATTCAGTTACGGGTATTATAGGATCCCCGTGACATGCATTATTTTATATTCTCTTTTTTTTATCACTATTCCTTTAATTGACTCCTCCTACAAGTTTCCCATGATCTCAGCGCACAATATAAAGAGATATGGTGCTATTGGGTCCCTCTGTCTACATCCCCTCCCTACTGGAATTTATTTTTGTAAAAACACCATTTTTAATTACAATTAATATACAGTCCTTATTTAATGTATTGACCCATATTATAATGTCCTCGCCATAGTTAATTTTTTTTAAGGTTTTGTTAATAAATCCCCAAGATACTGAATGAAAAGCTTTCTCAAAATCTACTAACAAAAGGAGTGCTGGAATATTACTTTCACTAGTGTAATGCATCAGGTCATATAATAATCTGGTATTTTCAGCTATACACCTGCCTGCTAGGAAACCCTTTTGATTTTCATGAATTAATTTATCTATAGATTGTTTTATTCTATTGGCCTATACAGCCAAACATTATTTTATAAATGGTATTTAGTAAAGATATTGATCTCCAGTTTTTTTTAGAGAAAATGATGTGCAATAAATGATTAAATATTGTACTTGAATTAGGTACCTTTTACTCTGAACATTTCTGCATCTATCAATCCTTTAATGCAACATAATTTAAAAATCTGATGTGATACGCAAAAACTAATGACAGATTTGGATTCAGCACACACAAGTTAGCTAGAATCCGTTGGAATACCTTATGCAAGAAAAATTGTGTTGACCAGTGTAATAAAACGCCGGGGCCAGATGGGTTCACAGTCGAATTTTTTTTTTTTTTGGCAGGACGTTGGAAATGTTTTACTTCGAAGCATTAACCATTCGTTTAAAATTGGCGAGCTGTCAGTAACTCAAAAACAAGGCATTATTACTCTGTTGCCAAAAGGAAACAAACCCCGTGATTTTCTAAAAAGAACTGGAGATCAAAATTAACCTAAACCAGTTTACAAAGTCCATGCAAGAAAAAACAAAAATATTTTTGTAGACCAGTGTTATTTTTCATATTTTGTAATACATACAATACCTCACTTGCCGTTATTTGACCTACATATTCGCTAACATTTTCAACTTTGGGAATATTTGTATTTCTAAAAACCTCATCTAAATCAATATCTATTAGATATTCTTCCTGTGACATATATAGTTTCGAATAGTACGATCCGGCTTCTTCCAATATTTGATTTTGTTCAATAATAATGTTACTATCCTCACAAACAAGTTGGGTTATAGTTTTATTTACATAGTTTCTTTTTTCTAGATTTAAAAATATATTTCGATGGCCACTGAGCTACATACAGATACCTGAAAAATGCAGTCTTGCACCCGCTGTGTCTGCGAATACTCTCGATGGCCTTTCTCCGTCTTATATCCACCTAGCTCGGCTTCTCAAAAGTAAACCCTTCACATATTCTGTTCTATCTAATTCCTCCTGTTTTTTCTTTTCTTCCAACCATTCAACAAATATCTTTGATTCAGGATTTTTATCCACTAACTCAGTTAAAAAAATAATTCGATGTTCCAGTTGTTTTCTTTTTATTTCCTTTTCCTTTTTAACAGCTGCACTAAAACTGATTGACATGCCCCTTATTTTTGTAAGGAGGATTTCCAAAAATAGATGGTCACTTATCATAAGATGTGGGTCTGCAGACAACAGGTAATTTCTATCATAGGGAAGTAAAGCATACTCCTCTATTACTGTATAAATAACCGATTTCACGCGTTCGACATACTGAGTATTATTTAATAGGGAGTTGTTAAATTTCCAAACCTCTGCCTTTAGTAAAGTCAGAAAGTTTTATAAAGATCTCTATGGCTTTAAAAATTTTAAAACACTAAATAAAAAGATTAAAAACATTAGTTAACCTTTATTATTTTATTATTTAGGTGCAAGTTATATTTACATATATCTTCGCAGTGAATTTTATGAAATAAATTACTTAAAAATATTTTTGTTTCACAAAACAAAATTACGATCGATCAACAAACCCGTGAAAAGGCGGGATAAGCCTGATCACGTGGTTTCCTGTTGATTTGCTATCAGAACAAGTCTGAAAATGACAGGCCCACGTTCAGTAAACAATAAATGTAAAAAATGTGGCTAGTCTCCCCACCATAGAGGTTTCCATCCCCTATTCCAGATATCGTTCCCACGGGCCTAAATAAGCGTATAATCATGGACGGCCCGGTACAAATGTTTTTAATGTGTCATTTGCCAGGCTTTCGTAATCAGAAACTTAATTAATATTAAGAGTAAATAGTTCTGTGTTGAAGCAGTGCGATGTAGTACGTTTTAAATTGCATATTTAAAGGGTTTAAAAAAACACATTTTTACCATATCATGCACGTGTTTATACTTGAACTGTTACTAGAACGCCTTTGCGTTTTTTCGGAAAAAGAGTTTCCCGTGCTTATTAATAGACCCGAGGAAGCCCTATGCGTTGCGAATGGTTCAACGACAAACGCATACTTTAACATTAATGTTTAGTCCTACCCTTTAAAACTGAACAGTGGACGAATCATCTAGTTCCATTGTGTTTATTGAATGTAAATTGTACATCTGAAAGCGCACGGTCCCGCAGGTAGCAGCCATCATTTATGGCAGAATATTACCTTGGACGAGACTCTGAGTTTGTTGTCACTACGGTACACGTACTTTCACATTTGCAACATGTCAAAAGTCCGACAAAACGTCAACTTGTTTGATAATAAAAGGCACCCCGACCTCCCAAGCCAACGGTTTATAAATTGCATCATTTTATCCACATTTATTGCAGTTGTTATTTGACAGTTTATTACTTTTTCCATATTTAACAGTGAACAGAATAGAATAAAGACTTTTACCTCAATCTAAACCCCTGTAACCTGGATACCCATCGAACTTAGGCCTTCTTGGGCCCAATTTAGCCCATGGGTTTAGGCTACTACTTAGAGAAGATTCAACACATAATGTAAACTTGTACGTACTAGTATATGTAACAGTACATGGTTAATAAAAGACAACAGTAACATTATTTTAATGGGACATTCCTAAGTTTGCTGCATTGTAAGATGTTTCCGACTAATAAAATATTTCTACGATTAAAATTACATATTAAATATATTTTCTTGTTTAGAATATCAGTGTCTGTATATTCAATGTGTTTCTGGTCGTCTTAATATTTATAAGAAGCCAAAACTGGATTTTGTCTTCAAATAATTTCGAACGTACGAAAAAAATCTTTTTTAGGAAATAAAATGAAATTTAACCTAGTACAAATATTAGAACGATCAGAAACACGTTTAATATACAGCCACTAATATTTTATGCAGAAAAATATATTTGATATGTGATTACAGTCGTCAAAAAGTCTCTGTTAGTCGATAACATCTTAAAAATTGGAGCAAACTCAGGAATGTCCCTTTAACATTTGGTGACAGGCACATTTTCATTTATGATAGGTGATTTCGACAAGCACTGCCAAACAATTCTTCCAAGGCCTTCAGCTGAAAGTGAAAGCTGAAAACCAGTGCCATGTTCTGAAAGGAACTGTTCTTGAGAACAATTTAAGTGGCTTTCATTGAATCCTAAACAAAAAGACTAATTATTTATGACTTTTTGTTTCACGCTGAAACTATCTCGACTGTAAAACGTTCTACAATTTGTTGTAGTCACCTGAGTCACGAAATCGCATGCAATCTGAAGTGAAGAGTAATAAGCGAATTTGTTTAAATAGAAAAGCCAAGGGCTTTACCTTTTCCATCTGCATCCACCTTCTGCCCTACATAGATTGACAAGTGAAAATAATTTGTTTTCCTTATTTCTACCACTGTAGGTGACAAAGCGCTCGGCTGTCTTCGTCACGGGTATATTCCTTTGAGTTCACACTGCTGCGAAATAGATAATGGAATAGATGATTGCATCTCTCAGTTGCCGTAAGAAAGTCAGCATAGCTGAAACAGCGGTGGCACTGAATACACAGATATTGCTGCCTTCTTTGTCAATTAACAACTAGTTAACCGATTAAGACACATTAATCCTACTTTTACCAGTCCATAATTTCTCAAAGCCATAAGTCACATGACTAGTTGCATTCTTTAACAATCATCGTCTGCTAGCGTTTTCTTTTAAGCTCGGTAAGACCATTTTAGTACCTTGTTCAATGGTTTAGATAATTATATTCTTTCATCTTACTGTTACAATAACTACATGTACACATCATGGCCCGGTTGTTCGAAGCCTGGGTTAGCGCTAACCCTGAGTTAAGGAATTTAACTCATAGTTAGTGTTAATCAGTGATTAAGTTAACCCAGGTTTCGAACAACCGGGCCCATGTGTTTACAGTCAAATGTGAGCACCTTGTTTCATGGTTGGTCACATGCTCACAATACCGGTACTGCATTGATTTCAGATCACGCAATTCATATTTATCTTTTAAATATTTTATTTATTTTAACACATAATATTATTATCGACACAGAGAAATTTTACAATATGAAAGTCTACGTTGGGACTAAAATATATATCTACTCAAACGTAATGTCGACTCAAACGTATCGACTCAACCAAGATAAAAACATGATAGTTAATACACGTTTGGGCCAGGACCGGCCAGTCATATCGATACAACCGATATATCGACTCAAGCAAGTTCGACACAACGGTGCTCGACTGTGTGTATATATATATATATATATATATTATAATATTATATATATATATATATATATATACTCTGTCAAAAAAAGAAGAGCATAGGCGAAATTTCATGGAATTATCTCATACAAAGTGGCATAATTTCATTATTTATGATCGTGTCACAGTCAAATTTGACATGAGTATGTCACAGTGTTCCTGTTATCGACTGATGTCAGCGGATGCGTTTTCGATGCCAAACAGCGTCGCACGAGGGCGCTGAAATCAGTACCTTGCGTGGCCAGATCAGCGCAATCACTGCGCGACATATCTTTTAAATAGACTGAATTTATCTGAATCACATACGTTGAATTATTAGCCCATTCTTCCTGCAGTGCAGGTGAAATTTTGCGAAAGCATGTGAGGCTCGGGGTCACGCTGGCGTACACGTCTGTCCAGTTCGTACCATAGATGTTCAATGGGGTTGAGAATTAGCGATCTTGATGGCCATGGCAACACATTAATGTTCTCATTCTGTAGGAAATCCGTTGTTGCACGTGCCGTATTCGTCCTGGCATTGTCCTGTTGAAAGAGTTTTCTCTTTAGATCCAAAATGGGAAGCATGTGACGGCGAAGAATTTCATCCCGGTAGCGTACAGCTGACAGGTTGCCTTGTACGCACACATGTTCACTTCTGCCGGTGTATAAGATGGCTCCCTACATCATGACACTCCCTCCACCGAATCTGTCAACTTGGGTGACGCAGTTGTTGGCAAAACGTTCATTGCGGCGTCTGTAAATACGTTGTCGTCCATCACGTCCCTGTACATTCGTGCACCAGCGAACACGTAAATGTCGATGTTGACGTCGCAGGACGGGGCCAACATACGGTCTCCTAGTCCGTAAACCAGCTTCTTGAAGTCGGTTCCGAATGGTTTGTGCAGACACCCTTCTCAAACCAGGTATGCGTCCAGCAGTGTTCGTTGCTGTGGCAGTTCGGTGATGCAAGTGCAGAACCCGAATGTAGCGATCTTGTGCTGCAGTTGTTATGCGAGGCCTTCCACTTCTGGGCCAGTCTTCAGCTGATTGAAACTGCTGGTACCTGTCCCAGAGACGTGAAATGGTGCTCTGATCGACGTTCATGTGGCGTGCGACTGCTGACTGCGATTCACCTAACTGAAGGCGGCCTATTGCAGTGTTGCGATTCGGCAGGTTTAGTCTTGGCATCTTGTAACTCTTCTACGTCGAAATGGAAATGAGGCATCATTGCGAACATTGCAGCGTTAAATACCCACCACAACCCCAATCTTTTCCCCGAGTTTCACGTACATTCGCCAAAATCGTACCATTTCACGCAGATTTCCTGTAATTGTCCCACAACCTGCGTTAAATTTGTTTTAGGGTGCATTTGAGCATGCTGTCCCATTCCAGGAACATTAACAAACAAGGTCATTCAGCAACATTGTACCACAAAACGATATTTCATAAAATAAAACACTTTTCTTCTTTCCCTATCACCTATGTGTTTCTTTTTTGACAGAGTATATATATATATATATATATATATATATGTGTGTGTGTGTGTGTGTGTGTGTGTGTGTGTGTGTGTGTGTGTGTGTGCAATAAAATGTGTTCAATCAAAGACAATTCGTCTCGGATATTAAAACTAAGCATTTAAAATCTAAAATGTCCGCTATGCACTTTGATCTATGAAAGTTTCATTGATATTTTGCACAACATACCTTGAACACCTATCCTGGTGTTTATATATTATGTCAGGGAGGTTTGGCAACCACGTCATTATTGTTAGGGATTCTCATAGGTAACCTTACACTCGTGAATATCTGTTATCGGATCAACAAAATACACACATATTA
Organism: Gigantopelta aegis; assembly: GCF_016097555.1. NCBI lineage: Eukaryota > Metazoa > Mollusca > Gastropoda > Neomphalida > Peltospiridae > Gigantopelta > Gigantopelta aegis. Next base: position 19,683,692 of record NC_054711.1, read on the forward strand.
GGGTGTGATACTTTGATATCAGGGTGTATGTATGTGTGTGTGTGTGTATATATATATATATATACTAGCGGAAAAAAGTAACAGTGTAACTTGAAACATCAGATAAAATTAACACGGCTCAATATTTTAGCCTGATGTTTTGCACAGTTGACCAGTGAACGCACCGCCACACAATCGCGGGGTCAATTCCGTATTGGCACGTGCCGTTTCACTTCTTGGACATGGGTCTGTTTTTCAAGGTTTTTCCGCCCAACATTTTACTGCTCCAGCTTTTGTCGACTTTGCTACTGTCGGGTCATTGTTTGGCAACCGGTGGAACAGAAAAGCAGGTTTTTTCGGTTGAAAGTGGTCGTAGAGCAATGCCCAGGCTAAATGTAAATGACCGCCTTCGCGCAATTGGTATGATCCAGGCTGAAATGCTCCATTGCGCTGTTGCTACGCAATTTGGTGTCAACATAAACACTATTCAGGCTTTGTCGCGACGTTTTCAACAATTTGGTAATGTCAGAGACCGACCACGTGCAGGTCGTCCACGCGTGACGTCACAACAGCAGGACAATCATACCCGACTCGTGCACCTCAGGAATCACTTCCAAACGGAAAGTCTGACAGCGCGGACCATTCCTGGATTGCGTGCCATCAGCCCCAGAACTGTACGGAATCGATTACGTGAACAGCGTATTTGTTCGCGACGTCCGGCTGTCCGTTCAGTTTTGCTAAGACGCCATCGTGTAGCACGTCAGGCTTGGTGTAGAAGACACTTGCGCTTTAATCGCCGACACTGGGCGGGTATTCTGTTTACAGACGAGTCCAGGTTTCACTTAGACAGCAGCGACGGCCGTTCAAGAGTCTATCGTCGTGTTAGAGAACGTTTTTAGTGACGCCTGTATTGTGGAGCGACGTGCTTTTGGCGGAGGCAGTGTCATGGTTTGGGGTGGTATCACGTCAACTGGACGAACACCTATTGTGGTCATCGATGGCAATTTGAACGCCGTAGGCTACCGTGACGACATTATCCAGGCTCACGTCATCCCATTTGTGCAAAGACAGCAACGTCACATCACGCTTCAGCAAGACAACGCTAGACCTCACGTCGCCCGGGTGGTAAGGGATTTCTAGCTCAGCAGAATACCGATGTGTTGCAGTGGCCTGCAGTCTCACCCGATCTTGCACCAATCGAGCATGTCTGGGATGAGATGCAACGTCGTGTACGTGCGCTGCCTAACCAGCCGGTGACGTTGGCAGCGCTGGGTCAGACGTTAGTCCAGATCTGGAACGGCATTCCCCAGGCATTCTTCAACAATTTGGTAGGCTCTATGAGGCGACGGTACCAGGCCTGCATCGACGCAAACCATGGCCATACGCGCTATTAACTTTGTGAACTGATTTTTTACCCCCGTGTCTTTCATCCCCAATACCAATGAAACGACAGATGCTGTGACATTTTAAATGAATTGAAGTTTTGCAGATTTGCCTATTAACCATGCTATCTGATCGTTTCATCGTTTTATGTCTTGAAATTATGTTTTTATCAACATGATAACCATACACAGTTACTTTTTTCCGCTAGTAATATACCCTGATACTTTGCAGTGGTACTTGCTTTTGTGATAATAAAAAGTAAACACACACACAATATGCAATAAAGACTGAAACCACCTAAAAAAATATCGGCAGACACTTCGTACTGGGATTACTATACTGAACGCCATTCAAAACTCACCAACCAATCTGTCAGTTGTTATTGCTACTGTGTGTGTGATGTTGATATAAAACACAATTATACACTTTTTGACTTATTTACTGCCTACCAGAATACATCCGCTTATAAAAATGGGTTACATGAATTGTCATTTTCTCTATTCATATTCTTTTTACAGCTACAAATCTGACTGGTGTGTTTCTAATGGAGTTCAGTATATTATTTCTGACGTTATACAAGCAAAAGCAAGATGATATTTCGCTATTGTAAAAGTTATTCTATCTTTTCGTTTGTCGTGCATGTTTTTGTTTTTAGCTGGAAGATATTGACAAGCTGCCAATTATTCACATCACTGGAACAAAGGGAAAGGGATCGACATCGGCATTTTGTGAAAGTATTCTCAGACACAGCGGATACAAGACTGGATTTTTCAGGTATCTGTATGTAGCTCAGTGGTAGAACAATCTCACTATAATAATATCTAGAGTGTTCACAGACACAGCGGTTACAAGATCTGGATTTTTCAGGTATCTGTATGTAGCTCAGTGGTAGAACAATCTCATTATAATAATCTCGAGAGTATTCGCAGACACAGCGGGTACAAGACTGCATTTTTCAGGTATCTGTATGTAGCTCAGTGGTAGAACAATCTGATTATAATAATATCTAGAGTATTCTCAGACACAGCGGGTATAAGACTTGACTTTTCAGGTATCTGTATGTAGCTCAGTAGAACAATCTCATTATAATAATATCTAGAGTATTCTCAGACACAGCGGGTACAAGACTTGATTTTTCAGGTATCTGTATGTAGCTCAGTGGTAGAACAATCAAATTATGATACTATCTAGAGTATTCTCAGACACAGCGGGTACAAGACTGGATATTTCATATATCTGTATGTAGCTCTGTGGTAGAACAATCTAAATATAATATCTAGAGTATTCTCAGACACAGTGGATACACGACTGGATTTTGCAGATATCTGTATGTAGCTCAGTGGTAGAACAATGTAAATATGATAATATCTAGAGTATTCGCAGAAACAGACATAGCGGGCACAAGACTGGATTTTTCAGATATCTGTATGTAGCTAAGTGTTAGTAGAGCAATTTAATAATTATGTTAGTGTATTTACATCGGACTCATTACTGTATTTCGATAAGAGTAACCTACCTTGGTACCTTTGTTTCTTCGCTCAGCCTAGACCAAGTGTTCACTATCTGTGCATTAGCCACAAATGGTCATATGCTAACGTGCCATTAAATAAACATTCCTTTCCGTTAATTCAAAGGCCGTGCTTTTGCTATCTGTGGGATAGTGCATATAAAAACACATTGCTGAGGGGCAGATCTAGGATTTTGAGAAGAGAGGGTTCATGTTCAATAAGTTAGTCTTTCAAACTGTAGCAGGTGGTATAGCACAAAGCGAAACCTGTAGAGACTGAATACCAAACGCACTTGAAAATATTTTATTGTACTTTGTGCATCCAGGAAAACCTACACAGACTGAATCCAAACGCACTTGAGAATGTTATATTGTACTGTGTGAATCCAGGAAAATCTACAAAGACTGAATCCAAACGCACTTGAGTGAGTGAGTAAAAGTTTTACACGTGCGTATATACCACGAAGGTTTCACGCACGCCTGTCACGGGCTTAATCTCTGACTTTCGCCAGTGACTAAGTCCGGGCCAGGAGGGGGGAGGGGTACGTTTGAGGTGGGCGGAATTTGGAATAAAAAATTTAGTGGTCGGTCAAAGACCTAAGTCCTAAAATCCTAACGACATTCTACACTTCTACACATGTCCGGACTAAGAATTTAAAACCAAACGTTTTTGACTGCTCGGCCTAAAAGGTTTTAAGGTGATTTGAGCAATTGATCGGGCACCCAAGTAAAGTGCGTTGGACTATTTATAAAAAAAATAAACATAAGAATTTTGAGCCGCGGCCGAAAAATTTTAAAGTCCAACTAAGCCCAAAAAAAGAAAAAGGAGGTTGGCGTCTACTTTGGCGAGCCTGAAGATTCCCGGAGTAGAGGCAGGAGATGTTGGCGTCGTAGCAAAGTACGCACTACAGCACCGTAGTCGGGGCCACAGACCGCCCGGATCATCTTGTGGATGTTCTTGTTGTCCAACTTGGCCGGAAGTATGACTTGGCGGTAGGTCTTGTCCCTCTGGTGCGTCACGACTACGGTGTCATGAGTTCCAAACATCTTGTTGTGGAGTTCGTATTTGCTGCCGTCCTCCAGGGATCTCCAGTCTGTGTTGAGGTGGCTGCCTCGTAGCTGCGTCGGGTTAGTCGTGTCCCCCTGCATGTACTGGTGAAGTTGTTTATTCAGTCCGTTCACCGCGACGGTCCATTCGGACTCTTCAGGGGGAGCGACTACCGGGGCTGGTCTCTCGGCCTTGGCTGGCCGGTCGGTCGGTGATGTTGCCTTCCTTTTTTCTCCAACGGTGGTCGATCGGGCCGATGGCAAGGCGACTGGCTGTACCGGAGATACCGGCCAGTTCTTCCTGGGCCACGTGGCGGTCGGTGATGGAGGGTCGTTGGGCGTCTCACACACCGCAGTGTTGAGCTCGTCCAGTTCGGTGGCCGACGGTTCCCTTGGGGCTGGTCGCGTCGTCTCAGGTTGGACTGGGGGCGGCGTCCGATTCCTTGTCGGTGAGATCGCGTCCCCGTACACCAAGGTCACGGAAGCCCGTGACCCGGTGTGCGTGACGCGATACTCACTCAGCTTTCCAAAACTGGCGAGCAGTCCCCCCAGGTGGGGGGGGGGGGGGTAAGTCAAGAGCGCAGCTAACCACGTCTACTCTCATCGCGAGTTGAGTTGAAAAGCCAAAAACGCACTTGAGAATGTTATATTGTACTGTGTGAATCCAGCAAAACCTATACAGACTGAATACCAAACGCACTTGAGAATGGTATATTGTACTGTGGGAATCCAGCAAAATCTACAAAGACAGAATACCAAACACACTTGAGAGAGTAATAAAAATTTATATATATACATATACATATATATATATATATATATATATATATATATATATATATATATATATATATATATATATATATAATATTTCATTTTGTCACTAGTTGTGTTTACCTTTACAAGAATTGCTGTCAATTAATGGTGGATCTTTCATTTAAGGCAATGTGTCTAGAAATTACCTTGACAAGTCAGGCAATGTGTATATTGCCTGAAATATTTATGCAATATAAGATTGCCAGAGTGAATCAGTTACTTTACAGATTGCCTGAAATTTTCAGGCATTCTACAGATTTCCTGGTTTTACACATTGACTGTAACATATAAATGTTTACTATTTCTAGCTCTCCTTCCCTGGTCAAATTGAACGAGAGGTTTCGAATCAACGGCCAGCCTCTTTCTGACGACGACTTCTGCTCTTACTTCTTCGCCGTCTACAACAAAATAGAACCCATATTGGTATATATATATATATATATATATATATATATATATATATATATATTATTTTTATTACGCACATGCCATAAAATAAACGGTTGCTTAAATATCGTATTGTTTCGAGTTGTTGTTGTTATTCTTCTTCTTCTTCTTCTTCTTATTATTATTATTTATTTTTTATTTATTTATTTATTTATTTATGTGTTTTAATCTGCCATAGCAATATGATTATTTATTCCATAACTTACCAATAATGTCCATGTCATTTGATGTTTATCATTATTAACCTGGTTAACTTTTTTTCAGGGGTGGGGGGAGGAGGCTGTCAACTGGTCATTTGTTTACAAGCCAATGTCTATCTGCATATCTGAACGTGACATTGTGATGAGATTTAGTTAAAGTGTGCGACGTTAAACTACATTTGGGCTAATCGAGATATAGGCGATTTTACACATGGAATGAAATTTTATTTTAGAAGAGATATAGATTAACTTTAGTAAACGATGTCATGATATAGAAATGTGAGGCTTATAACTTTTAATTCAACAGATCAGTGATTTTCTTTTATATTTGCGAGATTTAGCTCAGTCGGTTGATCGCTCGCCTGAGGTTCTCGTGTCGCAGGATCGAACCACCTCAGTGGATCCATACAACTGATTGTTTTGTTTTCATTCCAACCAGTGCACAACAATTGGTCAAAGGCCGTGGTATGTGCTATCCTGTCTGTGGGGAAATACATATAAAAGAATCCTTGCTGCATTAAAAAAAAAAATGTAGCGGGTTACCTCTGATCACAAGAGAACATAACATCCAATAGCCGATAAATAATCAATGTGCTCTAGTGGTGTATGTAAACAATACACACTTTTTTTCTTTTATATTTGTAGAAAGACATGGAAGACAGAGAAATTCCAGCGTTATTTTGTTTTTTTACAACCATGGCTTTCACCGTGTTCATTAAAGAAAAGGTCGATGTAGTTGTGATGGAAGTTGGCATTGGTGGACAGTTAGATTGCACGAACGTCATTCGATCGCCCGTTGTGTGTGGAGTTACTTCCCTTGGATTGGACCACGTTGATAAGCTAGGCGACACGATAGACAAAATAGCCTGGCATAAAGCTGGGATTTTTAAGGTGAATCCCAGAGCCGTTCCTAGTACAGTTTCAGTTGTAAGCACAGAATTATTCAGAGAGAGAGAGAGAGAGAGAGAGAGAGAGAGAGAGAGAGAGAGAGAGAGAGAGAGAGAGAGAGAGAGTCCGAGAGAGTGGAGATAAAACGAAAAATCAACCTGACCCTAATGGTAGGTTTGGGTAAATAATGAACTTTTTTTGGTTAAGAATGTGCGCATAGCATTTTTAATGGCCATTTTGGGTGCTGATTACAAATCAATTGGAATTTTAAAATTCCGATGACATTTGAGCCCCAGAACCTTAATTTATTCAAAATGGCGGCCCAAAATGGCAGCCCAAAATGGGCGTTTTGCCCGTTTTCTCACCTATTGAGAATAATGTAGTATGTAATATATCATTGTAGATGTTTTTCAGGTCAAGGAATTTGAAAATCACACTTTTAGTGCGATCAGAGGCTCAGTGACAAGAGTATGTAACATTTCACTAAAACAGTCTTTAACATTTCGCTAATTAAAACCTGAAAATGTACAGCTGTACATCACAGAATCACACTAGTGCTTCCAACAAAAGTTCATTAATGTTATGATGCACACTTTCACTGGGTTTAATAGCATTCTTTATTGAGTTCTGTAGCTCAGTCACACTGAATTTCTGAGTTCGGAATCTACCAGTAGCATCCTTCACACGCCTTTGCTGACGTATGTCTGGGGCTATGGTCAACCGCAAATATGCAACTTCGGCTAAAAGGTCTTTCTGCGATATATTATCCAACAAATCGAGACTGTCTGGGGTCAAAGGCCCTTTGTGCAACTTACAAGTTCCTATAATATTCAAGAGCCTAGTATTTTTCTTTTGCTTCAAATCTTCCTTTTTTCTTAGGACAAGTCCTTTTGATACCCTCACTGTCGAAAGGAAATCTTTCTCCAACTTTCTCACAGCAAGAGTCTGTTCCGAATTACGAGCCCATTTCAACTGTTCCCTTTTTTCTTCACGTGTCATCTCCATGAATGTTGAATCGACTAAAAGACTGTTCGTGGTAATTATATTCTTTCTGGACATCGACATGACTGATTCCGTTTCACCACTGACCTTTAGCCGATTATCAAGCCGTGCAAATTCTGTTTCACAACCTAGATTTGTGACAGGAGCTAGTTCCATTTTCAACAAATTGGGTAGGGACAAATCTTCCATCCCTGCTGTCATCGGTACTCCTGGTATTTCTGAAAAGAATTTCATTTCCGAGAGCTGGCGACGCAAAGAATCGAGGACTTCATCGATCACAGCTGCTAACAAGCGTTCTTTCCCATTCCCAGTTCTCGAATTGTCACGGATTGCTTCTATGTCGGGCAATTTTTTGGCAAAGAAGTCTTTCACCCCTTCCGAGTTTCTCTGTGCATTGAAGCCCTGTTTGTCTTTCTCATCAATGCCCAATAGTTTCATCAATAGGAATATGATAGTTTCTCTGACTAGTTCATAAACCTCGCAGCATAATATGAACCAATCGCTTTGAATATACGTGGATACAGCAAGAACAAGTTTATTTGAATGAATGTCCACCACAGCATCAAAGAATTCCAGGATGGATGTTCTCATTTGGAGAAACTGTTTAGCAATCTCAGCTATTCTTCCAAACCTATTTGCAGTGAACCCTTTGAATACACAATGTTCGATATCGTTCTGTTCCATCCACTCCATGTATTGGGAATATAGTGATACAGAGTGAGGAGAATGGCTTGGACTCAGAAGTTTTGCTATTGCTATTTCGCCTAAGGTATGGATGCTACATCCGGGAGAGCAAAATGCCCTTTCTCCAGCAGATAGTTTAAGAAGGTTCTGCACTCCAATCGTGTGCTCTACATTTCGGAAAACCTTATCACATCCATGATCAATTGCTAGCACCAAATGTGCTGAGCATTTTAGGATTTTCTCTGACGCTACACCCAAATTATCAAGCAGAATTTTACAATCAGCAGCCCTGTCTGTAATCCAGAAATCTATTGCCGATTTGATTTCATCTAAGGTTGAGTCGGCGGACAGAGCCAAACACTTCAGTTTAAAATCGTACGCCTTGGCCCCATCCTGACCTGAATGACTAACATTCTCTGTATAGCCAGTTGTCAAAAATGTTCGCTCTCCTTGACCCATGACAGTGATGTGATCAGCTTTCACGTCATAAAGTTTGTGACCACCAGCCTTAGTCGTATCATCCAAACCTACAGTAACAACCTTCTCCTCTTTATTTAGCAAATGTTCTGCTACAAGTTTCAAGTTAAGGTAACTTGCATCGTCTAAATACATCCCTATACACCTACGGCTAGGGAATACATTGCTCAATTCTCTGCAACTTCTCCGCCGTCTTTTCTTCAAAGGCTGCGCGTCAACAATATCTCCTTCATCATCACTACTCTCCTCACTGTTGTCAAACGCTTCTGTTTCTGATGGCAATCGCCAGTTTTGATCAAATACCATATTGTCTGTCCGTATCATGATGCCTGCTACATCATTTTGACTTACTTTGAATTCGGAGAGACACTGAACAATACATATCATTAATTTCTCATTGATAGTTTTACGGGTGGTTCTGATATTCACTCTTGGGAAGACTAGATGTTGGTCTTCATGCATGTCGTCATCTCTACTCGAACCCCTAGTGGATCGCCTTGATGGTGTTGGAGTATCGAACTGGAGTTTACCAGTAGTTAGGAGGGGAGGTTCATATGTTGAATCAGTTACTGTTGACTCTGGGACAGGTTCCTCCATTGCTTCATCTTCGTCAATATGCATTGCTATTGTCACACTTCCCATTCTCTCTTTCTCAACTTCCTTTTCTTTTTTCTCCGCTGAAGACCTCCTTGTCTCTGCTCGTTTTCTCTTCTTCCGCCAAGACCCAGGTACAGTATTGGTACAGATTGCTACATAATCCCCGTGACAATTATCTATGTAAAAGTTCTCATCCTCCTGCGTCATTCTCACACCATATTGATCTTCCATATTTTTCTGCTGCTCTTTTGCTTTTGATTTAATGTCATAGGCCCACATTGTCATAGAGTCATTAAAGGATTTTGCCTTCTTGCACCACAAATCAGTTTTCGGTTTACTATTTCTCTCATATTTAGCCATTGTTAGGAAAGTATCATAGTCTGATTTTATTTGTTTTGCCACAGTACGTGCACTTTTTGGATATACATTCTGAGATATCCAATCATCGCAGACTTCTAGGGCTACCACATTGCTTGCTTCATTTCTACTAATTTGATGTTGACCCCTCTCTACAGTCCTACATAGATACATCATCCGTCCTAGTAAGAATATTCCAAGGGGAAGCTTTGACTTCAGTTCATATTCGGGCACTTCTTTGTATATTTCACCAAACAGTTGTTTCTGAGAACTGCTCCTCGTTTTGGAAACACTTGACACTAGTTCATCAGTCATATTTTTTAACTATGAGATACTAGAACTACAACATTTCAATCATGTTTAGCAAACAGATGGTAAGTTTAGCCGAACATCCAGATCTGGAATGAAAAAACCCGAGAAAAACGATCATGATCAGAATGAATATTTTAGGGAACATATTTTTTTTGGACCTAATTTTTTACCCCAAATCACTAAAATCGGATTTCTAACCCCTCCAGTCCAGTTCAAAGTGTAATTTTCGTATACCTTGACCTGAAAAATATATATAATGATATGTAACATGCCATATTAGTCTTATTAAGTAGGGAAAATTGCAAGAGACAGCCATTTTTGGCGGCCATTTTAAATAAATTAAGGTTCCGGGGGTCAAAGGTCATCGAAGGTAAAAAATTCCAACAGATTCTGATTCAGCATCGAAAATGGCCATAGAAAATGCTATGCACAAAACTTCGATCAGATTTACCCAACCCTACTAATGGTCCTCCGTAGTTGAGACATATCTGTATTATCTGATGTGTGTGAATGTTTTTCAGAAGGGAGTTCCCGCTCTGACTGTCAGTCAGCCACCAGAAGCCGACGCCGTTCTCTTGGAGCGATCACAGGAGATTGGGGTCAGTCTTCATTAAAGCAGCAATATCAACTATTAGCTGAATATTTTAAAACAAAATATTATTACACTGAAGCCGTTCGCTTTGAGATATTACAGGATATTGGGGGGTCAGTATTTATTAAAGCAGCAATATCGACTATTAGTTGAATATTTAAACATTTAATAAAAATATTAATAATCCCCCAACTTGAAAATTGAATTAAAATGTAGGCTCCATTTCACGGGGATCCTATAATACCCGTAACTGAATAAAAGACGATTATCCAAATATCTCTCCAAACTGTATATCTATTAGATCTCTCTGTATCGGGCAGGCTGCTACCCGAGTGTCCCGGCTCTAGGAGTAATCAGAGATAAGATCTTATATAAATATATATATATGTAGCATGTTTAGTTCACTAGAAAACACAACAAAACACAATACACTTTAGAATCTGTATTAACTCTAACGCTGACAAATGTACTTGCCGCAGTAGTTAATTAACAACAACAATATAATAACAACCCAGAGCTAATAACTTAATTAGTTAATCACTAGGTGTCTAGTTTACACAATATTCTAATCACTTCACCGTGATACAACACACACACGTGTGATAATTGAGAAACGCTGCCAGGGGAACTTAATTAATAAAGGAATTACAACTCTATTCCTAACTGGTTAATTTTTAATTAACCCTTAAATACTCATTCAGTAACCTTGTAATACAGAATTAATACTGGTACATATCACAATAAAGACAATAACCTACAGTTTACCTAGGTCCCCAAGGATGACCGGCTAAGCTTTATCTTACCAAATACTCGTATAAAAATATTAGAACAGTGAAGCCTACAATTTACTTCGTCAGATTACCGGAGACACTGTCTAAACAATATTGGTATAATACAGTATTAAAATATTTAAAGTCACATCAATCACATCAAGGTTATACAACAGAGCAGAAATATATAGTTACCAAGTCCGGTCTGAACTAATATAGTTCGTTCAGTTGGACAACGTCCGTTCCCCTGGATACTTCCAATGTTTCTCCCTGATATATCTAAAATCCTAGCTATTTATTATAAAAATCCCAGACTGGTCCGGAGACAGTACGCGGGACCGAATCTTATGATGTGTATATTTCCACAGCGACCAAGACGGTATATTTTCTTACAAGCCTAGACTGATCGTCGCCAGTTCGCTAGAGTTACCACGGTCGCGCGGAGGTATTACGTAACCACTCTCCACATAGCCTCCACACCTCGTCTGGGTGTGTATTAGGAGGCACGGTCGCACGGAGGTATTACGTAACCAAGCTGCACTAGCCCCCAACACAATGGACTTTGCTACAGGCGAAAAGATAAGAGCATGTTCTGTCACACTCCATTTTCAGTCATAAATTTTAACCTGTGACGCACCATTCCTCTGTTATGTTGGCTGCTGTCTCCAATCTGTGCCACATACAACTGACATTCGTGTGTAGCCTTCACTTAATGATTATTTATATTTCTGTACCTACTTCCCCGTCCAAAACCTTCTTCAAAGGCCGTGTTGTAATTGTGAATCGTGTTTCAACAATACAGCTGACACATTTATAATTGTCTGTTTACTTCTACTTCACCTCTGTACCATGTTATATGTTTTGTTGTTTACATCTACTCTCGACACCTCTGTACCGTGTTACAGTGTTTGTTGTTTACGTCTGCTCTAGGCACCTCTGTACCGTGTTATAGTTTGGTTTGTTTGCGTCTACTCTAGGCACCTCTGTACCGTGTTACAGTTTGTGTTGTTTACGTCTACTCTAGGCACCTCTGTACCGTGGTGTAGTGTTTGTTGTTTACGTCTACTCTAGGCACCTCTGTACCGTGTTCCGACACTACACGAGTTCTATGCCGCGGGTCAACAGATACGTCTGGGTATCGAGGGAAACGTTCAGTTTGTCAATGCGGGACTCGCTCTACAGCTGTGTCGGGTATTTCTACACAGAACCAACAAAGGTCAGTAGAAATGAACCTCTAGACACCACTAGAGTACATTAGTTTATGAATCATCAGCAAGCTGTCAAACATTTGATAATTCCAATAGACACCACTAGAATACATTAGTTTATGAATCATCGGCAAACTGTCAAATATTTGATAATTCCAATAGACACCACTAGAGTACATTAGTTTACGAATCATCGGCAAGCTGTCAAACATTTGATAATTCCAATAGACACCACTAGAGTACATTAGTTTATGAATCATCGGCAAGCTGTCAAACATTTGATAATTCCAATAGACACCACTAGAGTACATTAGTTTACGAATCATCGGCAAACTGTCAAATATTTGATAATTCCAATAGACACCACTAGAGTAGATTAGTTTACGAATCATCGGCAAGCTGTCAAACATTTGATAATTCCAATAGGCACCACTAGAGTACATTAGTTTATGAACCTTCAGTCATCGGCAAACTGTCAAACATTTGATAATTCCAATAGACACCACTGGAGTACATTAGTTTATGAACCTTCAGTCATCGGCAAGCTGTCAAACATTTGATAATTCCAATAGACACCACTAGAGTACATTAGTTTATGAACCTTCAGTCATCGGCAAGCTGTCAAACATTTGATAATTCCAATAGACACCACTAGAGTACATTCGTTTATGAATCATCGGCAAACTGTCAAACATTTGATAATTCCGAGTTTACGACACAGTTTTGGAGGAAACTCGTTACATTTTCCGACATTAGCGTCAGTGTTTTTAATATGCATTTCCCACAGATATCATTCCAACCAGTGCACCACAACTGGTTAAAAAGCCGTGATATGTGCTTTCCTGTCTGTGGGGCAATGCGTGTAAAAGATACCTTACAGCTTTAGGGAAAATGTAATGAATTTCCTCTGATGATGAATTAATCAATGTTCTCTAGTGGTGTCGTTAAACAAAAAACAAATAACAATTCCCACAGACAGGACAGAACATACCACGGCTTTTTAATATTCTAGTCCAGACCGGCTGGTATGGGAAAACCTCAATCAGAGATTGGGTCAACCGCGTGATTTCAATCCTTCGACCAAAGCACCTCAGACGAGCATTCTACCAACTGAGCTAGATCACCCTCCACTCCTACCCCCCTCACACACTTTTATTACAAACCAGTGTAAGATATTGCTTTTACAATAACAATCACTCAGTATTTAACTAGTGTAATATTGGCGTGACGTGAGCTTGACGTAGATCACTTGCTGACACAATTCGAAGAAAAACAACTTATAGTATGATTCGACATCTGCTTACTTCTGCATTGCGGCTTGTTTGCAGTTGGTTTGTAACAAATAAAATACTAAACTAGCTTACATGTCATACCATTTTTATGAATCTCGTGAATAGTGTTGGTATTTGACTCGCTTTCGCTCGTCATATTTCAAAACTGTTCACTCATTTCATAAAAATGGTTTGACAGGCAAGCTCGTTTAGCATTCTATATATGTGTATCTATGAAAATTAGTTATTCACTTTTCATTGAACGATAATTTCATGTCAATTTTACTTATTCCTCTGCTCCCAACCAGTGCACTACAACTGGTATATCAAAGGCCGTGCTATGGTGCTACGTGCTATACTGTCTGTGGGATGGTGCATATAAAATATCCCTTGCTGCTAATGGAAAAACGTTGCCGGTTTCTTCTTTAAGACTATATGTCAAAATTTACTACTACTGCTACTATATTTGTTTTTTGTGCTTATATCAAAATAAGGTTCAAATACGCTATCCTGGGCACGCACCTCAGTTGTCTGGGCTGTCTGTCCAGGACGATGGGTTGATGGTTACTTGTTAGTGGGTAGTGAGAGACAAATCGATATAGTGGTCTTACTCCTACCCACTGAGCCGTCAAAACTCGCTCTGGGTGGAAGCTAGTACCTGGATGCGAGCCCAGTACCTACCAGCCTTTAGTCCATTAAAAAAAATCACAACACCAAAGGCCAGTCAAAGTAAACATACTACTATTATAATTACTGCTGCAGCTGCTACTAATACTACTATTACTACTACTACTATCATCATCATCACCATCATGATTATCATCATCATCACAATCATCATGATGATTATCATCATCATGATGATTATCATCATCATCATGATCATCATCATCATCAATATCATCATCATCGTCATCATCATCGTCATCATCATCATCATTATGATCATGATAATGATTATGATCATGATGATAATACATGAAACAATAAAATGCAGTGTTAAACAACAAAATCTGTTCCTCTTTTTTCCCAGAAAATCAGCATGTCTATGATGTGTTGTCTGTACCCAGTGTGAAGGACATTCCTATGTTATCAACTCAGCCCTGAAGAAACTGAAAGTACGTTTTAGTTTGGTCCTGGTATAAAAATCGTCAAACATTCACAGTCTGTATTGTGCAGATTTAGATTTCGAAACGTAATTACTAGTAACAGTGGCAGTCCTTTTCTTTGGCTGTCAAATGGTGCATTGTCCGTTCGATTCTGCAATGTACAGAGATATGGTCTTGATGACGGATAACGGTTTTGTTGCTCAGTTTTAGAGTAATCGTTTCAAGCTGTGATAAAAACGCATAAAAATACAATTCGCGATACTTTATGAATATTCACATTCATTCACTCGGTGGCGTCGTGGTTAGGCCATCGGTCTACAGGCTGGTAGGTACTGGGTTGGGATCCCATTCGAGGCATGGGATTTTTAATCCAGATACCAAACCCTGAGTGAGCGCTCCGCAAGGCTCAGTGGGTAGGTGTAAACCACTTGCATCGACCAGTGGTCCATAACTGGTTCAACAAAGGCCATGGTTTGTGCTATCCTGCCTGTGTGAAGCGCAACTAAAAGATCCCTTGCTGCCTGACGTAAAAGTAAAGTCTGTTTTATTTAACGACGCCACTAGAGCACATTGATTTTGTTATCTTATCATCGGCTATTGGACATCAAACATATGGCCATTCTGACACTGTTTTTTAGAGGAAACCCGCTGTCGCCACGTAGGCTACTCTTTTACGACAGGCAGTAAGGGATCTTTTATTTGCGCTTCCCACAGACAGGATAGCACAAACCAGTGCCTTTATTGAACCAGATATGGATCACTGGTCGGTGCAAGTGGTTTACACCTACCCATTGAGCCTTGCGGAGCACTCACTCAGGATTTGGAGTCGGTATCTGGATTAAAAACCCCATGCCACGACTGGGATCCGAACCCAGTACCTACCAGTCTGTAGACCGATGGCCTAACCACGATGCCACCGAGGCCGGTGTCGTAAAAGAGTAGCCTACGTGGCGACAGCGGGTTTCCTCTAAAAAACAGTGTAAGAATGACCATATGTTTGACGCCCAATAGCCGATGATAAGATAAAAAAATCAATGTGCTCTAGTGGCGTCGTTAAATAAAACAAACAAACATTACTGTGTTCATAATTTCAACCTTGCTCGATCCGTTCAACTGAATGTTGTTGGTTTTTCTTGTTCCAGCCAGTGCATCACAGCTAGTCAAAAGCCGTGGAATGCGTTTTCCTGTCTTAGGAAAAATGTAGCGGGTGTCCTCTATTGACAACGTGTCAGAATTTCGAAATGTTGGACATCCAATAGCCGATGATGAATCAATCAATCTGCTCTAGTGGTGTCGTTAAACAAAACAAACTTTTTAACATGTGTGATGTTGCAAAGAAGTAATCCAATCTTTTTTCATAATTTAAACAACAATATTCTTTCTTTTTCTTAATTCCCCCCCCCCCAAAAAAAAAACAAAACAACCCACAACAAAAAAACAACAACAAAAAAACAAACAAACTGTAGCACAAATATGATTACAATAAAATATTTTTAAAGTTAGTGGAGCTGCAATATAAAAATGCATCCTGGGAAGATGGACAATAATTTACAGTGTTCCGAGGCGGTACGTTGCCCAGTGGTAAAACGCTCGCTTTACGCGCAATCAGTCTGGGATCGATTCCCGTCGGTGAGCCCATTAGGCTATCATTCGTTCCAGTCAGTGCCAGTGCACACGACTGGTGTATCAAAGGCCGTATTATATGCTATCCTGTCTGTGGGATGGTGCATATAAAATATCCCTTTCTAATAATGAAAAAAAAATATCGGGTTTCCTCTCTAAGATTACAGGTCAAAATTACCAAATGTTTGAAGATTATTAATAAATCAATGTGCACTAGTGGTGTCGTTAAAAAAGGAAACTGTTTTCAGTGTTCCACACCTTGCTTCAGGTGAGCCAATAGCAAAGGAATCTTTGTATCCGTTTTAGTAAAACTAATATCTTCGTCTGTTACAGGACTGGCCCGGTGTTCGTGGCCCGGCAGGGCTCAGACGATCTGTCGCCCTCGACTCACCTACTACCTGGACGGAGCTCACACCAAGGAGAGCATGCAGGTCGGTCTGTCCGTCTGTCCGTCTGTCTGTCTGTCAATATCGGTGTCTATGTATGTATGTTTGTGTCTTGTCTATCACTTTCTCCATGTCTCTGTTGTCTCTCTCTCTCTATCACTTTTTTTCAATCTCTCTGTTGTGTCTCTGTCTCTCATTTTATTTATCACTATGTTGTCTCTCTGTCTATCACTTTCTTTTAATCTCTCTGTTGTGTGTCTGTCTCTCATTTGATCTATCTCGCCGTTGTCTCTCTATCATTTTCTTTCAATCTCTCTGTTGTGTCTCTGTCTCTCCACTTTCTCTATTTCTCAGTCTCTCACTTTACCTATCTCTCTGTTGTCTATCTGTCTATCACTTTCTCTATATCTCTGTTGTCTCTCTATCACTTTCTTGTCTCTCTGTCTATCACTTTCTTGTCTCTCTGTCTATCACTTTCTTTCTGTTGTGTCTCTGTCTCTCACTTTATCCATCGCTATGTTGTCCCTCTGTCTATCACTTTCTCTATATCTCTATTGTCTCTCTGTCTCTCATTTTATCTATATCTGTGCGCGCTTGAGGTGCTTCCGTCCTAGAATCGAACCACTTCGGTGGATCCATTCAACTGATTGGGTTCCAAATGCACCACAACTGGTCAAAGGCCGTGGTATGTGTTTTTCCGTTTGCGGAAAAGTGCATATAAAAGATCTCTTGCTGCTTTGGGAAAAATGTAGCGGGTCAGAATTGCCAAATGTTTGACATCCAATAGCCGATGATTAATTAATCGATGTGCTCTAGCTAGTAGTGTCGTTAAACAAAAAATAAAACAAAAACGTTGGACCTCACTTTCACTGTCTATCTCCCCATCTCTCTCTCTCTCTCTCTCTCTCTCTCTCTCTCTCTCTCTCTCTCTCTCTCTCTCTCTCTCTCTCTCTCTCTCTCTCTCTCTCTCTATATATATATATATATATATATATATATATGTGTGTGTGTGTGTGTGTGTGTGTGTGTGGTTCATGCCAATATATTGTAGAAGACACACATATAGAATTCAACCATAAAAGGTTTATTTCGGGTACACAGGGATATGAATTGTTCGGTTAACAACGTTATTTATGTAAATACATAAAGGTTGCAAAGAACAATACATTGGTCATACCACTCAGCTGTTAGCCAGAGTACGCGTACACAAAATACAAATAAAACAACCAAAAAAACAAGATGCATACCCTTGAGTTCACATTTAAGTACATGTGCGGCACAAAAATATATTAAATTCATAATTTTCCCATTTTATCACATAGATACCAATGAAGAAATGTATTTTATTAGAAAGTTGTGTCCACTTCTTAATGCTCTTCGTTAGATAAACGCAAACATTACGTAATTAAGTAATTAGCATTCCCCTTTTACTGCAGTAACGTCATAATATGTATGACGTCATATTTAGCAGTTATTTAGAAGTTCCTTTCTGAAGATGAATAATTGAAACATGTAAAAGGATATGTCACGAAATGTCACGTATATGGCTGCAGTGTTTTGGCTGGTCAGACGAAAGGTCAATGACACTGACTAACATTAGCTTTTATTTGATCTGAACAGATTCCCAGGATGATGTCGAATAAATTTCTGTCATAAGACTAATCCTATAATTCTTGCATATAGTTAACCTGACAAACATGTTTCTGTGACGTGTAAGTTATCAACAAGTGCAATGGCTGTAAATAACTTCTAGTCGAAAAACATGTTTTAATTTGCTTAAAACCTGGTTTTTGAGGATATGTAAGAAATAGAATAATACATTTATCTCACAACTCGTTGTTTAAAAACGTATCAAACTCGCTTTTGCTGGTTAGATACATTTTAAAACAACTCGTTGTGAGATAAATGGTATCTAACGGCCATTCATGTATTATTCTCTATGTATAACTTCAAATAGACTTCTCTCATACAAGTGTGCCAACTTTTACTGATGCAACATGACTGCATAATAGACTTCCTTCGGTTAAGACTGTACTAATTACCCAGGACGATCGTTTCGTTCGCACGTTGCTCGCGCGAATCATATTTTGCATAACCTATTTTTTGCGGTCCGACGAAAGACCTACATGGACCGAAAGGGACCGAAAATACCGAAATGGACCGACGAAACACCGAAGGGACCGAAAGGGATCTAAATGGACCGACGATACACCGAAAGGGACCGAAACGGACCGAAAGAGTCTTTTAATATCGTTTATTAATTTTATATAATATATATATATATATATATATATATATATATATATATATAGTAATATATTTGTTATCACTATTGGACATAAAGTGCTCAACACAATGTTAGTGGAGCGAGTAATGAGTTATTAGTGAATACTAAAAATTTAGTATATATATATATATATATATATATATATATATATATATATATATATATATATATATATATATATATACACACATGTATATTGGTGTTTCCCCCAGACTGGTTAGAGGGGCAGGGTGGTGGAATATAGGGACAGGGTGGTGATCTTAAGAGGCAAGGTGCTGATCAATAATGGCAAGGTTCCATTTCAGAATTCTCAAACACGAATTTTAATAAAATATACAAAAACGCGTGTATTGTGTCATTTATATTTCGTGTAAATTATCACCTCAACATTAAGAGTATAACAATACTTAATTACAAGAACAAGTGTGCAGGGAATGAGTCGGATAGTCTTAAAGCTGAGTCAGTGTCGGGCAGAAAAAAGGTGTTTTAACGGCAGGATGGCGTCCGTCAGTCGAGGCAGTGGTCGAGAACTAAAGGGGCAGCAGGGTGGTCCATGTTTGTGGCGGGGCGTAGCGCCCTTCCATTCCGTATTAGGAGAATGACTAATATTAATATATATATATATATATATATATATATATATATATATATATATATATATATATATTGTATATTTATATATTATTATATTATATTATATTATAATTATTATATTATATTATATTATTATTATATATTATTATTATTATTATATATATATTATATATATATATTATATATGTGTGCACACACACACAGAGAGAGAGAGAGAGAGAGAGAGAGAGAGAGAGAGAGAGAGAGAGAGAGAGAGAGAGAGAGAGAGAGAGAGAGAGAGAGAGAGAGAGAGAGAGAGAGGGAGAGAGAGAGAGAGAGAGATAGTGTGTTGTGTGTGTGTGTGGGGGGGGGGGGGTCGTGTTTGTACAGTAGAAGAGCAATCCATTTTTGAAATATATTTCAAAGATTATTTTAATGTAATGTACTGCAATGAAATGATATTGGAAAATGGCGTCTGACGTGAAGAAATATGACGTATCTGTTATGAAGTAATAAATGGGTATATGGATGGTTGATTGGATGAATGGATGGATATGTGTGTGGCTGAATAGAAAGGAAAAAAATAGGATTTATTTAACGACATTCCAAGCACATTGTAGTTATTGTTATATTGGCTGAGGACAAAATGGCTAATCCTACCGAAAAGAAGCAAGGGATTTTTATATGCCCTTTCCCTGTGACAAAACAGTACATAGCACGGTCTGTGGGGCATTGGTTGGGGCAGGAAAATTATCAATGGCAGACATTCAGAGATGAGGTTCCATCCAGCCGCCCATTCATCCATCCATCTATCTATCAACACATCCTTCAACACACACACACACACACACACACATATATATATATATATATATATATATATATATATATATATATATATATATATATATATATATCCATATATATCCATATATACACATACCGAAATTGGTTTGGGGATATATAATTCAGTCCAGAGATTGCGTGTGTGTGTGCGTTTGAGTAGGCGTATGTGACTCATTAGTGTATGTGTCGATCTGCCTCTCTCCCACTCTATGTTCTGTCTGACTCCCTTTCTTTCAATCAATCTGTCTATATTTCAGTGTCTGCCCCCCCCCCCATCTTTCTCTCTCTCTCTCTCTCTCTCTCTCTCTCTCTCTCTCTCTCTCTCTCTCTCTCTCTCTCTCTCTCTCTCTCTCTCACACACACTCTCACACACTCTCTATTTCTCTATTTATGTGTCTCTGTCTGCTTTTCACCCTCTGCTTGTTGCTATGTTATCCAATGATATAATTGTGTACGTTTTGTGAATACAAATAATGAATTAGAAAACTCAAGTGCACCACACATTGTAACTGTTAGTCACATATACAATGGGTTGAAATTACAATAGGTGTTGCAAAAGGACGTCTATCAATTTATTTCGAAGAGAATATTTGTGTGTGAAGAATATTTCTTGATCGTGATAATTTATTTTTAGTTCGCCATATCAGGAATTGTTCGACAATGACTGTTCCATAATAGTGTGGACGCGATATCGTATTGCCTGTTCACAAAGGGTTTAAGCTTCCTTTAAAACTTGTATGTGGTATTGTTTTGTGTTTTAATGGCTGCACAGATCTTGTTTATATCACCGACGCTAGTTGTTACAAAGTATACGTTATAATCGGCATTACAGAACATAATCTAATAGTTTTCAACTGTCGGGTACACCTTGCGAGATATAAATATTATTTCGTTTTGTTTTTAAATCACCATCAAAACGTCGTAGGATACAAACACAAAGAGATCAGAAAACACCAAGTTCGTTTACTATAATAGTGCTTACATGTGATGGTTATGCCAGTGGGCCCTATCACAAATTGTTCATGTAGTGTATCCAGAATTTATATCACAGATAACCATGACAAAAAGGAATTCCTGACATAATTTGACATTTTTAGTGATGGTTCTAATAGACCAAATCAATTCCTATTGCCGATAATGTTAACGTTTACTACTAAAACTGATATAAGCAGCGTTTCAACACACCCAGTAAGTACAGCAATAGAAAGTGTGGCACCTCACATCTAATCTACCTTCAAGAAAATGGAGGGTCACGTATCATTTAAGAGATTTAATTAATGTTTTTAATAGCAACCGTCATTTTTGCTGAAAATTGCACTTCCATTTTGAGGGGTACCCCGCATTAGTTTCAACCTCTGGTATATACTGCATAACAACTGTATGACAAATAAAAGTGTATTTATTTATTGTCAATAAATAATAGTATTTGCACAAATAATCAATGTCACATATTACTACCAATCACACCCACAGCTGCTTTTACTCCGTAAATATTTGACGGTGCACGTCGAACTCTGACACGGAACTCTCTTCTTTGGTACTATGCAACCTGATGTATTTTGTCTCGAAGATATTGTAGCAATATCACATGTTCCTGTTTGTGTGTTGATTATATACGTTTGTCTGCGTGAATCTTTGTATTAATGCCTTGCTTTTTCCGTCTGTCAAATACACAAAATACACGTTTCACATACATGGAAATAGAAAATCTTGGGCTTCAACACATGTCCTACCAATACCAATTGGGACATTAATGTCTATTGTGTGCGTGCGTGTCGCTTACTGCTGTCAAAAGTATGAAATATGCAATCTAAGATATACAATGTTAATAGTTTGCATAATATCAATGTACTACAATACAGTAATTGTATAGTATAAAATTACACTTCTGGGTAAAAGTTAACCTGTACTATGAATGTTATTTTGGCCCATTTCGGTTATGTATTGTCCATTTCGATCCGTTTCGGTCGGATTTCGGTCTGTTTCTGTCCCATTTCGGTGTTTCGTCGGTCCATTTCGGTCCTTTTCGGTCTTTTGTCGAACCCTAGTTTTTGTTCGCGCGAACTTCGGATTACTATTTACTTGGATATAACTGGTTACGCAAAAAGAAAATGGGTTACATGGATTTATTTCTGCGTAACCAATAAATAGGTCGCGCAGATTTTCAATTCTCAGATGCCTGTTTCCAAATGATGCAATATATCACTAGCTGCCTAGTCCTCTGCGAGCCCACTGGCACCCAGGGCAGCAACAAGGTTCCACTGATGCAATATATCACTCGCATAGTCCTCTGCGAGCCCACTGGCACCCAGGACAGAAACAAGGTTCCACTGATGCAATATATCATTCGCATAGTCCTCTGCGAGCCCACTGGCACCCAGGGTAGAAACGAGGTTCCATTGATGCAATATATCACTCGCATAGTCCTCTGCGAGCTCACTGGCACCCAGGGGAGAAACAAGGTTCCATTGATGCAATATTATTGTATATGTTTCATGATTTCAATTGCAGAAATGTGTTGAATGGTTCTCAGAGAAATCAGAGAAGGAGGCAGCCACTATTAAGTGAGTCATTAACTAGTAGGATTTGTGTAGGAAGGTTGTGCAACCTTTGAAAAGGGCAATCGACAGTGCAGTTGCCAAATGCCAATTTGGGGTCGAAGTGTGCAACATTTGCCAACTTCTCAATTTCAACCGCCATATTAGCGACCATCTTGTATTTACATAACCCATTCATCAAATCTGAATTTTGCTGGCACCAATGTTTTCCTTGGCTCCAAAAATCATTGGGTTGATGCAAGAATTGTTGTTCTCTGTCAATGTATAAGTAAGCAATGGCCATTTCCCTGATTTGGCCACCATCTTGGCCGCCATCTTGCCTTTATCAAATTCCTCAAGGGTGCTCGGGTGGCACCCGGTGGATTATCGATGTGGACCACCTACAGAGTCAGAATCTGCAGAGAACAAGTATGCATCAAATGTTACACACCCAAGTGGTAATTCAACCAGCCTACAGTATTCAGAGAGAGAGGGTGCATTGTTTTAAAAGGTCACGTACAGTATCAAAATGCACACTAACGTTAATCCGGACGGGATGATGTTTCATATAGGTATCCCGTTTAAAGAATTTCCGTAGTACCTGAAGACTTCTTTTCCTTGAACGACAAACCAATATATATATCGATGAAAAATAATTCTAAATTATATTTTAATACAACAATATAATGTTCCGTCATTTCTTAACTGGATTTTGAATTTTTAAATTTATTTGTATCGACATTTTTGTTTCAATTTAGGGACTGTACTTTTCATTGTTTGGAATTAATTACGTTTTACCAGTGACTGTTGGTCTTAATTTTATTAATTACTTTTTATAAATGCAATGAAAATGTTAACAAAACGGTATCCCAGATCAGTGAACCATGTCTTTCCCACGTTGAAGAAAAACTATCGAACCAAGAACCAACAATTAAAAAAGATAGACAAGAAATGAAGATTGCAGGTGGGGGATGTATGAGTGTGTGTGTGAGTTGAGTTGATCCCCAATAATGATTTTGATTTTAGTGAACATTAGAGAGACAGTGGGATATCTTTCCCACGTTGAAGGAACACTATCGAACACAGAACCAACAATTAAACAAGATAGACAAGAAGTGAAGATTGTAGGTGGGGGATGTATGAGTGTGTGTGTAAGTTGAGTTGATCCCCAATAATGATTTTGATTTTAGTGAACATTAGAGAGACGGCGGGATATCTTTCCCACGTTGAAGAAACACTATCGAACACAGCACCAACAATTAAACAAGATAGACAAGAAATGAAGATTGTAGGTGGGGGATGTATGATGGGTGTGTGTTAGTTGAGTTGATCCCCAATAATGATTTTGATTTTAGTTGAAGGAAAACTATCGAACACAGAACCAACAATTAAACAAGAAAGCAGATAGACAAGAAGTGAAGATTGTAGGTGGGGATGTGTGTGTGTGTGTGTGTGTGTGTGTGTGTGTGTGTGTTCAGTTGATCCCCAATAATAATTTGATATTAGTGAGTTCACAACAGTTGAACATTAATTAGACAGACAGACAGGGATCTCTAGGCCCGTCTAGGAGCGGGTGCTCAAACATCACATGTTAGTGGATCAGGAGATCAACTTACAAAACAAAATGTTTGTTGTTTTGTGATTCTGTATGGGCCTATGTTTAAACATTTAAGCTGTTTCAGAGGAAAGTAGAATTCTTTGATATGGTAATTAATACAGACGGGATAGAAATGGGACCGGATATATACCCCGCGAAAAAAAAAGGAGGACCATTTTTTGACTGTTTTACACAGAAAATAACCAATTATGTGTATTTTAGTAAAATCTGGGTAACATTTATACCAAATCATCTTACAAATATTATTTTCATATTTTGCTTACAAAAACCCCCAAACAAAAACAAAACAAAAAACAAACAAACATAGGGTTTGACACCAAAACCACATTCCTAGCTGGAACAGCCACCGAGTTATGAATGTTAAATTCTCAAACATACGCCATCAGTCACGGCGAGACATAGCTCAGCGGTACAGCGCTCGCTTTATGCGCAGTCGGTCTGGGATCGATCCCCGTCGGAGGGACCACTGGGCTATTTGTTTCTCTAGCCAGTGCTCCACGACTGGTATATCAAAGGTTGTGGTATGTACTACCTTGACTGTGGGATGGTGCATATAAAAGATCCCTTGCTGCTAATCGAAAAGAGTAGCCCATGAAATGGCGACTGCGGGTTTCCTCTCTCAATATCTGTGTGGTCCTTAACCATATGTTTAATGCCATATACCCGTAAATAAAAGGTGTTGACTGCGTCGTTAAATAAAACATTTCCTTCCTTCCTTCCATAAGCAATCATGAAAAATGGACGCCTTTGTTTGTCGCACGCATTTTTTGACGCTGTCATTAAATGGTTTCATTCTCACAACACCGCCAATCATCATGTCTAGCCATGAGGACAAACACTACTTTTCCGTGACCACCTTCTCAAAAACTAAACCTCTGTTATGGCTCTGTTTGCAGGACTATTAGCATTTTGTTTTGTTTTTTCCCAGAGGACGAGTGTACAAGGTTCTCTTGTTTACCCTTAGCGGGTGTAGGAGTATCGCTAGTATGCTGTCCATACTGAAGGTAAGTGGCCATGCTTTCAACATTTCATTATCATTTCATTTCAACTTATTTTTTGTGCTTATATCCAATTAAGGTTCAAGAGCGCTCTCCTGGACACATACTTCAGCTATCTGGGCTGTCTGTCCAGGACAGTGGGTTGTTATTTGTTAGTGGTTATTTGAGAGAAAAAAAAAAAAAACCGTGTAGTGGTCATATACCTACTCATTGAGTCAACTCGCTCTGGGTGGGAGCTGCGAACCCAGTCCATACCAGCCTTTTGTCCGATGGCTTAGCCACGACACCACCGAGGCCGGTCGCTTTCAACAAATAAAGAGGCGGGACGTAGCCCATTTGTATAGCGCTCGCATGATGAACAGTTTGTCTAGGATCAATCCCCGTCAGCGGGCACATTGGGCGATTTCTCGTTCCAGCCAGTGCACCACGACTGGTATATCAAAGGCCGTGGTATGTGCTTTCCTGTCTGTGGGATGGTGCATATAAATGATCCCTCCTACTAATGGAAAACATGAAGCGGGTTTCCTCCCCTAAGACAATGTCAAAATTATCAAATGTTTGACATCCAATAGCCGATGGTTAACAAATCAATGTGCTCTAGTGGTGTCGTTAAAAAATTTTTTTTTTTTTTTTTTTTTTTTTTAGGAAAAGGGGTTTGAAATATAAGTACATTTATAATTGTTTTGTGTTTGTCTGTTGTAGGCAATCAGTTTTGATGAAGTTGTGTTCTGTCCCGGTGTGGATTTATACGAGTTACATGCGAAATCACCTGGTAAGTAGTATTATACTGTAATATAAACTTACGATCAAAAGAAAGTATACCAATTATTTTTTTAAAGTATTAAAAACAACACAAAACACAAGTTGATGCAAATGTTATATTTTGAAAGTATAATAATTTGGCGATAAATAAACACGAGTATACTCAATAAAACCCATAAAATTATAATATCACAGTGCACAACAGCACTAGGGAGGAAATGTGCGATTTCATAAAGGACCACTCATAACGAAAGTGAATAAATTTGACCACAAAGAACATGTTTCAATAGCGTGTATGTCCACCATATACAAGTATGCAAGCATGAACCCGACGTCGGACAGAGTTTGTTAAGAGCCTAATAACGACATCAGGTATTGCCCTCCGCTCC
Source organism: Gigantopelta aegis (assembly GCF_016097555.1). Taxonomy (NCBI): domain Eukaryota; kingdom Metazoa; phylum Mollusca; class Gastropoda; order Neomphalida; family Peltospiridae; genus Gigantopelta; species Gigantopelta aegis. The sequence goes on from NC_054711.1 coordinate 19,710,357, forward strand.
TGTCTCAGTGCCTGTACCAACGGATCCCTGTTCATTGTAGGGTTAGGACGACGTCGAATTTGCGGGCCAAGATGATCCCACAAATGTTCTATCGGTGTCAGGTCAGGTGAACGGGCTGACCATGGCAAAACATTGACGTTGTTTACGGCGAAGAACGGTTGCATCACACGAGCTGTGTGAGGTCTGGTATTGTCCTGTTGAAACAAGAGTCTAGGATGGTGTTGCAAGAACGGTAACAGGACGGGACGTAAAATCTGGTGTGCGTTAAGATTTCCGTCAGTGACAATAAGGTCTGTCCGCTGATGGCCACAGATACCGCCCCAAACCATCACAGATCCACCACCAAACGGTTAAGTCTCCTGAACACAGCACGGAGCTGTTCTTTCTCCTGCACGTCGGTATATCCGAGTCCTGCCATCAGCTCTGAATAACTGGAACCTGCTCTCATCAGAAAAGAGTACACGTTACCAGTTCCGACGTGCCCAACGTAAACGTCGAAGTCGATGTTGCCAAGTCAATGTCATCCCTCTGAACGGTGGATAGGCCCTGATACCATGTTGTCGTAGTCGACGACGTACAGTGTGATGACTGATGACATGTCCAAGGCCAGTCGCTGCAGATGACGTCACAGTGAGGAATCTGTTACGTAAGTGTAAGATGCGGAGATGGCGGTCCTCGTTGGCTGCTGTGACGCGGGGTCTTCCACTTCGTGGTCTGTATGCAGTCCTGCCAGTCACCCTGTAACGCTGTATTAAGCTGGTGATCGTCAATTTTGTGCAATTCAGGATTCTTGCCACATGGGCATAACTAGCACCCAACTGC